>NC_139021.1:138789090-139342312 GCF_964662115.1 Mustela nivalis
GCTTGCTTTGCTTTGTGCTTCAAATCTAATTCCATTGGTGTTTCTCCCTCCTTTCTTCCCCCTCCTTCCTTTCTTCCTCCTCCGTTCTTTCTCTCTGCCAATAAATATTTTCTGGCCACTTGTTAATGTTCCAGGGATACCATAGTGAGCACCAGCGGCATGGTCCCTGCACTAAACAAACAACAAACAAGTAGGATTTTTACAAACCAGAGAAGCGCTCCGCAGAAACAGACATGGACTAAACCAAGGACTAATCTAGGGGACCCCTTTTTTTCAACAGCATTAATAAAATCTTTATTCTGGAGCATCAGTAAGCAGTAATGGCACCTTTCCTGGAGTTTATTTATTTATTTTTCCTTTTTCCTATTGTTAATATATATTTTCTATTGAAACATACTTGACATACAGCATTATATTAGTTTCAGGTGGACAGTATAGCGATTCGACAATTGTATACATTATGTATACATTATGCTGTGCTCACTACGATATGCGTAGTCACCATCTGTCACCATACAACATTATTACAGTATTATTGACTATATCAGAGGGTACTCCAAGGAGGGCATCTTCTGTACTGCTTCTCTGACTGGGCAGTGGCCTAAACCCCGCACCCTACCAGGTCCCGCCCTGGGACTGGCCCCGCCTCTCCCCGACTCCTCCCCTGGCCAAGCACGGCCCCTGGGCTGGCCTCACCCCTGGCTTGGTCCTTCCTGGGAGGAGTCCTCTTCAGGTGGGATAATCTGGCTGTGCCTGTACTCCAGAGTCCAGTTTAAGGGTGTCCCTAAGGCTGAGGAACAGAGGGTCGGGGTTGTGTGGAGGGCTAGGAGGGGCTCACTGAGTTCTCTGGCTCCAAGTCTTCGTGTACATGTTCTTATGGCGGAAACCCAGGGACTAGTTTTGAGAGAAACCTCAGAAATGGAAGAAGAAATCTATCACTCTAGTTCCGTTAAACTGTTGCTATTCCAAATGCGACGAATTCTTGGAGCCTGAGTACAAAGAGGCAGAAGCTTGTCATGTTTCAACAAACATACTTTATTATACTGTATAATTTAAGGTATCATTTTATTCAAGTGACATTCAAACGTGTGAAAAACGGTTGCCTATGCCATAGCCATTAATGAAATCATTACGTACAAATGGTTACGCTTTACCAAGTCATTCATTAAAAATAAATTAATAAGGGGACAGCATTAAAATTTTTCGCAATCATTACCAGGTCCAGCCTAACCCACTTTTATAAATATTCATCAACAAAAACGTGCCTCAAGAACTCACCCAGTAAATTAAATTCTCGTCTTGAAGTGTTTTGCTTCTATTAATGGCATCGGCCATGGTACTTTCTTTGATTTGTTTTCCGGAACTTTGGGATATATTGTATGGAAATAATGACAAACTCTGAGTAATCGCTGATAATTAGGCCAAATCTATTATTCCCATGGTATTTACATTTTGATTACTATTTTCCCCCCAAAGGCAACATCTTGAATCTATTCTAATGCAAGACAAAATAGTATCTGAGATTTTCGGGGCTGGAAGAAAACTCAGACATTAACTAGTCCAGCTTGTACCTGATGTTTGAATCTCCTGTCAACATCTGTGCCGGGTGACCCTTTGGCTTCTGCTCAAACAGTTTTAGTGATGGGGAACTCACTCTCCCCTCGGTGGATCTCTCCGTTCTTGGACACCTTTGGTTGTTCATTTTACCTCTAGCATATCCCAGTAACTTTCTAGTGTCTGTGTGTGTCTTAAACCCTGTGCACTGGGGTGGTGAGTAAAAGGACTTGACAGGCATGGGGAAGTTGCCCTGTACATTTTGTCACACTCTTGCCTTCCCCAGCGTCTTCCATCTCCAGGCTAAACCTTTCCAGTGTATTCGAAACTTCCTCCAAGAAAATGAACTCCAGGCTCTTCACTGTCTTTCTAAATCCCTGCAGAGAAGGCCTTCCCTCTATGGCCCTGCATGCTCCCGACCTACCTTTCTGGCTTTATCTTCACCATTACCCACAGTTTTCCTCTGCTACTTGAACCCAGCCCTGAACCCCGGGAGGGTGTCTCTCCACAGACTGTTTACGGAGTCTGAGCCATTGCACAGGCTTTTCTTTCCGCATGAACCACTCTTGCTTCCTTTGTCTGCCTCAGGAGTTTCTATTCATTTCGCAGAACGCTGCTTGGTGGTCCTGGCTTCTGTGAAGCCGTCCCTGATTCCCACCCCTGAGAGAATTGATCACACCTTCTCTTTACACTATTTCTGTTCTTGTAAATACTTAGTACCTCCCAAGGGATCTGGAGGGGGTTGGGCAAAGGGCCTCAGGTTCAGGAGAGGTGTCTTTATTTTTGGCTTAAAACAACACATGAATTATCTTGCTATTCTGTCGATCAGAAATCCATTCCTTGGCTGATGGCCTCCTCCATCTTTGAAGCTAGCAACATGGGGCTGATGGCTCCCACATCCGACTTACAATATTACCCCCTAAAGAGGTTAAATTTGTAGCCTCGAAGCAACACTCCAAGAGAAACAGTGGACCACAGAGTATGCCTTATGCCCCATCACCAGCCCGCATTGCGTTCAGCACTGTGAAATCACATCATTTTTGCAAATAATATAAGTATCTTGGAAAGAGTATAATCTTCACTGCATTGTACTTCGAGGACTAAAGGCATTAATTTGTGAAAGAGAAACATTTAGAACCATCCACAGTGTCGGTAACTCTATTTTGACGTAAAGAAAAAACATTAGGAGAATCAAAACACGAGGACAGTGAGGTCCTCTCTTTCTCCCTGAAGTCCTGGTGGGTGCGTGTGCCTCATGCAATGAATTTCCTGGCTCTCTTGTCTGCTTTACCTTGTAGTTCCTAGGACTGCACAGGAATTAAGAGTGAGACTCTGGAAGTTCAAGTCCAGCTGGGTGACTGGGTGGCTCTGGGCCAGTTACTTACCCTTGCTGTACCTCATCTTATCCATCTATAAAGTGGGAGTGAATACCAGCACTGACCTCCTGGGAGGCTGTGAGTGCCAGTGCAGTGCCATATGTCCGGTGTCTGGAGTGAGTCTGTGCTCTAAAAGCTTTCCCTACCACAGCTGGAGGAAGGGAGCTCGGTCTGGGTTTGGCCCCAGGGCAGAGTCCCTGGTCCAGAGCCTGGGGTCTGTAAAGGGCTGCTGCAGCTCCACTGACTGCATGGTCGGGCCCCCTTGCCCAGAAACCCAGCCCAGACAAACCATGCACATCTCCCTGACAGCCTCCCCTGGATAATGGGAGCATCTGTGGGGATGTTTGTAAATAAGTAGAGGCCTATTACCAGCTGCTGTTTTCCTCTCTGCCTAGACACAAACCATCAGATAAAGCTGCTCCCATTTTCCTCCTGCCCTCGAAAAAGCACAACATCAGGGGGATCAAATAAGATTTTCCTACCGTCAGTGTGCTATCTATAGCTGCATTTAGTTTTATTTTTCCATGGAGCATCAGCCTCATAGGGAACACGTCTCCTTCCCTCTTGTCTTGTAAAGAACTAAGAGACAGGTTGGTTCTCCTCTAGTTCAAGTGGCTGATCCCACACCTGATAGAGAGTCTAGCGATTGTCCCAACACAGAGATTCCTCTGGCGGGAGGAGTGATTACACACTGGCAAATTCAGCCTTTTCGTCTTTAATCAAGAGATCTTCCAAGGGTAATTGGTCCTATTTATCCTCTACAGGAGGGATCAGTTGAGAAGGCAGCATGAGGCTATGTAGAGAACCTGTGGGGTGGGGGAGTGGGTATGGCACAGAGAGGTCAAGTGAGTTGTGGGAAGTCACACAGCTGAGAAGTGTGGGAGCAGCACTTGAGGGCTGAGTGAGGGCAGTATAATTAGCATTTTGACTGTGAGGAGTGTCGATAGGATAACTTGCCAGTGGACTCAAGGTCTTCTGGACATTTTGCTGGCCTCAAGCTTATAGAGAAGCAGGTATGTGTGCGTGGGGGCTGGAGGGCAGGCTGGGAAGGCAGGGAGGTGGCTTTTGCAGTCTGATTGGTTCACTATAAGAATAGCCCTGCACCAAAAGGCAGGTGCTTTGAGGCCCAGGGAAAAGAAATCTTCCCCTCCCTTGCCCCAGGTGAGTCACAGAAAGACACTCTGAACTACACAGAGCCAAAGAAAGATGCGCACAGAGACAAGCAAACACAGAAAGGAGTGTGAAGGGCAATCCCAGACACAGAGAGGGGTACCGGGGACAAGCAAGAGGAGTATTCCCAGACATCTGCAGACATGCAAGCCGAGATGCAGAGAGAAACACCCCAAGACAGATGGAGCCTGAAAGATCTGCCCAGAGAGATGCAGATGAGAAACAGGCCAGAGAGATGAATCCGGAGGGCAAAGGAGGTGGAGACACAGGAGGGACATTACTCAGAGCTAGGGAAGAGCGGAGACAGCAGGACAGGGAGAGAGACAGAGCCAGCCACACAAACCTGAGGGTCATTCCCCTACTCCCAGGCAGCAGGCCAAGGAGCAGAGAAAGTATTTTGTTGGACGATGACCTGGCAGGCTCTGGAAGAGTCAGCTGACAGCGCCCCATGGCTCTGAAATCCAGGCCGGTGAGTCTTGACTGCAGCAAAGGGGCTGGTGTGAGGACGCAGGTCCTAGCTGCACACACGCTGGGCATCCAGAAGCCAGCTGCAGGTGGGCAGTACAGCCCTGAACGCACCTGCCTGTGGCCGTTGCACTGGGGCTCAGAGGTGCGAAGGGAAGTGGCAGTGCCCAGCAGCAGGGAGGCCCCCAGACACCGTCCCTATCTGCCTGCTCCAGCCTGGCTTTCAGGGAGTAGACAGCCCACCTCATTGTGCCAGATCCTAGCTGCACAGACTGCTGTTGCCCTGGCTTCTTCATAAATCTGCACCATGGAAGCTTCTGAGAGGGAGGGGGAGACTGGGGGACGCTGTACGTGCCAGAGATACCCCACAGGCAGAGCCGATATGCCAGGACTGGCACAGTTCCCTGCAGAAATGAACTGAGCTCAGGTAAATGTTCATGCGAAGATAACGACCTGTTTAAAAACGCCCCTTCGCTGGCCGGAGCCTCTGTGTCTTCACCTGTAAATGGGAGAGTGATCAGGTGAGCTCTGCCGCTCAGTCACAGATTCCAAAGTCAGTGTCAACCTAGATAAATCGGTTTTGGCTCTAGAAATTCCTCTTGGACCAGGAGTGGCCCCAGGGCAGGGGCTCTGTGACTTTATTCTCCATCGTGTCCCCCACACCTGGCTCCAAACAGGCACTGAATGCACGTGGATGGCAAAGTCAATTCTAACATTTCATTCATAATAATAACTGTAATTTATTGAGTCCTTGCTACAGGTCAGCGATTTGGCCGAGGATCTGCACCATAGTACCCAAACCTGGCAATGGCGCCAGGAGGAAGGGACTCTTAGGACCCATTTTACAGTTCGGGAACTGAGACCCAGCGGGGCAAACTGATTCTCCCAAGATGGTATGACTGCCAACCTGATTTGTGCACAGGTTGCCAGAATTTATATTTGGAGACCTTGTAGTTTCACCTTGCGATTTTTCATAAAACATATTTTTTTCAGTTGGCACAGAATGTCTTATACCTCTTGCCTCATTTGCTTTGTACAACTGTCAGCTCCAAGCTACTGTGCTTTCTCTTGGCTCGCCATGGCCGTGGCCTCGTGTCTGGTCTCCTTGCCTCCACTCCTGCTTCCTCCAGTGGACTCTCAGGCAGCAGCCAGGGTGACCTTTTCAAAATGCAGGTCTCATTAGATTGCCCCGCGGAAGAGAACTGGGGCTTCCCATTGCTAGTGGGGTAAAGATACTGCTCTTAAATGCAGCACACGGGGCCCTGAAAAGCACACACACACTCTCTTTTTTAAGTTTTGTAATTAAATTTTTTTTTATTTTAACCTGTAGCCATGACCCATTGGGGGGGTAGGAAATCAAGGGTGGTTGGTAAACTGCATTTTCTTAAATCAAAGCAATAGAACAGGCTAGAATAGAAATAGGACAGAAACTCAGAGGTGGCAAGAGTCACTTTTTTTTTTAAACCAATCTTTTAAAATTGGTATATGGAGGTAATTAAATTCTTTTTTTTAAAGATTTTTAAAAAATTCATTTGCTAGAGCTAGAGCGCAAGCAACAAGCAGTGGGGAGCAGCAGGCAGAGAGAGAAACAGGCTCCCCACTGAGCAGAGAGCCCAACGTGGGGCTCCTTCCTAGGACCCTGGGACTATGACCCCAGTTGAACGAAGACGCTCAACCGACTGAGCCACCCAGGTGTCCCATATGCAGGTAATTATATGTGTGAACACGTGTGCATGTTCTATGTTCCCAGTCACCATGCAAAATGTATTTCTCACGGCTTTGTCCAAAACTCCCCAAGCCACTGGTTAGGAGCCTCTGGGCTAGCGTCATCTTGCCCTCACCCCCTTACTCGTTCAGCCAAAGACAGAGGCCTTTTTCCTTTAATTTTCTTTTTGCCTCTTCACTTAAATAACTCCACCTCCTCCTTCATATCCTAACTCAAGCACTACTTAGTCATGGAGCCCCCCAGTTGTCTGCCCCCTATGCCACCATGGACCTCCTCTTGCAATACTTCTCCCAGTTGCCATTTGACATGTGGTCCTGTATATATTTGGTCAATGTCCGTCTCCTCCACTGGTCGCTGTGCTCTGTGGGGTGGGCGGAGTCACCCAGAGGAGGACAGGCTGTCTAGAGTGCTCTGAGAGAGCAAATCAGGTTTGCTTTGGCTTGCTGTCATCTCCCATACCATGCACAGTGCCTGGACCATAATAGGCATTCCTCAAGCACTCTTAGAGTGGATACATTGTGAGAGGCAGAGTGCCTGGCTATGGTCTTTACATGGGGGAAACTGAGGCGCAGAAGGGCTTGGAGTGACTTGCCTGAGGCCCCAGCAGGCACTGGGAGCAGACTCACTGGGAGCCCTTTGGCTGTACACTCCCACGAAGGTCATGTGGCCCGTGATGCCTAGCTCTGGTGTCAGTCCTGACCGCAGCCTCATCTTTCCCTCCGCTCCTAACCCCTCGCCCGCTCCTTCCCAGGAGTGTTTCTTCTCCCTCTCCAGCTGGCTGAGCACGATGCATGGGGTGGAGGAGGAGGCCCAGCTCAGAAAGTGACAGCAACAATATTAGGAGTGAAAAAGATCAATTAGGCCCATCGAGCTGATTTGTGAAGCTGATTAAATTAGGAGCCTCCCTGGGGGCAGATTCGCGCTCAGGTTCACAGACCAGCTGCCGGCTGCGCTGTGGGGTACTTGCCAGCTTCCATGGTGAGGTGGGGGCCCCTTTGCCCTGCTCTGTGTGTGCAGAGGGGATGAGGAAAGGGACACTGGGAGGGCATAGACAGGGCCAAGCTCGGCCCCTGGCCCGTTTCCCCTGTGCTTTGTCTTGGAATTCGCCTAACAAGCCTTGAGGGGCTGGGTGGGTTGTCCAACCTGAGAAGGCCTCAGGGAGTTGAGGTGATGGTGTGCAGGGCCAGCAGCTGGCAGGTGGAGGTAGAATTGGAACCCAGGGCTGTTTATTCCTTCTGTGTTCCGTCCTGCCCTCTTGCTGCTCTGCTCTCACTTCCGGCTTCAGCATCCTGACCCCGTTTCTTTACTGCTCCTCTAGGCTCAAGGCTCCCCTCCTCCTCCCGTCTTTGTCCCCCTCCCCACTTGACTAGAGATAATCTGATTATCTCTCCAGTAACCTGACCCTTCTGCCTTGGCCTCTCTTTCAAGGCCTGCCCTAGGGCAGCTCTGGCCAGAATATCCTTGTACTTCAGAATTCATCCCCCTCTCCTGGCCCCTGGGCGGGGGTTGGGGGAACAGACTTTGGACAAAGGCTCCTGTGTGTGTAGGGAAAGTGGAGCCTGGAGAGGTTACCGAAATGAGGTCAGCTTCTCCAGAGTACAAGCGCTAGGGTAGGGAGGGCCTTGAACACCGGGCTGCAGAAAACCGTTTTCCTCAAACACCACCTTTACTGGGAATGAGGAAGGGAGGACCCCTAAAGACCAGGTAGCCATGGGGTGCTGCATTTCTGGATGGCAAATGAAGGCCACGCAGGAGGCAGCCGGTGGGGCGGCAGGTGCCCAGGAAGGAGCACCGCGGGTCAGGGGAGCGGAGGCTACAAAAAGGCTCATCAGAGGGGCTTTGCTGCTGGGTCAGGAAAAGGACAGAGAAGCCTGGAGAGGAGAGAGGCTTTTAAGGAGCCCTGAGAGCCCCTTAGCCCTAGGCCAGAGATGTGGCTGTGGAAAAAGGGAGAGGGAACTGCCCCTCACACAGGGTCTGGTATCTCACACACTGGCCTATGTTCTTTCTTAGAGCAAGTTTGTGCCAAATCTGTAATTTAAAAACATACACACAAGCAAAAAATAGGCTTGGGGTCATTCAGCCGTCAGTGGTAGACTTAGGGTTCACACCCAAGTCTGTGGGGCTTCAGAACCTGGTATCCTTCAGCAGGCTAATTGCCAAAAACCTGTAGAGTACTAGAAGCCTGGGCGTGGAGTCAAGGAGACCCACAGTCCTTGAAAGGCAGGAGAGCATGGTCCCTGAGGGCACAGGATTTCAGATCAGACTGGGCTCACTGTCCTGGCTCTGTAACTTGCTTGCTCTGTGGCCTTGGCTGTCTTCCTTTGTAAAATGGGGATAACAGTAGTACCTACGTCATATGGTTGTATGAGGACTGAATGAATGTACACAGATAATTTAGAACTGCGCCTCACTCAGTAAGTGTCAGCCACTGCTACTTGGGAGGGATCCAGCATGCAGAGGGGGAGGCCAGGCCCGGGAAGGTGTGGCCAGGCACAGACCTGGAAGAGAATGTTCTTTGTTGTGCACCCTGACCCACCCCCGGCTGGGCCCCAGACTGCCTGGCTACAGAAGGTGTCTCCCACCAGAGACGGAAGAGTGTCCAGCTCCAGATTGGAGTCCTGCACCTTCCTTCCATTGAACACCTCCTGGAAACCGAGGCTCAGACAGGCTGCAGTGAGTCTGCTCTGTGACTTTGGGCATCTGGACCCTCGAGCCCTAGCCTAGGTCCAGATTCCAAATCCTGCTTCATTCAGGGTCTCTGCTTGGCCCCAAGACCCGTTTCATTTTTTCCAAGCAGACACCATCCTCACAGCAGAAACATTTTTCCATAATCTGATTTGCAATTGCTAATGAGAAGCAGGGCTGTTCTCCACTTCTAAGCCTCGCCCTCGTCTCTAATTTGTTTCCAGAGGCCGGGGCCGAGGCTTCTGCCGCCTCTGTGAAATATTAGCAATTATTTCTCAATTACTTCCCAACTGGAAAGCAACTCTTGGAGATGGGGCTCTGGAAGCTGGAAGAAGCCATAAGGATGATTTTTTTGATCTGGCGTGAACCTTGCCGAGAGGCACACATGCTCATGGTCTCCGCTCCAACTCGAGGGCCATGGTGGGTGGCGTATGACTCTGTCCTCTTCTCCTTCCTCACCTGGCCTCCAGCCCAGCAAGGCTTCCAAGCACAGGGGCTGCAGCGAGTCACAGACACCACGGAGAAGGGAGGAGAGCAGGCTGGAGAGGAGCCTTCACTGTCATCACCGGAAATGGCAACTCCATCCCCGCAGCTTAGGTCACAGGCCCAAGGGCCACCCTTGGCTTTCTCCTACACCAGTTCCAATCCATTAGCAAATCCTTTTGGCTCTGCCGTCAGCTCACACCCGCCATCTGACGTTTCTCACCATCTCTGCAGCTCTCACCCTAGTCCAGGCCAACATTATCACTCACCTGGTCTGTGTCAGTGACATCCTCCCTGTGGCCCTGATGTCACCCTCCTCCCCTACAGTCCACACAGGAGCCAGAGTGGCTGTTTCAGGATTCAGTTATAATATAGTTATTTGACCTTTTAGCCATACTGCTTTGCATTTTTAAAAGTGGGTTTTTTTCTTCTTCCTGGGGATTACAATATAATTCTGAACTTTTCATAGTCATTTAGAGTGACTATTTTACCACTTCACATAAAATTACAAAACTCCTGTGGGGCGCCTGGGTGGCTCAGTGGGTTAAGCCTCTGCCTTCAGCTCAGGTCATGATCTCAGGGTCCTGGGATCGAGTCCCGCATCGGGCTCTCTGCTCAGCAGGGAGCCTGCTTCCCTTCCTCTCTCTCTGCCTGCCTCTCTGCCTACTTGTGATCTCTGTCTGTCAAATAAATAAATAAAATCTTAAAAAAAAATTACAAAACTCTTGCAAACATTTGCCATCCTCCCCATCCTGTGTGTTGCAGTTTTCACAGGTGCTATGTCTGATGCATGATAAGCCCCAGAAGGACAGTGTTACCATTTTTGCTTTAAACTATGTCATACGCATAATGGAGGGATTCAGAGGGAAAATCATCTTGTAATTTTATATATTTACCATCAGATGCTGTTGATTCTTTTCTGAAGATCCAAATGCCCCTCTTGTGTTATTTACCTTCTACTTGAAGAACTTATTTTAATGTCTTGTATAGTTCAGGTCTTCTGATGACACAGTCTCTATAAATTTTCTCTTATGAAAATGTCTTCATTTTGTCTTTGTTATTGAAGACCATTTTCATAGGCTCTAGAGCCATGACAGGCAGATGGTTTTTTTTTTCCCCCTTTGGCTCTTTAGTGATGTTGTTTTGTTTCTTCTGGCCTCCAAAAAAAAATTTTTTTTAAAGATTTTATTTATTTATTTGACAGAGAGATCACAAGTAGGCAGAGAGGCAGTCAGAGAGAGACAGGGAAGCAGGCTCCCTGCTGGGCAGAGAGCCTGATGCGGGGTTTAATCCCAGGACCCTGAGACCATGACCTCAGCCAAAGGCAGACCCGTTAACCCGTTGACTCATCCAGATGCCCCTGGCCTCCAAAATTTTTGATGAGGGGGCTGTGGTTATTTGAATCTTTGTTCCTTAATGTAATGTGTCTTTTGTCTCTAGCTCCTTTTGAGACTTTCTATTTCTTTTTGATTTTTAGCAGTTTGAGTGTATACGTGAATTTATGTCTTTCATTGGATTGGGAAAGTGAGGTTTTTTTGTTTTGTTTTTTATTTTGGGATTATTTTGGCCATTATTTCTTCAAACATTTATTTGGAGCAAAAAATATTTTTTCCCCTCTATTCTTCTGTTCCTTTCTTTCTGGGACTCCAATTATGACTATATTACATGTTTGATATTATCCCACAAATTCCTGACACTTCATTTTTTTCAGGCCAGAAAACAGTGTTTTCTATTGGACTTTTAGGTGTCCTACACTATACCACAGCTGCAGTCTGCCCTCTGGAAAAAGCCATAAATGTGGGAAACTTACCACATGTTGGCCACTTCTTCAAAATTTTGACACTTCCAAAGTCTGCCTGTTTTGGAAAATTTTCCAGAACTTTCTAGTGGTTGTTTTGGTATTATATCCAGAGTTTATAGGTGTTATAGGGGAAGGTGGGTCTGTTAGGAACTTATACTCGTATACTGGAAGTGGAATGCCTAGAGTGTTCTTTTTAAAATTTCACAGACCCTATCACTCTTCTTCTCAACTGCCCTACTAGCAATGGTTCCCATCCCACTTAAAAGCTAAAATCCATACAAGACCCTCAAGACTTTGAATTATCTAGACTCAGACTTTTTCTGATTTTGTGTCTACCTTTACTCCCTCCATTCTAGTCATAATGGCAGTCTCTTTGTTGTTCCTCAAACATGGCAACCTCACACACATTCCTGCAAGAGACCTCTGTGGTCTCCAAGGCCCTGCACACTGGCCCCTGACTGCCTCCCCAAGCCTCATCTTTAACCATTTCTCTGACTCTTGACCTACCAGCCCTGCTGGCCTGTGGTCAGTCCTGGGTCATGGAATGTCCCTTTCCACCTCAAGGCTGTTTCTTCTGCCCGCAGGGCCCGTTCCTGAACTTTTCTTCTGTATACTTCTTTTGAGTCCTTACCTCTCATGAAGATGACTGCTTCTCGGAGAGTCTTTCCCGAGCACCCCCAACTAGGTGAGGTGATTTTAGCTCTTTGAACACTTTATGCTTCTTGACAAACACTGGAGTCATTTACATACGGTTTGCTCACTAATCTTACGTGCTGCGAGGGCAGGTGTTTCATCTGGTTTGCTCATTCCTGCCTTCCTGGTACCTAGTACACAGTAGGCACTCAATAGATACCTAGCAACTGGTTGTTAAGACCCTGGATGGAGTTGGAGGCTGGTAGGGGGGGGACCTCTTAGAATCCCTACTGTGTCTACTTAAGCTCATTGTGACCTTGTGTAAGTATCACATGTCTGATTTACGCTTAGAGGCTCTGAGTGGGGAAGTGACTTGCCCAAGATCACAGGTCAGATTCTAGCTGAGAATTTCTTGGTGTGAGCTCAGACCCGTGAGAGAGGTCGGATGGCACCCAGCCTCAGCCTCCCTGTCCCACTTGCTCTTTGCCCCATGGGCTGACTGCAGGCTTGTTGAAGGCCTGGCAGAGTAGTTCTCTCTTTTCAGTGTTTTCCCCCCAGGGATCACAGCTGGGCTCCACATGCTGATTGGAGGGAAAAGGCTGGTGTGAGCCCTATGTTTTATACGATGGGGACGGGGGCAGGGGGAGGGGATGGGTGGCAGCAAAGCACCGAGGCTCCGAGGCAGCACAGGACTGCCAAGTTGAGAGGCCTGTTTCTCTTCTTCCTTTCACCGTGACTCCTTGTTTATGGCCAACAAGTCTTTCCCAGAAAAATAGCTGAGCTGCAGGGGCCGTCAGAGCACACCCAGGGCAGCACCCCCTACCTTGGTGGTGAGGACCCCAAGACCTGTGGGAGAAGGTTCAGAACACTCTCTCCATGCAAAGCCCCTTTTGCACTCTGGGTTGAGTACTCAGCTCCGAGATGAACATCTTCCTTAACACAAGTGCTCATCAGACTTGGTGGTGCCTCTGACTAATTGGCATTTAAAATACCTGTGTTCTTTGGGCCTCTGCGTGGCTCAGTCAGTTGAGCATCCGACTCTTGGTTTTGGCTCAGGTCATGATCTTGGGGTCCTGGGATTGAGCCCCACATCTAGCTCTGCACTCAGCAAGGAATCTACTTGGAATTTTCCTCTCCCTCGGCCCTTCTCCTGGCTCACATGCAGGTGTGCACGCTTGCTCTCTCTCAAATAAATAATAAATAAATCTGTAAAATAAAATATCTGTGTTGTTTTAACGATAGATGATTGGTTTACCAGTAGTCTATCCATCCTGTTGAATACTATGCAGGCATTAAACACAGAGATGTAGAAGAGTCAAGGATCTGAGGAGGTGCTCAAGCTGTGTGAGGTGAAAAGAAAAACAAGTTTTCTTTCAAAAAAGAACCAGCATATGTTTCTATTTTTGCAAAAATACGTATCTACATAAACAGATAATGTATACTGTACATAGGAAATAGCCTGGGAAATTTACACAAGGTAAGGGTTTTCAGTGATGATGGAATAAAGGGTAATTTAGAAAACATTTCCTATTCTTTTTCAAATCGTTTCAAAGAATATGCATTACTTTTGTAATAAAAATTTTAAAATATAGACATTATTTTTAAAAGGAAGCAAACAAATCCAAATACCGTGGAGGCAAGTGTTTTCGGGATTCAGGAAGTACCTGCTGTCTCAGGGCCTGAATAGTCCTCTCTGGAGAGGTCTGAGGTTTGGGGGACAGAAGGAGCTCTGGCAGGCCACCAGCATTGAGATGAAGAGGTTTCTTGTTCCCAGGGGAACGAAATGGCTCCATAAATCAACCATCCTCCCCATTCCCACTGCTCTCTCCACCAAGAGAGACCAGGGACTCTAAGACAATGGCTGAGGTCATGCTGGCACCTCCTCCAGGCAGCTCTCCATGAATGGTCTGTCTTTGCCCCTCACCTGCTGTGACCTGCCAGGCCAAGCATCCTGCACTTTTTCTCAGGGAAGCTGCTTTCTCATCATGCAACAATAGAGTAGCCAAAAGGACATTGCCCCCACTTGTCCAACTTATCCTGTGTCAGGCATGATGGTAAGTCCCTTTGTCAGTAACTTCAGTGAGCAATGAGTCACCCTGACAAGATCAGGAGGCAGCTGCTAGTGACATTATATTGGTTTTAAGTGGGGAAACTGAGGCTCAGCAAGGCTCACCATTTTACTGGAGGTCACAGAGCCAAGTGAGAGCAAATCCAGGATTCCAACCCTAGTCTGTCTGGCTTGAGTGACTTTCTTACCTTGTGACAATATCCACAAAGATCATGGGTTAGCCCCTTCTTGCTAGAGGGCTGTGTGTGTGTGTGTGTGTGTGTGTGCACGCACGTGCACATAAAGCTATGTACTGGGCAATGAGGGGGAGGGGAGTGGTTAGTGGATGTCCGGGCCCTGTGTTAGAACTCATGCTCTCTTTTAACAAGCCTACGTTGTTTATCCTAATGATATCCCCATTTACCTCTGAAACTTGGCGGGTGAAGTGATTCTCTCAAAGATGAACTGGGATTCCAATCTGGGATGGTCTGACCTGATTGCGACCCCAGTGTCCTGCTGTGCCACAGATCTTCCCTGGCTGCTGACATTCTGTAGGGCCAAGGCAGGTGTGTCAAACGAACACAAACTGGGGCCACATGCAGCCAGTTGCCCGTTTTGGTAGGCTTCTGAGCTAAGGATGATTTGTACATTTTTAATGGGTTGTAAAAACAAAAATATGAAGGGAAAATATGTGACAGAGAAATACGTGCCTGGGAGACTCACATACTTACCTCTGGGCCTTTACAGAACGTTTGTGGACCCCTGACCTAGGATCCCGAGTTTAAGGAGAATTCTTCGGGCCTGCTTCCCCATCTCCCACACTTGGTGGTCCCAGTGTCATACTTGAGCAGGGGCTGTGGCAGAGAAAGCCCTGGCTGTGGCAGAGGTGAGCATTTGTTTAAATTTTGTTTTTTAATTTAAAAAAAGCAACAACAGAACAACCTGGCGCACCTGAGTGGCGCAGTTGGTTAAATGTTCAGCTTGGTTTTAGCTCAGGTCATGATCTTGGGGTCATGAGACTGGGCCCTGCTCAGTGGGGAGTCTCCTTCATTTACAAATACAGCTACTTGCATCTCTAACATATAAGGATTTAATGTATTACCGTTTAACCAGATTCTTTGCATAATATTTATTTCTTGTCTGTTTGCCTTGATGATCTCAAAATAGCCTTTTTCACATTTGCTTTGTTTGAATCAGGGTCCAAATGATATTACCCATCATGGGTGGTTCGATCCAGACACGTGATTATATTCCAGGCTAATTATTGTGGCAAGAGGACATCATAGGTGGTGCTTGTACTTCTTATTATACCTCCTCATGCAGCATATGATGTCTAGTCCCCTGCTGTTAGTGATGCTAACACTGTACTGTTGGTTCCAGCATTGCCAGACCAGTGCCTCTAGGATAAGCCTTACCATTATGCAATTTTTGCAAAATTGTGATCACTTCCTAGATGCTTTCATTAACGTGACTTCCAAAATGGTGCCTTTCCTAATTCATTCATTCTTTTCCCCCTGCATATATTTTTTGGGGGAACATATCCCATCAGTGATATCTCTGAAAGTCTGGGGAGGACGCGGGTGTGGCCCCAGGACAAACATGCAAATTTGGGAGCCAGGTACTGTGTGGACCAGAGGGAGGCAGGCCAGGAATTGCTTCCTGGAGGAGATAATACCTGTCTGGGGTCCTGAAAGATGAGGTGATGAGCAGATGGGGGTGGGGGCGGGGAGAAGGGTGTAGCAGGAAGGCCAAGCACCCAGGGGGGCTGGGGAGCCTCAGCAGGCGCCATGGGAGCGGAGAGGGCAGGCCCTGTGTGGCTGGGGGCTGTAGGTGTCAGCAGAGGCGAGGCTGTGAGGTCGCCCCTGGTGGCCCGGCCCGCCCCTTGGCCTGCGCGGCCATTGTCTGCTCCCGGCGCCGACTTGGCAGCAGAAGGTGACATCTGGTGACTAATGGCCACGGCTGCGCGCGCGAGCTCCTCCCTCCCACCGCGCCCCGGGGCAGCTGCGGCGCCGGCCTCCCCTCTCCTGTGCGGGCCCAGGCCACTGCCACTTCCGCCTCCATGGGCCCACCGCCTGGGGCCTGCCACTGTGCCTGTGCGCCCCTCCTGCACGGGTGTGGATGCCGCCCTCCACCAGCTCCTGAACTCAGCTGCGGGGCTGCAGCTCTTGTGTGCATGCAGACATGGACCGCCGCTGGAGCTTACGTGCACGTGTAGTGACACATGTGTGCGTGCTCATACCCACAGGCTTAGAGCCATGCGTGCTGTTGCACATTCTGCTTGTGCTTGTTCATGCGTGTTTGCAAATGCACATGTGACGACTGTGTCTGCATGATCACTCAGACTTAACTGACGACACATCTGTGCATGCATTCAGGCTGCTGCAGCCATGCCCTGCTTACACACGCATCTGTGAGAACACACAGGCAGGCCCATGCACACTCAGGCACCGACAGGTGTTGTCCTTGTCCTCGCCAAAGGCCCAGGTGACCAAAGGCCTCATTCAAATCCTAGACATGACCCAGGCTAAACTAACCACCTCAGAGTATTTACATGATAAATTAGTTATCTACATGTAAAAACCTGCAGATTTCCCATAGAGATTTGTATTTCTACCTTCTCTTGCAAAATTGGAAACTCTGGTAATTTGAGGTTTCTTTCTGGCTGGCCCCCAGGGGCTGGGGCTCAGCAACAGGGGTCCCTTGGGGCTATGCTTGAAGCTCTCCTCCCTCAGCTGTCCCTCTACGCCCCCACCCCCTCAGGGACCTCTGAAGCTGCCAGCCCATGTGAGAGGCTGGGGCTCTGTAGTCAGCTAGCCAGGAGTTCCAACTTGGATCCCCAGTCCTGCCTTTGGGACCTGATCTGGGGACAGGGAGGAGGGGGTTTGGTTCTAAATAGCTCTAGCCGGATACGCTTAGTGAGAAGACCCTCCCCTCTGTAGGGTGTTGGCAGGTGCTGCCCGTGATGGGGAAATTCTGCCATCTGTGTAGTACCCTCTCTGTGTGGGGACCATTCATTGTTCTGAGAGCTCTGAGAGGGGACGCCGTTATGGTCGAGAAGACGGCAGGCTGGGAGTGCTATGACTACCTCGTCAGAAAGTGCAGAAAGGGTGTTCTGTCAACATTGCTGGGTAGGTGGGTGGGTGGGTGGGAGCAGAGCTGTGGGTCCCCTAGGTGGGAGGTAGAGAAGGTCCTGTGAAGTACAAATGTCTCCTTTGTGCCCCTGAAGCGGTCTCCTGCCTGACACCGGCACATCTTTCTTCCTTAGGCCATGATCAGGCTCTCTGGCTCTCTCTGTGGCCTAGGCCCTGGTGCAAAGCCTTGGTCCCAGAAGGAGAGACTGGTTCCTGAAGGTTCCTGGGGTATGTGTCTACTACTGGGCTCTGGCTAAACCTGCAAAGGCAGCCCAAGGGGGCCATTGGTCAGCCCCAGAGACTGCCCACCATCCCTCCCCCCAGCATCATCTCATCCACTCACGGGTTCTGGCAACCTCTGTGGGCTGACACCTCTTCCTGTGGCTTATGTGAGCCTCTGGTCAACTCGCTCTTCTTTACCTGAAGTCTGTAGGCTCTTAACTCCTAATGTATCTGAAGCTAGGCCATCGAGTGGGGTGACAGGTTGGTCATGGCCCAAGCTCAGATCCCAGCTCTCCTACTTCTTGCTGTGTGACTCTGGGCAAGTAGTTTAACCTCTTGGTGTCTGTTTCCTCCTCTGCAAATAGAGGGCAGTAACAGTACCTGCCTCGAGGATTGCTGGACCAGGACTCAGTGAGGGATCCACGCAGAGTGCTGACTTTGCTGCCCGCCACAGAGCAAGTGCTCCAGAGGCACCAGCACTTACTAACTTGGCTCCCACACTGGTTCTCCCTGCCATTGCCCCTGCCTTGTCGTGGTTTACTCTCACCAGCACAAGCTCGGGTCCTGCGAATCCCACCTGTTCCCCGCTTGCATCTCTCCTACACTCAACACCACCAGTCCGAGTTCCCAGATCTTTCTGGAATGTGCACTGTGCCCTCCACCCGGGTGGCCTCTGCTCTGCTTTGGTTTGGTGTCCCTCTTGGCCTGCACAGTTGGGAATCCCTGCCCTTCTCTCACCATGGGTGGCTGAAGGGACAGGCTGTCGGGGGGTCTACAGTGGAGGGTTAAGAAGTGAAGCCAGAGTCTGCTATCTCCCTTATGATTCTGTGTCAGCACCTTACACTTAGCAGCCAGTGTCTTCTGCATCCCCAGTCCAGTGCATGCTCCTTCTCCAGTCCATGCCTTTGCTCCAGCTGTGTCCTCTGCCTGGAAATCCCTTCCCCCAGCTCTAGTTCCGTTTGTCTGTCCTGAGCTCACCTGTCCTGCCCTCCCCCCTTCCCCTACATCCTGTTCACTTAGGCATCTCTCAACACATTCTCCGTGCGTGGCTCGGAGGTGGCACTTCGTTTGTTCTATTTCTCTATTTCCGTGTCACCTGGATCAGTGCTTCTCAAACGTTAGTGTGCCCATAAATCTCTCAGAGACCTTACCCAAGTGCAGATTTGATCCAGCAGGTGTGGGATGGGGCCCGAGTGTCTGCGCTTCCAGCCAGTTCCCTGATTCGCTGCTGCCACTGTTCCCAGGCTGTATTCTGAATAACAAGAACTTAGTGAGTCCCGAGAGGGCAGTGACTTGCACACAATTCATCTTGGTATCCTTGGTACTTTGCTGAGAGCTTGGCAAATGGAAAACCAAATAAATGCTTGCTGAAGTAGAGGAAGGAAGGAAGGAGTCTCATGCAGATGAGAGGGTGTTGGGAAGTCTTCTGGAGGAGTTAATGTCTGAATTGCATCCTCAGGGAGGGGTAGGAGATAGCTGGGTAGAGAGGGCCATGGTGGGTTGGGATGTGTCAGATGAAGGTCAGGGCCAAAGCACAGAGATGTGCAGAGCAGGGGTACAAGATATAACCGGGAAGATTGAATGCCAGGAAGGTGGGAGGGGCCAGGTCACTAATGATCAGGGGTGCCTTGCTGCGGGTATAGGAAGGCTGTGACCTCCATTTTATTCTGGAGCCTCTGGGGATTGGCCTGATGTCATCTGTGGGGAGCTCCTGCAGAAGGACAGGATGAGGTAAGAGAGAGGAGATGCAAGAACAAGTGGTCACTCATGGGGCTCCCTAGTCATTCATGTGGAACTCAGGCCATGGCAGTGACGGCCAAGGGCATGGACTAAAGAAGAAGTAAGGAGGAAGAATGGATAGGACTTGGTGGCTGATTGGAAAAGAGGGTGAAGGAAAGACTCCTTCTTCTGGGGGGGCACCTTGGGGAATGGTCATGCAATTGGCAGAGGCTGGAGTATGAGCAGAAGACCTGGTATGCAGCGAAAGATGAAGAGTTTCATTTCAGTGCCAACTAGGTGCGCCGTGCCCATGGGGCATCTGTGCCATCTGGGTCAGGAGCTCCTGAGAGAGACCAGGGCTGAAAATGACAGTACAGAGGCTCTGGCTGACAGATGCTCATTGAAGTTTTGGGAGAGAATGAAATCATTTGGGGAAATCGTAGAGTAAGAAGAGAAGAAGGCAGAGGAGGGACCCTGGAGGAAAACTATTCATTTAAAGAGCAAGAATTAATGACAACCTGTTGGAGATAAAATGGGAATAGAAAACATTTATAATAGCAACAAAAAGATTTTTTAAAACCCTAAGAATAAACATTACAAGAGATGTGCGAAATCTAAGTGGAGAAAGCATTAAAATGCTTCCAAGGGACAAAAAAAGCATTTGAATAATGCTTTTGGATAGGACTAACATCATAAAATTATCTGTCCTATCTCCAATAATTTAGAATTTAATAAGATTTTCCATAAAAGTGAAGACTTTGTTGTTATTTAGGCTGTCTCAGGTTCCTGTGGGAAAATAAGCATGTGTTGAAAGACCCTTCTCTGTAGATGTTTCTGGATGAGCAGAAGCAGTGGCCACCTTTGTGCTAGACTGTTTCCTCAGGGCTGTTTGCATAGTGAAGAAGCTTGGAAAGTAGAGACAGTGTTTCCCTCTGGAGAAAAGGGCAAGTTTGTTTCCTGTCTGGTGTAATAACCATACTGTCTCCCAAAACCCAGGCAGGCTTACTGCTCACTGGAAGACTCTGGCTCCCTGAACTCCAGAAAGTTGTGACCCAGCTTGCTCACCTGCAGGCATCCCCTGGACTGCTTCATGTCACCCTGTGGGACCTGGGGCTAGTGCAACTGTCACAAACACTGATACTCTGGCTCTTGCTGTGTCATGAGTAACAAAAGCCTTTGTGTCTGACCCCAAAGTCTCAAATCTTTTGCCAGCATCCAGGAAACGCGGCAAGTTAACTTCTTGGCTTGTGAGCAGACTAAAAACTCACTCAGACTCTTTATACTTCTTGACAGCACTAATAGCCTTAAAATTTTTGAAAAAGAATAGTAAAGGGACACCTGGGTAGCTTAGTCAGCCTAAGCTTCTGACTCTTGATTTCGACTCAGGTCATGATCTCAGGGTACTGGGATCGAGCTCTGCACTGGGCTCTATGCTGGGCTCTCCCTCTGCCCCTCTCTTGCCTCTTAAAAAATAGTATAATGGGAGAACTAGCTGTATCAGAAATTAAACTGCCTTTTAAAGCTCTATTATATAAAACAGTATGGTACTGGAAAACCCAGTAGAACAAAACTTTATTCAGAAATTATACGTGAGAATTTGGTCTGAGACAAATAGGGTATTTTGAACTGAGTGAGAAAATGCATTATTCAACAAATGGGGTTGGGACAACTGGGAGAATCATCTGGAAAAAAAATTGTATCCATACCCGATATTTTATAGTAGAATAAATTCCATATGAAACAAAGATGTAAATGTAACAAAACGAAACCTTGAAAGTACCAGAAACATGGGAGAATTTTAAAACCTTTTAAGTATGATGCATCACCCAGGAGCTGTAAAAGAAGAGACTGATAATTTTAACTGTTAAAATAGCACTTCTGCATGGCAAAGCCCAACACAGGCAAAGTCAAGACACACTTGGAAGGTATTTGCAACTCCAGTGACAAAGAGCTAATTTCCCTGCCATATAAAGAACATCAGGGGTGCCTGGGTAGCTCAGTCGTTGGGTGTCTGTCTTTGACTTGTGTTGTAATCCCAGGGTCCTGGGATCAGGCCCCGCATTGGACTTCCTGCTCAGCGGAGAGCCTGCTTCTCCTTCTCCTACTCCCCCTGCTTGTGTTCCCTCTCTCGCTGAGTCTCTCTCTGTCAAATAAATAAATATAAATCTTGGGAGGAAAAAAAAAAAAAGAATGTCCACAAATCAGTGTGAAACAGATCAACAACACAAAAGAAAGATGGACAGGTGCAAAGACTCACTGAAACCTACATATAAAACAAGATGCCCCATTATTCCTAATAGAAGAAATATGATTAAAGTTTCACTGAGACATTGTTTCCTCTCTCAGGCTAAAATCAAAACGTCTGCTAACACACTGTCTGGGGAAGTAGAGGCCCCATGCATTGCTCATATGAGTGGAGCCGGAGTGGCTCAATGTGGGGAATTGGGCAAGATCTTCTGACATGACAAATGCTTTTGGCCTAACCCCTTCTAAGAATTTATCTTATGGAATGATTCCCACACATGGAAAGTGATGCCTGTGAGATTATTACAACATTGAATTATTACAGTGAGCTATGTACAACATCGTTTGCAATAGCAAAAGACAGAAAACATCCCAAAAAAGCACCAAAGGGAGATGATAAAATTAATTAGGTACATGTGTGCAGAAGAATACTATAGAGCTGGAAGAAAGGACAAAGAACTTGGTGAGGTACTGATATGAAAGACCTTCAAAATATATTGCTACGGAAGAAAGCAAGGTAAGTATTGACGTATGTAGGATGCTGCCATTCTTGTGAAAAAGAAGCTATGTGTGTCGGGGGAGAATTTGTAGATGTATGCGTGTTTACGCATAATATGTCTGCGGAGAAGTATTGGTAATGTTAGTTGCCTGTAGGGACTTGAGTCTTGTGGTTGAGAGACAGGAGTGAGAAAGGAACCTTCTCACTGTACACACTTTTACACCTCAGCAATGTTGGAAACATACTACATCTATCTGCCCCACAAAAAAAAAACAAAGAGTGTGGGCAGAAGATAAAGGCGGCCATGATGGAGATTAAGACACGCCGTCCCAGGCTACAGAGGAAGCCGGGGATGGGCAGCCTGGAGAAGCCAGGTGAGAAGAACATTCCAAGAAAGAGGCAGTGGCTCATGGTGTGAAATGCCATGAGAGATTAAGGGTTTAGGTAGAGACCTGGAGACGTGTGGTTGGTGTGTTCAACAGAAAACAACTGGTGGAGACACTGGAACCCTCGTGCCCTGTTGGTGGGAGTGCAGCCCTTGTGGAAAACAGTACGACGCTTCCTCAAATAATTACAAGTAGAATTACTGTACGATTCAGCAATGCCACTTCTGGGAATATACCCCAGAGGACCTCAGAGCAATTGGGGCACAGCCGTGTTTATAGCAAAATGATTCACAGGAACCCAGACGTGGAAGTAACCCAGATGTCTATTGACAGATGAATGGATAAGCAAAAACAAAAACAAAAACACAACCCCCCCCTCCAAAGAGAGGAATATTATTCAACCTTTAAAAGGTAGAAAATTCAGACATGTCCTGCAACATGGCTGGATGTTGAGGACATTATGTTCAGCAAAATAGGCAAGTCACAGAATGACAAACTCTGCATGATTCCACTTTTAAATATGAAGTACTTAGAGCTGTCAAAATCATAGAGACAGCCACTGGTGTTGCCAGGGCTGGTTGGAGGGGCAGAAGAGGGAGTTCGTGTTTATTGGGAACAGAATTTCAGTTTTGCAAGATGAAAAGAGTTCTGAAGTGGGCGGTTATACAACCATGTGAATGTATTTACTACCACTAAACTGTACACTTAAAAATGGTTAAGATGGTAGATTTTATGTTATGTGTATTTTACCACAATAAAAAAAAATGGGAAACCAGAAAGAAGGGGCTGGTCTGCATTTATGATTTCAGAGTAGTAGAAGTAGGCCAGTTGTAGAGTGTGGCCGGAGATGTGGGTGGCTGGATTGGACAGCAGGAGGAGAAGGTTGCTATGGGTGAGGTTAAGAAACTGAGCATCCCATGGGGTGCCTGGGTGGCTCAGTGGGTTAACCTCTGCCTTCAGCTCAGGTCATGATCTTGGGGTCCTGGGATCAAGCCCCGCATTAGGCTCTCTGCTCACAGGGAGCCTGCTTCCTCCTCTCTCTCTGCCTGCCTCTCTGCCTAATTGTGATCTCTGACTGTCAAATAAATAAATAAAATGTTAAAAGAAGAAAGAAAGAAAGAAAGAAAGAAAGAAAGAAAGAAAGAAAGAAAGAAAGAAAGAAAAGAAAAAAACTAACTGAGCATCCCTGGTGCTGGATGGGACATCCATGTGGAAACCCAGGTCCCTGGGTTGGGTGTGGGTGAGGATGAAGGCTGTGAGCCCAGCACCAAAGTCTTCGATGATCCTGGGGGTGGGGCGGAAGCCTGGCTGGTGGCTCAGAGAGGACTGGAGGGGAGGGACTGGAGCCAGGTGGCATAAGCCTTAAGGAGCCGGGCTTTCCCATGGGGTGAGTCAAGGTGAGGAATGAGAGAATGGACCCCTTCCCAGCCTGCGGTATGGTGAGTGTGGGATGGTGTGGTCTTTGCTGCCCAGGGCTTTGGGAGCAGTGTTCTTGCATCAGGTGGGGTGATCAGGTCTGGCTTTATCCTCAAGTCCCCTCTATTACCCCTGGTGTGGCTATGCAGCCTGGCTCAGGTAGTGAGGACAGATTGCAAGAGAAGAGATGGAGAAACCTAGTATGATTCTATCCACCCTTGCTGCCCTCCGTGGTGAGCTTCTGAGCCATCATCTTGGTGGCAACAAACCCACCTCAACTCACATCCTAAACAGGTGACATTGACTAAGAGGACAGCACTTTGGCTCACCTGGGCCAGGGGAATGGTGAGGAGAAGGGGGAGGCTCTGGAAGCCAGAGCACCCACCTGTCAAAGATGGCATTATTCCTACACATAAACCCCTCAGCAACCTGGAGAGTCAACTTGGGGGAAATCAAGCAGAAATAGGATGCTCATTCAATAGGGGTGAGTGGAGGGGAGAGGGATGTATGACCCCCCCCCCCCCCCGCCAATGTCCTAGAGGAAGGGCAAGTCTTTATGACAGCCAGAAGCACGATAGGAAGGTCAGAAGGACATGAACTCATCCACAGGAATTCAAAAACATAAGTCACAGTTCTATTTGCCTAGAAATGGCAGATTTCTCATCAGGAAAAAAATTGAAAACAAAAAAGAGTGATGAGCACTTTAACATGATTTTGTGAGAATGAGTCCTCAGTGGTGGGTCTCTGTGAAGCCTGCCTGACCACCTCTGACTGGTCTGGTTTCCCCAGATCCTTCATGCGTGTTCTACCCGAGTGTAAATCCCAGCAGGCTCCAGAGGTTTGGACTTTCTGAGGGCAAGTGAGGGCATGTCTCAGCCAAGGTCTATTGTAAGTAATGGAAACTGACCTGAGTTAACTTCAGCAGGGAAGAAAATTCATTGGAAAGAATCTGGTTTATCTCATGAAAGCAAGTGCAGCCAGACCTCTGGAGGGATGGGGTTTAGGAGTCAACGTTTGCCAAAGCCAAAGTGTGTTCCATGGGTCACTCGTTCTGGCAGATGCCTGAGGAAATGAAGTGCTTTCTGGTCCTATGAGTTCGGGACATGCTCTGTGTCTTTTGCTCAAGGCCCACTGGCATATTAAAGGCTCTGATAAGTCCTGCAGCAAGAACACTTCTTTAATTAGCTAAGTATTTCCCCCAAATATTGGTAAAGTGTAGTTGTTAACAGCAAGACCAAGGAAGTCACTGTGGCCCTCACTGTGTTGTCATGGAGCGGACTTTGCCATGTAGAGGGGTATGCTAGAGAGGTTGTATGTCTAGGAGTCAAGGGTGTGGTCCACCTGACTTTGAATTTCTTTAGCCCTTCCTTCCTTCCTTGCTGTGAATGCTAGACTAGCCTGGTGAGGGCATCCGGGAGTTCCTAATACACAGTAACCTGCCAACACATGCAGCTCTTCTGTTGCTTCCTTCTAGTCTCAAGCCTCCCTCCATACGGATCATTAGGGTTGGAGCCTGCAGATGGGTTTAAACAAGGATTAAATGAGTTAAAATGCCTGTGTGATCCCCAAGAAAGAACTAGAGTTTGATTCTACCACATTCTTGCTGCAAGGTTTAGGCAAGTTACTTCACTTCTCTGAAGCTCCGTGTCCTTTCTGCAGATCAGGGTGCTAACAATAATATCTCCTGAGCTTGTGATGAGGATGAACTGAGCTTATTAATAATGCCTTCAAACTCTCTGGTTCACAATAAGTGCTAACAATATTTAGCTATTATTATTGTTATTATATTACTTATGGATTGAACACACACCCTGCCATGAACTTCACAGAGTCTGGGGGAGCTCATGGTTCTGTCTAACCATCACTTACTAGTGTCCACTCCCAGTGGGGACTGGGATACGAGGCTGAATCTAGTAGTTTGGCCTCAGCCCTCATACAGTTCTCAGTCTTGTGGTGTAGAAAAAGTCAAGAGATAACTACAGAGGGATTGTAAGAATGTGGTACTGTGACAGCCCACAGGAAGAGCTTAGCGCCAGGGACATGGAGGTCGCCTGTTGCAGACTAAAGACATGAAGGTGCCTGACTTCTTTGGGTAGCCCAGGCAGTTCAGTGTGACTAGGGAAAAATGTGAGAATGGGTGGCATCGAAGATGTTGGCAGGGACCCTTCAGGGGAGGGCCTTGTATGCCAGACCAAGGAGCTGGGATGTTAACCTGTGGGTACCAAGGGGCTAATAAGGTGTTTCAATCTAGAGAGTGTCATGGCAGGTGTGTGATTAGGAAGCTCCCTCTGGCAGCTTGGAGATGGGTTGTAGAGGCACAGACCAGAGGCCAAGAAACCAGCTGGGGTACTACTCATGGATATCAAGCTGGGATGGGGGAAATTCTTGGCTAGGGTGACTTGTTACCACCAGTGGAGTTGGTGGTAGTTGGTGCTGGTTTAGAGGGAGGGACCTGAGCTTGAGTCATGTTGAGTGGAGATTTCCGTGGGCAATCCAAGTAGAGGAGTCAACAGGCGGCTGGTTGTATAGGTCTGGAGATTTTTATCTGGGAGCCATCAGTATTTCGATGGAAATGGTATCCTAGAAGTAGATGAGGTGGTTCAGAGACAGTTGGGATCAAGGCAACCCTGGGGAGCTGGATCCCCAAGGGAAGGCAGGAGGAGACTCCTGCGAGAGCAGAGGCTCTACAGGCACTTACGAGTCTACATCTCTCACAAATTAAAATTATCAAAGCTGCTGCTCTCCCTTTTTCAGGGAAATCTCCTCTACCCTCAAGTCCTGTCAATTTGTCTTAAACCTGGGCTGTTTTGATTAGTCCCCAGCATGAGAAAACCCCAAACCCTTTAAATCTACCTCATCATCACAGTGTTTGCCCATGTCCCTGGACCAGTTTCCACATCCTGCCAATGGAGATAGCTGGCTCTCATCAGCTGCTTCCATCCCAGAGTTGCTGCTGTAGACCCAAGAAGCACAGAGCCAGCAGTGTGGTAGCTGGGAGGTGGTACAGACTGTCCTCATTCCTCGGGACTTGGCCAAGCCCTTCTGTCTTTTGGGGAGCCTGAACATTCAGCCCTTCCTTCCTTGCAGACCTTCAGTGAGAATGAAATGAGCTAAGAATACCCGTGTGATCCCAGGGGTAGAACTGGGGATCCCCGTGGAGAGTGGTGGCGGAAGTTACATGGAAACAGGTGTCCCTTTGCCACAGGAAGCATCTTCAGAAGCAGTGTCTGAGGCAGAGCAGACCCCTTGCCCATGGAGATGACTGGTTGGCAACTCGGTCTCACTGCTTCCACACTCTCCTTTCCATACAGGGGCTAGAAGCCCGAGAACTCCTCTTCCAAGAACTTTGCTACATGCACGTTCTAGGTTAGAGTCTTCCAAGGAGGGGCAGTTGCGTGAGATTTGGAAGGTGGGAGGGAAGCAGAAGCCTTACTGTTGTCCCATCAGCCATGGCAGGCAGATTGGTGGGAGCAGGCAGATGTGAGACGCTCGAACAAGCTCAGGATTTTCCTGCGAGTCCACAACTTTGGTGGCGTCTATGAGCACTGCAGCAGTTCCTGTAGCTCTGGCAACTTCTTTACTTCCTGAAGGGTTGCAGAGAAGCTCTATCCTTTCAATATCCAATAACCCTAGCCATTCTACAAGTTTTTTAAGCACTGTATCGGTCAGCTTTTGCTGAATAACAAGCCTCTTGAAAAGTTACTCGTGTAAAGCAACATAACGTATTTAGCTTACAGTGTGGGTCAGAATTTGGGCTGGGCTCAGCTGGGCAGTTCTTCTGGTCTTGGTTGGGCTCACTCGTGGGTCTGAAGTCTGCGAGAAGGTGGTCCAAAGGCTGGACTGTCTAGAGCGGCCTTATCTGGGATGACTTGTCTATAGTCCATGGGGGTCTTTCACGCTTGTGCATGTGCTGGAGGTACAGGGTTCCAAGAGTGCGGTGGAAGAAGGCAAGGTTGCTTGAGGGGGAGGCTGGAAAGATTTCTTGAGGGCGGAGCAACATAATGTCTGCTGTATCCTATTGACCAGGTGAGGCTGGAGGACCAATCCCAGTTCAAAGCCCATCACATGGCCACAGGGAGAATAGTCATGGTCAGGTTTGCAAACGGTCGACCAGGGCACCTCTTTCCTGTTTTGAATCCTTTCCTGCTTGAAAGATCTGGGAAGTTTCTGTGTCCCTGAGGAAATCTTGGCAGATATATGCAGCACTCTGCATTTCAGAAGGCAGTCAGAAAGCAGAAGCAGCTACTGAGTTTCAGATGAAGTGTGGCATGGAGGTCAGAATTTGGCCTTGAGTCCTGGGCTTCACCATTTACCACAAGTTGACACTGGGCCAGTCTCTTCACCTTTCAGAGACTTGAACCCTTTTCTCTCAAATGAAAATGGATAAATTTATGTGCAGCGATCCAATAAATAACTCATAAGGGAAGTTTGAATAATAATGGTCATCACTTGCATTTGAATAACCCGAGAGTGTCAAACCTTCCAGCCTAGGGGCTGTTGGCGCAGGGGCCAAGGCAGCAGGAGCAAGAGCCCTCCTGATGGGATGAATACAAGTCAGGGAGATGTTGGTCACTGCGTCTCCACCTTCTCGAGTACCCTGGTACATTGTGGGACTTAGAAGTCAAGAATGACTGCCAGCCAAATCTTCCATCTGGGGCCTCTGTGTTGGAATGAATCCAGAGTTTGGAAAAGCCCCAGAGTAGCTAGAGCCAGAACAAACTCCAGGGCTGGCACGAGCCACCTCCCATCCACTGCTCCCATCTGCCCTCTTGGCTCTGGGTGCCTTGAGGCCCTGCTTGTTCTGGCCCATCCCTTCTCTGCGCCTCATGGGCACAGCTGCCTGCAGGACCACTGCTCAGCGTCTCGTGAAGCCCCCGCTCCAGCTGGACGGGATTCACAGGGATAACGAGCTTGCAAATAAATTCCTGCTGCATCAGCTTACAAGGCTGAAGGTTAGGCTGGAGATGAGGACCAGGGCAGGCAAGGGGAGGAACACACCCAGAGATTTGAATGGCCCCCGTTGAGGCTCTTGTCACACTGTCTCTTGGAGCAGAGATCCTGCGTCCCCGATCTCATACCCTCTCCTGCTTTCGGAATCTAGTTCCGCTGGTGATAGATTTGGGAGGCCAGGATGCAGGGGCTGTGTGTTCAGCAGAGCATAACCAGGGCAACAAGCCCTGTGCGTGGCCTCTGAGGACGGGGCATTTGTTCAGACTTGTTGGGGTTTGCCAGTAGAGAGAGGCTGCTGGAAAGTGAGAAAGTTCAGAGCCATCCCAAAATAAAATGAAAAGTCATAGAAGGAAATGTACTGGCGGTCCGTGGATATGTAGGAGAAGGGGCCAGGTGAGTCCTTGCAAACATCAAAGTCAGGGAGATGTGGGGGACAGCAGCGGAGAGATGACTGGAAGACTTTTGAGAGCCCTTCAGGCTCCTTGTGTCTGTCAGCCGTGGGAAAGGCAGTCTGCCCTGGTGTTTCGGCCATGTCTGTTTCTGCTTAAAACCCTCCAGTGGCTTTTCATCACCCTTAGAATAAAATCATGAAAAATTTCCCACATTATTAATAACTGCAATATTATGTCAGACCATTCTCTGCCCCTGCCCCCCACCCTCCATCTTCCTCTCCATTATTCACGATGCTCTATGTCCACTGCCTCTTTTTTCGATCCTCAGAAACCTGCCGTAATAGTTGGGATGGACTGGAAAATGCTGCAGTAATAAATAAACCCCAAGATCTCAAGGGGGCAGCCCCTATGTGTGTGTTTCTTCCTTATGTGCTATCTGATGTAGGGTCTCTTCTCTCTGGTGACCCAGGGGTCTGTTTCATGATGCTACAGTCATAGTATGTAGCTTCCGAAGTGGCCACAGTGGGTAATTTATTTGGCCCCAAAGTGATGCTTGTCCCTTGTGCTCATGGTGTGTTCTTAAATGCAGAGGAGGCTGGACAAAGGAAAGGAGCTCATGGGCTGCCATGCTAGCCCGTGTCAGTCAGAGTTCTGAATAGTAAGCAATAGAAAGTGACTTCTCACATTGCTAGCAGAAAAGAAATTTAATAAAACCACATCACAGAGTTCAGTGCATCTTTGGGATGCCTGGTCAGCTGAGCTTGGAGGCTCTGCAGCTGGGTATCACACCCCAAATCAGGCTGCAGAACACCTCTGAGATGATGCTTTTGAGCACAGACACCATGGCTATCCCCACCAACAGTGCTGGTATTGGCCATGAACTCTGTCATTGGAGCCCTGGCCACAGACACCCCGCTAGGGACCACATGGCAACTGTCCTGGGGACACCCTGGCCAGCCTGCAGCAGGCACAGCCCCGGCTTCATTTTGTCCCTCACTTCTGACTCAGTGTCTTGGAGTCAGTGTGTTTGATCTAGGACCCTCTGTGAGCTGTGTCCTGGCTGCAAGGGGGGCTGATGAAAGGAAAATCTGATGTTTTGTGTTCTATCGAAGTAGGCCCTGACATGTAAGGGGACCCCCAAATAAAGTGATGAGTTCTTACTACACTGTCTCCGGGCCTTTGCACTTACTGCTTCCTTGGTTCTGCAGGTGTCTGCCAGGTATCCTTAAAGTGGGCTCCTTGATGATTAACTCTAATGAAGTCTCTGCCAGGCGTTCTCATCCACCCGCCTCATCCCAAGCTGCAAACACCTTGGACATTCATCTGATTAATTTCTGTCTACTCTGCCCATGTTTACAAACACAGGATTGTGTTTGTGGTCCTTCTGATGGGTTCCCACACCCGCCCTCTCCTAACTCTGCGTCTGTGTGTTTTGGGGCAGAGGGGGCTGTTTCTTTACTTGATGAGATTATGAAATAACCCTGTCTGGGGGATTCCTGGTATAATGGACTCTGATTCTCTTTCCAGCCTCTCACCTTTGTCTCTCTGGCTGCAGTTTCGTCGCAGAGAGACCGAGGTGGCATGCGGGACTAAGGCAGAGTGCAGAGTGTGTGACCTCAGGTGACAGGAAGAGAAAGTTGAAATGCTCAGGCGTGGGCAGACATTAAGATTTCAGGGGCAGATGGAGGAGCAGTGGGCCCACGGCAGGGGGGACGGACATCCTTGGGCTCCATGAACACATTTTGGTGTAAGGCACACTACCTCCCTCTGCCTCCTTGTCCCCTAGCTGTAGTGCCACCCCAAAGAAGGCTGTCCCCACGAAGTGCACCGAAGAGGTGTGAAGGCCATGCCGAGTGGCTTCCATGGAGTTGGGGGGAGCTGTTTTCTTTGACCTTGGAAGTCTCGTTTACTTTTCTTGATGACATAAAGTTGGAAGCATGGAGGCTGGAAGGAGCTGAAAACAGGACAGCATCAGGAGCCTGCCCCTTGGGAATGGACGGGCACTGCCCAGGGAGCTCCCCAAGGAGCCTATAAGCCAAACTGGCTGATACCCAGCCCAGCCTGGGGCTCTGCTTTGGGACTGGGCTGCATCCGCTGGGGCTCTGGCAGGCTCAGCATGAGGGCAGTCAGGCCTCTTGGAATCAGGTCTGTAGAAAGCAGTCTCCGGGCAGGGTTGAGAAGAGGGGTCACTGAGCAAACACACTTGACCATTCGGGAGAGGAGCATGGTCCTTGAATTCCGAAGCCTGTCTGCCCTGTGCAGCCCCAACTTGGAGCCTCCTGCCTGGATTTTGTGGGCAGCCTTTGGTCCTTCGGAAAGAGACAGAGATGGATAAATCATATAATGCTGGCTGATAGCAGAGTTTGTAAAGAAAATGATTTTGGCTTTTCTGGGCCATAGGATTTCTCTTGCGGTTCCTCAGTTCTACTGGTGCATTGAGGCAGGCAGCCATAGATGATAGGTAAATGAATGAACATGGCTGTGTGCCAGTAAAACTTTGTTTGGGAGCACTGGAATGTGAATTTCATATAGTTTTCATGTGTCACAAAACATTCTTTTGTCTCCCCCACCTCCCAACCATTTAAGAATGTGAAAACCATTCTTAGCTCCCAGGCTGTGCACAAACAGATGGAGAGCCGGATTTGGCCAGGGGGCTGGATTTTGCTGACCTTTGAACTAGATCATCTCTAAAGACTGTTCCAGCTCTCACTGTTCCACCCTGGTAGAGGAAGAAACTGAGGATCTGAGAGGTAAAGTGGGTTTGCCCCGGGTCAGCAAACATGGCTGGAAGGGAATAGAGGCAGGCTTTCCTCACTTCTGGCTTCTTACCCTGGGGCCCTAACGCAGGGCCTGGCACAGGGGAGGTGCTCAGCCTTTGTTGAGTGATGGACGGAATGAACACAGGAGTTGCATAACCAGAAGATGACAGGGATGATGTCTTCTGGTTCCTGGATGGGGTGGTCACAAAACCTGTCTGAACTGTAGGATCTGACAGTGAGGAGAGACAGAGGAGCTTCCAGCACACGGGGGCTGTTCAGGGTCAGGGAGAACAGCAACGGTTGACGCCAGAAGGACATTCCTGCCTTCTTGAGAGGCAGCAAAGGCTGATCGTGTGGTGACTTGGTTGTCAGGAGGAGATGCTTGGGATGCTTAGTTTATCCGGCTGCTGCAAGACGCAGTCATTACTCGTAGCCTGAGCACTGATGCTCACTTCATTGAAGAACAGTCTTTATTTTACTCAGTGGAGATCTTTATTGCTGTGGGAGCTGTTCATACCCCTGTGGGCAGCTCATTGTCCTCGTAACTGAGGCTTAGCTCCAAGAAGCATCAAGTCTGATGGGGGCGAGGGAGGGTGGGCATTTCATTTCCTTCTGGTTTGGTTTCCAAGGCAAGGGAAAGGATGGCTGTTCCTGGTGTCTTGTATACATCAGGTGCTCTATAAGAGTCTGACATAGGAATGATACTCTCCCTGCACCTAGCATAGCACCCAGGATTATAGTAGAATATTTAAGGAATACAGCTTTTTAGGTATCCAGTTGCCTCCTAGTTGCTTGCTAATGTTTGAAATTTCCTTGGCAGACTTCCATTTAATGGTGAGGGATAAAGGTTCAAGAGTGGGTGCAGGCCCTGGTGTGGGACCCCCGGTGGCTGGCACTTACACAGGCTGTTGGTGATGCTACCCTGCAGCAACATTCAGAGATGAGTTGGGTAAAAAAGCGGGGATGGCGGAGCAGAGGGAGCAGGGTCATGCCCTGAGAAGTAGCTGCGGGTAGGGGTAGAGAACTTGCTTGTCTGCTTTCATTTCCCATACAGGAGATCTCGGAGGTACTTGATTTTTAACTCCTCTTGCCCTGAACTTGCCAGTGGTAGCATCCAGTTGAATTTCTAACTAACCTGGTAGGCCATGGCTGATGCCACAGGAAACTGAGGGCAGCTGTAGGTAACTGTGGCTGAGTAAGAGCGTCCTCTCCTGGTGATCACTGAGGGCAGACATGACCCTCTGGCCAGCCTTGTGGTGCAAAAGGCAGCTGGTATGCAAGCCCCTTTGACCTGGCGGGCTCCTTACTTCTTGCAAGCTATGTAGACCACTGAACTAGGTGCCTGTGTCCTGACGAACAGGTGGGTGCTGGGGGACTGCGTGTACCTCTCGCAGCTTCATCTTTTGTTCATTCTTGGCCTTCTTGGTAAAGGAGCGCTCCCTTGAGCCCTGTCTGAGGCCTGGTGCTCACCAGCCTTCCAGCCAAACCCAGCCCTTGGAGAGATCTGGCCCAGTTCAAACCCGTGTCCAGAAAAGCCAGAATCACCTCTCCCTAGCTATAGTTTTGAAAGATCTGCTTTCCATAGAAAGGATGACCTCAATGATTTTATTAGTGCTTTAAAAATGTGTATGAGGGACATGGGTGGGGACAGGGGCTATATGGGAAATCTCTATACTTTCGCTTAATTTTGCTGTGAACCTGAAACTGCTCTAAAAAAAAGATAAAGTCTGTTAAAAAGATGTGTATGAAGGTAAATGATTTTCTGGATTATAGATTGAGTTTAATCCCAGCTCTGCCCCAACTAGCCATGTGACCTTGGGATACATCACCTGTTATTATCCTAGGGGTTAGTGTTGGAAGCAGGGGCTATGAGCGAACAGATCCAAAGTTGAATTCTGCCTCTTTTACCTCTTGGATCCAGGGCCCTAGGCAGGTTTTGCTGTTGTTATTATGTATGTTTTTAAATTCTCTAATCCTTTTAACTTCCTTAAGTGTAAAATGGGGGAGGTGACAGTGGCTGCTTATAGGATGTAGGGCCATGTAAGCTTGTCAGAGTGAAAGCAGACGTTCATCAGATAGTTACTGTGCACCCAGCTGGATTGGTTTTTTGGTTTGTTGGTTGTTTTTTTTTTTTGCTTGTGATGTTTATATTAATCCTTAAAACAGGCTGGTACCTTCAATGCTCCCATTTTACAGAAGATGAAACTAAAGGATGGAGGGAAATAGCTTTCCCAAAGCCACCTGAGCAGTGGACCTGGGACTTAGGGCAAACCCCTGCAAAGGGGCCTGGCCCAGATAAATTCTCCATGGCAGCTCCCTTCTTTATGGAGGGGAGGGGTTGGGACTGATGAACATGGAAAGGTCTAGACTTTCATGATCCTCAATCCTTTCCCCCTTCCCACTGCATAATGGATGTTCTCTGCATGCCAGGCCTATGATGAACACAGAAGATAGTGAAGAGCTGGACTGCCAGCTCCCAAATACTTGAAAATGCATAACTGACCAATCTTTAAAATGCATGTTCTATTGCTTTTTATTATAGTAATATATATCAATTATTGAAAATACAGATTAGAGGAATAAAGATGACTCATAATTCCACTACTGGGATTTAAAAACACTGTTCAGTATTTTGTTGTAGAATCTTCGAGATTCTTTCCCTGTGCACGCATATTTGAAACAAAAATGGACACTTAGGGTGCTTCTTGTTTTGTAAACATTTTTCCTGCCTCCAGATTGATATATAATCAATATCTTTTCATATTAACCTTTGTCCCCTCATTTTTTTCCCTCTCCCCTCATTTTCAGTGGTTACTTAGTTGTCCATTGTATGGATATTCTGTAATTTACTTAACCCATCCCCCATTGTTGGATACTTAAGTTAATTCTAAGAAGTTACAATGTTGTTGAGAAGATAGTCAAGCCAATACAAAATAGTTTCATAAAAGTACTGGGTGGCTCAGTGGGTTAAGCCTCTGCCTTCAGCTCAGGTCATGATCTCAGGGTTCTGGGATTGAGCTCTGCATGGGGCTCTCTGCCAGGCAGGGAGCCTGCTTTCTCCTCTCTCTCTGCCTGCCTCTCTGCCTACTTGTGATCTTTCTCTCTCTGTCAAATAAATAAAATATAAAATCTTTAAAAAAAAAAAAAGTGCAGTTGGAACTTGCCAGGTACAGGGTGACAGAAATGTGGTAGAAGTTCTAGAGGGAAGACATGCTTATTGAATGAGCCAGTGGGCAGGGAGGTTTTATGGGGTAGGGAGTGTGGGAACCAGGCCTTGAGGGAGAGGCTGGATTTCGTCTGTTAAGAGAGTGTATTCTAAGGTGGAAACTGACAACAGAAGGTGCAGAGCATGGGGGTCAGGGGTAGGTGTTCAGTCAGGAGGACTTCTATAGGGGAACAACCCTGGAGAAGGCTGTAGGAGGGAGAGGCCTAACACTAGGGAAAGCCTTAAGTGTGGGTCCAGCAAGAGTGAATGTCAACTTTTTGGGCAATGGGGAGCCACAGAAGGTTTTGAACATAGCTGTGCCATGAGGAGGTCCTGTGTTAGATAGTCACTGTGCAAACAGCTTGGGAAAGGACAGACCTGCAGGAGATGGTCTCAGAGGCAGGAAGGTTTGTTAGAAGGTGGGGACAAGAAGGAGAAGTGATGTGGCCCAAATCCCAGCAGCAGGAGGAGGCGAAGGGAAGGGGGTGGATGTGCCTGGTGAGGACGCCCGCTGCCTGATACCTGCAGTCTAGGGGAGAATGAATGGGTGCATGTGGGCGAGCTAATGGGGCCTCCGGTGGGGCTGACTCATGCGAGCATCTGAGCCAGTGATTACGAATGCTGGAGAGAGAGAGAAAGAAAAAAAAAAAAAAAAAAGCAGAGCAGTGGGAATTCTCTCGGACTGCGAAGTTCCAGGATTGGCCTCCCATTTCAGATGGGTGGCATTGGAAGGCGCGACCTGCTGCGTGGGGGCGAGTGGGAAGGGCGCAGCTGGAGGAAGTGACATTTCCATGCCGTCTTGCCTGGAACGCCGACTGGGCCACATCTGCTCTGCAGGGTGCTGCTGGGGCGGGCTAGGTCTTTCCCAGAACAGCCCAGGTTTTCCGGTGCCACCCAGGGCACACGCAGGGAAAGGGAGCTGGGCTGGAAGGCCGGCGCCAGGGAGGGGGCCAGGATGAAAGGTCTGGGTCTCTTTATGTAGACACCGGCCCAAGTCTTGATCCTTTGGTTGTTTCCTTGGATATTCAGGTGCTTAACAGGCTGTAGTCAACCTCATTGGCTGGAAGAGAGCAGCACGGAAGGCAGCCTTCACACCCAGGTCAATGGGGACGCGTTCTGGGGAGGCAGCACGGGTGTAGCTAGGTGTCCTCTGCTCCTCCTTCTCAGTGGGGACTCCAGTTGGCTTTTCCTGTAGGAGTTGTGGGGCAAATGCTCCCCCGGACTGACTGGGCCCTGTTCTCATTCTGCCTCACTGGAAATTTGGCCGGAACCTTCTCGGGTGTCTCCTGAAAGTCCCTCACTTGTCTGTAGGCAGATGGCTGCTTCTGACAGTGTTTCTGGTGTTTTCCAGCTCATTGTTTCTAGACGGGCATTTTTTCTTCCAAGCCTAGAGTTTGAGTAAAGTGCCTCTAGGCTCTTCCTGGTCACCAGGGCACGGGCCTTTGCCCCAGGAATATAAAACTTCACCCAGGCAAGGCCTGCTGGTCTAATCTGGATCCTAAAGGACAGAGTCTGTGCTCAGGGATAGGCATTTTGGGGCCCTATCTTTCCCTTTGGGGCTCTAGCCGGAGGTAGATTCCTGCGAACCCTCATGCCGTGAGACGGCCACATAAGCTGCCTCAATAAGGGGTAGCGCCACGAGTGGGGGCGACGTGGCTATTCTGTGCTGGGGTCTGGGTGGGTCCTATTGTGATGCTGCCCCCACACCTCAGCCTCATGAGCCACTGGCATCACTCTCTTATTTTCATGTTGAGGCCGCCCCTGTGGCTAACTTCATGTTTTGGGGCTGGGGCTCCTAGCCACTGATCCCACACACTAGGAATGGGAGGCCAGCCTGGGACAAGGACTTGTCAGCCAGGTGTGGTTCTCCATTCCCGGTGGCCTGGGGTGGCCCCCCCCACTAAGGTCTGGGACTCAAGGTAGAACCTAGATGAAACGGCTAAGGCACACAGGCTCCTAGGTGACCCTGGAGGTCAAGCTCAGAGCTGTGTAGAGGCTGCAGGGAGGAGGGACTTCCTGGCCACGGGTGTTTATGTGCCTACTGATGGAGGACCTACCTTATCAAGAGGGGAAGAAGCTGCTCTCTCTTTGATCTGAACTCTGTCCTTGAAGAGGTGATGTCATTGCTGATTCAGTCTCTGTGTGTTTCTCAAGCATCTGCCATGTGTGAGACACTGCTGAGGACTGGGGACACAGAGGCACACGAGGCATGTCTGGTTACTGTGGACATGGGGCCCACCGTGCAGGGGTGATTCAGGACCCAAGCAGCCCAATGTGCTTAGTGCTTTGGAGGCAAAGTGAGGTCCCATAAGACAGGATAACCCTCTGTTGGGCATTCTCTGAATGAAGTCAGGAAGGCTTTGGGATGGGAGGGTGATGGTGATGGTGAGCCCCATGGATGATGGGAGATGCCCGGGCAAAGACTTACAGAGACAAAGAGCATAGGTGATGATGTAGAGGCATTCAGGCACATGAGGAAGGTCGGGGGCTGGGGGGGGGGGGCGGGTGGCAGGGGCCAGAGGAGGACATGGCAGGCTGGTGTGAGCTAAGCAAGTATGGCAGGACGAGGGCGCAGGAGGAGTGAGGCATGAAGCAGGTGGCCGAGGGACACACCTCGGGATGGATTTCCTTCTCCAAAGTGTCATGGCTCAGTGCGTGCTTCCAGAGCCACGAAGAACCTGAATGACTGGGGTGGAACAAAGAACATCAGGGAGAATCACCTTGCTTTCCCAGAGTCAGCTTCCTTGGACTTGGGCAAGTCCCCAGACCGGCTGGGAAGCTTTGCCCAGGCCTGAGCCGTAGGCGGCAGCTTGGGTGTACCGAGCTGAATTGTGTCCCTGACCATCCAGCAGCTGTGAATGCAGCCTTATCTGGAAATCGGATCTTTGCAGATGTGATCAAGTTCAGAGGAGGTGCTGCAACAGTAGGGTGGGCCCTCATCCCGCGTCCTTAAAAGAAAAGGGAAGTCTGAACAGACATGCACATAGAAAGGAAGGTCATGTGAAGATGGACACAGTGGTTGAAATTAAGCTGCCTTGAGCCAAGGAATGCCACGGATGACCAGCAGCACCAGAAACTAGGAGAGTGGTCTGGAACAGGTCCTTCCCTAGATCCTTCCGTAGAGCCTTTAGAAACAGCATGGCCCTGCCAAACCTTGATTTTGGACTTCTAACCTCTAGAATTGTGAGAGAATACATTTCCCTTGTTTTAAGGTATCCTGTTTCTGGTACTTTGCATGGCAGCCCCAGGAAACTAACACTCCGGACCTAGGAAGGGAAGCCTAATGCACTAAACCCAACCTACATACTAAGCCCCTAAGATTCATGTTTTCGTTGAGAAGTGTAGTGAAGGTCCCACCACAGTCTCCATTTTACAGAAGAAGAGTTGGATGGTCAGAGAGATGAGCGACATATCCACACATCCACAGAGACACTGGCAAGGCTGGGATTTGAGCCCAAGTCCCACTTGGAACTGCTCTTTCTGTCTTGACTTTCAAGGAAGCCTTTGGATTGTTCATGGCTTTTTACAAAGAACAGTCAAGGTGGTGGAGTGATGATGAGGAATCAGAGCTGTGTGGACGTGTGCTCGGCTGTTTGGTGGTGAAATCCCATGCCTTGCATTTGTCTTAAAATTCTCTAAAAAACCCCAAAACCAAAAACCAAACAAACCCAAGTGGTGGGGCGAGGGAAAGATGAACGAGCACAGAAGGTTGTTGGTAATTGTTAAAGCTGGGTGATGCGCCATGGGGGTTTATTGTATTATTCTCTTTACTTTTCTCTATGTTTGAAAACTTCCATGGTATAAAAATAAATGTAAAGTCCCAGAGATCCAAGATTTAAAAAAAAAGTGAAGGAAAAAATAATGAGAGCTCTAGAATCAGAGTGTCCAGAGTTCATATCTCAGGTTTATTAGCTGTGTGACGTTGGACAAGTTACTTAACCACACTGATCCTTGGTTTCCTCTGTCTAATGGAGGTCTCACTACATCAAGCCTCATGGGGTGCCGAGGAAATAAAAGGTAGAATCTAAGTGCTTAGCCCAGGGTGGGGTCCACAGGAGGCATTCTGGAAATCCTTGCCTTATTGCGATTATGACATGTGCCCCCTACACCAGCCCTGAGCCAGCTTCCTTATGAGGAATGAGGACAAGGTTTGGAAGTGGATGGGCTTGCCCAAGATCCCGTGGCTGGTAGTGATGGAGGCAGGTCAGGCCCAGAAATCTCTTCCCAGAATAGTTGTGTTTCCTTTCTTCCCAGAGCTGCTCAGAGACCTGCTATCTTGGGGTGCTTAGGGCTTTCCCCCAAGGAGGCTCGCTTTCCATCCCCTTGGTTTAGGAAAGAGCCCTGGAGAGGAAGGCGAAGCCACCCCTGGCTGACCCTGGTGAGTCTTGGTCACTCTTTGTTTGCTCAGCTGCGGCGTGCAGGTGGCGGGAGTGACGCTGTGGGCCTGGCTGATGTTTTCAAAGGTGACAGGCCTGTGGTAATGGATGGTCACCGGGGGCCGTTGCTTTGCCCACACTGTTGGTTTAAGGATGATGAAAATCTGACACACTTGCCACAGCAGAAACCAGAGCAAAACAAAGGAAGCCCAAACTGGAAGGGGCCTGGCCTCTTCTGGCTCTGGGAGATGTTGGCTCCAATGGTTCCCAAAAAGCTGTGTCCTGGGTGTTTCTCGGCCCTCCGCTGCCTGGCCGGAATCCTGGCATCCTGGAGCGCTGAGGTCAGCCAGGGTGGAGGAAGTGCCCCATGGCACCTTGCCAGTCCTGGCGTGGGCTGGGAAAGGAACCAGGAGGAGTGGCCCAGCAGGGATGCAGGGAGGCAGGGCAGAGCCTGCACCCTGAGCTGTTTCTGCTCTCCCCACCCCAAGTCGACATGCATACAGGGCGCGGTGCCAGCTGGGGACCTCTAGTCCGTGTCTGTTGCAGAAGAGGGTGCAGGGCGGAGTCTGCTGAGAAGAGGAGGCACAGGGGTCCTGAGGGGTGGTGGGGGCCAAAGGGATGGGTAATAGGAGAAGCAGGCCCTGGCGTCAGAGGCCTGGGTGTGAATTCAGGGCTTTGGCAGGAAACAGAATTCATTCCAGATGGTTCCAGTGAATGAAAATACCACTGCAGCCTGTGGGCAGCATTAGGGGAACACACAAGAGGGGACGAACATCACGACCGCCCCCAAGGCTGAAGGGGACAGGAGCCCCGGGAGAATTGGGCACCCAGAGGAGCCTGCGGAAACAGCCTGAGCAGGACAGGAGGGGAAAACAGCACCCACCCGCTTTCTCCTCTCCCCTCCCAGCTGGCAAAGGAGGGGCTGCTGCAGCCAGTAAGAACCACCTCCCAGGCCAGGGCAGGGGGAGGGGGGCGGATGGAGTGTCACCAGCACAGCTCCCTCCTCTCCCCACAGTGGGGACAGTCATGCTTGCCCACAGGGAAGGAGGATTGGAGATAAGGAGTGTGAAGTTCCCAGCCCAGGCCCAGGCCCCTTCAGCCTGAAGGACGCAGCTTCAAACTCTCTCTTTCAGTCTCTCTCTCTCTCACACACACCCCACATTCCTTAACTCTGAATGGCTGTCATCAAGAAGGAGCAGACATGTTCCAGGAGGGCCAAGGGGAAGCCCGAGGACAAATCGTGTAGCTGTCAGAGGATGGTGGCTCCTGGACCAGGCCTGCTCAGGGGGCACTGGTTCTGTCCTAGAAGGCAGGGGGCCGTTTTAACCTGCACTGATGGCTCGTGAGGGCTTCCTGTGCACCCGGGCGCCAGCCTCCCCTCTCGTCCCGCCAGTCTCAGGGCAGTGGATTGTTCCTTCCCAGTTTTGCCCGTAAGGCTGCTGGCCTCAGAGGGGTAAGGCCACCTACCCAAGGGTGTCCAGGAGCCAGGCTATTACCAGGCTGTATAGGGTAGGTTTGACCTTACAACAGCCCTCAGTGGCTCTAGACAGCAAAGGTTTAGTTCCCACTCATGTTATACATCCATCTGGGGTGGGTGGGGCTGAGGGGTGGGCTCAGCTTCTCATCACCCTCGCTCTGGGACCCACGCTGTCAAAACATTCCTGGTCCCCATGGCAGAGAGGAGGAGAGGCTTCTGGAGGGGCTCAGACTGAAGATGAAGTGCTTGGCTGGGAAGCTGCACATGTCCCTTCTGCTCACAACGCCTGGCTCACACCGGTCATGTGACCCCCATCCAAGCTCTAGGGTCAGGATGGGCCCTCCTAGCATGTGTCCAGAAGATGCGGACCGGGAATATTTGATGAACAGCAGTGCCGGCTCCTTGGTGAGCCATAGGTTTATCCCAGGCCTGGGAGATGTCCCACAGCTCCTTGGGTGACCTGTTGTAGCAGAGGCTGGCAGAGAGCGATGGTGGAGTGGGGGACGTCTGGAGCAGTGCTGCCTCAGATCCCTTGGAGGTCTTATTCTGGGACCACCTGAGCAGGGAAGCCAAGGTTCTTAAGAAAGATGCCCGTTGGGCCATTGGAGCGAGCTCTACAGCTGGAGCTGAGAGTGCCCAGGGCAGGGGAGAGGGGTTTGGGGCCCCATGGGCCTTCAGAACGTTTCTGTCCTTCCCTTTCCTTGCCCTGTTTCCCGCAGATGGAAAACCCTTTCCTGCTTTTGTAGGCGGGACCCCTCTCTGAGCCTGTGTTTCCAGCTCTGAGTGTTCTTGGACAGGCTGCAAAATGTGTCCCGATGAGGGCCAGATGAGCTCATTCCCTCCGGCTGCCGGAAAACTGGCCGTGCGGGCCCTCTCCTGCTGTGACCCTGGCCTGCGGCTTGCTGCGGCTGCTGCACCCATCCTCCCGATTCAGGGCCCCAACTTTAAGAAATTGAGGAGTATGATTCTACATAGGGAATTCAGCAGAGACAGGAGGCAAGTTAGCCTTCCTGAAGGTTTCCTGAAGCCACATGCCTGGCCCTGTGAGGGGCTCGGTGCTTGCTGGTTGCTTCCCTGTGTGTGGTTACCCATACCCATTCTCTTTTCGAGAATGTTCTTCACTTTGGGCTACTTTGCTGCTCTCCTCCTGCCTCTCTGGATCCTCCTTCTCAGCCTCCTTCATGGAATCTTATTTCCCTTTTTTCCCATCTGGCCCTTGTGCTATGGTTTCCAGGGTCCCATGCACAGCTCAGGTCTCCCTCTTCTTGGGTCCTGTCATTGGCCTCTACTGTAGCTGATCCTTTGATGAATCCCAAATCTAGACCTTTCTGATTTCCAGATGCATTCATCCATTGGTCTAGCTGACACAACCACTAGGCTGTTTTGTAAGCTCCTCCAGCTTCATACGGACCTTTCCCCCAATTTGCTTTTTCTCCAATAATTCTTCCTTTAGTGAATGGTGTACCCATCCACTAGCTGTCAAAGCCGGAAGACCAAGAGTCATCCTAGTTTCCTTCCTCAGACTGTCCCATCAAGGCAAGGTCCTGAATCCTACCTCTCCATTGCACGGATGCTGTTTCCAACCTGGATTGTCACTATAGGCTCTTTGGTGCCTGTTCCCTCCAGTCCATCTTCCTGTGGCCACGGGGATTTCTAAACCTTTGGCTGTATGAACTCCTTAATGTTAAAAACCTTCAGGGCTCCCTTCACCCCAATTTATAATCCAGACTCCTAAGCAGGGAGTTCAGTATCTTTGTGATCCTGTTCTTTCCTCTCCCTCCCCCACCACGGACACCCAGCACCCCATGCTCACCTTCCTACCTTTGTATACACTCTTTCTCTTTCCTGGAATGCTTTTCTTCGTCTCCTCCTTGTCTGGATGGCTAATTCCTGCTCATCTTTATGACTCAGCTCTTCTAGGAAATCTCTGACAAATCCCCAAAGAAGGCCCCCTCCTTGACACTTCTGTGGAATCGCATGTGTAAACACAACCTGGGAAGGTCGAGGTGAGTGCTGCCTACTTCTGCCTCTCATCCTCGTGTTTTTGGAGCGCGGTGTCAGGCCCAGAGTCAGACATGATGCTTGGCATCCATCGGGTAGTCAGTCAATTCTTGTGAACAAGTTGACAGGGAAGCTGCCATGTCCCCAGAGTCCCTTGACTGTGGTCTCAAATCCTAGAGGGACCTTGGAAATTATGTGGCTCCATCATGCACTCCATGGACGAGAACTGTGATGTCCAGGGAGGGGGGGGGTTCCCTCATCGGTCCACAGGAAGTCAGCAGCAAGTGAAGATGAGAATGAAAATGGATAACTTTCTCAGGGCAGCATTTTTTACATTGTACCAAAGTCACTTCAATAATTTCTTTTATTGATTTTATATGGAAACACCGGTCGCTCAGTTGAAATCATGTGCACAATACAGACAAGCCAAAAGAAAAGCATGGAATTCACCTAGCAGTTACACTGCCCGCCAGAGAAAACTGTGCTGACTGCTTGGTATGTCACCGTCTCCACCTTTTCCCTGGGGGGCTCAGGGTATGTCCATTCTTTAACACGTTATTATGACTATACTATAAATATATTTCTTCATGCTCTTAAAATTTTTTCTTTAATATCTGTTCATATTTGTCAAAGGCTACCTAGTTGTAATGTGTTTAGTTGCAGCATCATGGAATTCAGCAATCATCGGGAGGGTTCAATGACCTTAAGTTTGGTTCCTTTATTTTTTTTTCCTATTTTAAACTGTACTATGAAGAACACTATTATAGTGAAATTCAGAGGCCATTCCTAATTATTCCTTTAGGATAAAGTCTTAGAAGTGGAATCGGGGTTGAAGGATTTGTACGTTTTCATCTTGCCAAATTGTCCTCCAAAAAGCCTGACTAATCAGAGTCTGTATTTGCCAGCTTATCATTGAGTCAGGCTGAGAGCAGATGGTTTTCACTGCACCAGGGCTTGAAGGGCCTCGATTTGGTGGCAACTCTCCCTCAAGCCACCTGTGTCTCGGTCTGGAGGTTGTGATCTGACAGCCCTGATCATCGTCTTTTGAATCCATGACGTTTAAAAATATTTGAATCAGGAACCAACTTTATACATCAGTACATTTTACATTGAAAGTCTAAATTCCCAGCTCCTGTTTCTGAAGGGCAGCTGGCACTCCCCGTCTAGATGAGGCTTGGGCTCCCCCATTTTGCTACAGTCCCCACCTCTCCCTGTTGCCACCCTGCCTGCTTCATTCATTTACTTGCCCGGCCCCTGTAAGCATTAGGATTCGCAACCCCTATCACCATTACTTTTCCCCATTTAACATTGGCCCACCAGCAAAGAACTCCATGCTTTTCATTCTGATTAACTACAGAATTAATTTTTTAAAAAACAAATCCTATTTGTAATAATAATATTCAGGTTAATCATTTAAGAAGCTGCTCTGGAGAAACCCCGAACGTCTTTAACCAATATAAAATACCATGAATCACTTTGGACTCCACAGTGCATTATGTATTTAAAAACAGAAAATTAGACACAGGAGAATTCATCTTAACTTCATTATATATGAAATATTAATTCTCTTCTGGCTTTCATATTATTTACATATTTAATAACATGTTAGCTACAGTCTTTGACTGAGAGCAATTAGAGGCCAGGGGCTGTCTCCTGCCTTAATCTTAAAGATGCCAAAATGTTTTGATGTTGTGGGGAGAAGGAATTGCTAAGGAGAGTTGGATGCTGTTGTTTCCTTTCCCTTTCTACATGTCATAATTTGTTAACCATATTTTCCTCTTAAATAAGATATTGATGACTTTGGTGGCCAAGTGAGAATTCTGGTCCACCATTCCCTTCGCGGAGAGATGATGGCCATTTTGTTTCTCTAACAAACACGGGCCAATATAAATCCAAACCAAGATCCCCTATTAATTAGATCCTCTTAGGACCTCAGTTTTCCCAAAGTGGGATGGGGGTCAAGGAATAGATGCTGTCAGATGGCATCAGGGCTCATGAAGATGATCACACAATCGTGTGTCCCACACGGGGCAGCTGCCTAATGGGAGTTTCGCGTCCCTTCTTCTCCCTCGCCACAGGGAGGGGCAGAGCCCTGGGGCTCTGTGGTCTTTGTGCATGACCTGGCTTGTGGTCCCTGATGGCACTCACTGACAGTGCACACTAGCGCTGTCAGAAGCCTGCCATGATGGACCCATCTCTGGAGGCCACACCTGTAAGTTGAAGCCCTGTGGATCGGGTGAGGGAATGGCCACTGTGGTCCTGAAGGTCAGTGGGACAAGGTCAGGCTTGGCTGGGGACTGGAAGGGTGGGAGGGTTCGGACAGAAGCGCTGGAGAGAAAGGGCATGTGCAAAAGCAGAATGGGCAGCTAGCTCGGCACAGAGGTGACAGTGAACAAGTCAGTGGGTGATGAGGGAGGGAAGGAGGGAGGAGGAAGCTTGTGGGGCACATTGTGTTTGAGATCATAGAGTATCCAAATTATAAAGGACTTTGGGAAAAGGCTAGAGTGGGGGTCACTGGCTGGTGGCTCTGGGCCGGGTAATGCACACAGCCCAGATCTGGTTTAGCCCGTATGTGTTAATTACCATTACTACTTTGGTTAATTTTCAAAATCTTTCAGCTACAGCCTGCATCTTCCAGTTGCCCCTAGTCTCCTCCACTCCATGCATGGAGTGCATTCAGCCTTACCTGGTCCCGGCTCTTAACCAAGTTCCTCCTTCAGTTTTAAGGATGAGGGAACTGGGGTCCCAAGAGTGCAAGTCACTTGCTCAGGCTGTACCCTGGCTGAAACGTAGAGCACGGTCCCATCACAGGCTGCCCCGGCCTGGTCTAGGGCTCTCAGAGGAGCTCGGACGGAGCCCTATGGGGCATGGGGAGCGTTGCAAGCTCCAGAGCAGGACGGTGAGGCCTTGGGGCCTGGACATCATACAGCAGGGTGCCGCTGGACGTGCAGCCGACCCTGGTTTGAGTGTAGACTGGTGTCTGCTCCCCAGAACCCTGCTGCTCCACATCAAGGGTGGGCTCCCAGGCAGTGGTGAGCTCCCTGAAGCCAACATCGGCTGGCCTCTCCCCCAGGCAGGGGCCCTCAGCCTCTCTCTTCTACTCCATCCCTAGAGGGACACTGAGACACTAGCATGTTTCCAATCACAACTCAATCCCCTGACAAAGGATTCCTGGGGCTTATAGAGGAGGGTGTCTCAGCTAGTCCAGAACGAGACTTCACAGCCTGATGGGTTTGGGGCTGGGGGAGACTGGGCATGTGTGGAGCTCTCACCTTATCCCCCAAATGAGTCTATCAGGATTAGTGTCACATTAAGGAAGGTAGGAGAAATTAAGCATGATTTGTTGCTGGTTGTAAAGTGCTTCCAGACATCACCAATCCATCACAGCCATTCTCCAGAAGCAGGAGCCCAGTGTGTCTGTGAGGTGCTGGGGGAGAGAGCCAGGCTCCCTGCTGATCGGCCCTGGCCTCCCATCCCAGGGAGCAGCGGGGCTGGGATAGAGGCCCAGGCTGACAGGGCTATCAGGCACACTGGAAATACGAATGCCACCCCAGGGGCGCCTGGCTGGCTCAGTGGATTAAAGCATCTGCCTTCGGCTCAGGTCATGATCCCAGGGTCCTGGGATCAAGCCGGCATCAGGCTCTCTGCTCAGCAGGAAGCCAGCTTCCTTTCCTCTCTCTCTGCCTGTCTTTCTGCCTACTTATGATCTCTGTCAAATAAATACATAAAATCTTAAAAAAAAAAAAAAAAAAAGACCGCCACCCCAAACCAGGCAGCAGGGAGCAACACTTCTCTTCCCCTGGGATTCCTGAATCCATGTGCCCATCCTCTCTCCCTTTCAGCACTAGGGCTGTGGTTTGGGTGATTAGGGCTGAGAGGGGGCCCTTATGTCACAGATGGAAAAATTGAGCCAGGAGTTCAATATAGCCTCACACTTGTGGCAGTTAGAGAACAGTTCTCATTCTGGCCCTGACACCTGTGTGCTGTGTGATGTCTGCCTACCTCCCCTTTCTGGGCCTGGGTTTCTGCACATGTAAAATGAGAGAGTTAGGGTAGAGGAATCTTTAGTTATTTTATCTTTTTTTTTTTTTTTTAACAATTCTAACAAATCCAGTGTTTTAGAGGACGTAGAATTTAAAAAAAAAAAACTAAAAATGTTTTTATTGAGATATAATTCGCATATCCAATTTATCTGTTCAAAGCACAGCCGTCAGTGGGTTTGGTGTATTCACAAGTGTGTGCAGCCATCACTGGGATCAATTTCAGAACATTCACATCACCTCAAAGAGAAACTCCATACCCGTTAGCTATACCCCCTACCCCGTTTTCCCATCCTTCACCCCTAGCCCTAAGAAACCAGTAAGCTCTATTCTGTTCCTGTAGATTTCCCGTCTGGATTTTCCCATGAATGGAATCTATGACTTCGGTGACTGTTTTTTTCTCACTTAGCGTAGTGTTTTCTAGGTTCATCTGTGTTGTGGCATGGATCAGCACTTTGTTCCCCTTCAGGGCGGAACAGTCTTCGGTTTGCTCAGTCATTCCTCTGTTGATGGATGTTGTGTCATTTCTACCTGAATAATGCTGTTATAAACTTCGGTGTACATGTTTCTGTGTGGACATATGTTCTCATTCCTCTTAGAGTGGAATTTCTGGGTCGTACGGTAACTGGTTAAGGTTTTGAGGAACGGCGGGACTGCTTGCCAAAGCGGCTGCACAATTTTATCCTCCCTCCCAGCAGCAGCGTATGAAGGTTCTAGTTACTCCACGTTCTTGCCAACATTTGTTATTTTCTGACTTTGATTTAACCATTGTGGTGGGTATAAAGTGGCATCTCACTGTGGCTTTGATTTGCATTTCCCTGATCACTAATGATCTCCAGTATCTGTTCATGTGTCAGGACCCACTGCATGTCTTCTTTGGAGAGACGTTCCTTCGTATCCTTTGCTCATTTTTTAATTGGCTATTTATTTTTTATTACTGAGTTGTAAGACTTCTTCATATATTCTAGATACAAACCCTTATCTGATATATGATTTGTATGTATCTCTTCCCATTGTATGGGCTGACTTTTCACTTTCTTGATGGTGTCTTTTGAAACACAAACATTTTAAATTTTGCCCAAGTCCCGTTTTCTGCATTTCTTCTTTGCCGTGCTTTTGATGTCATATCTAAGAATCTCTCCCCAAACCCAAGGTTATGAAGATTAAACCAACCATTTTCTTCTAGGAGTTTTATAGTTTTTCCTCGTATGTTTAGACCTTTGATCCATTTCGAGTTAATTTTTGTATATGATGTGATGTAGGGGTTCAACGTCATTCTTTTGCACATAGTTAATCTCTTGTCCCAACATCATTTGTTGAAAAGACTATTCTTTTCCCCCCATTGAATGACTTTGGCACCCTTTTTGAAATTAGTTGACCATCGACCAACGAATTTATTTCTGGACTGTTCATTCCATTGGTCTATATGTATATCCTCATGTCAATATTACACTGTCTTGATTACTGCTGCTTTGTAGTAAGCTTTGAAATTGAGAAGTGTGAGTCCTCCAACTTTGTTTTTCTTTCTTTTTTTAAGATTTTATTTACTTATTTGACAGACAGAGATCACAATTAGTCAGAGAAGCAGGCAGAGAGAGAGGAGGAAGCAGGCTCCCCGCCGAGCAGAGAGCCCGATGCAGGGCTCGATCCCAGGACACTGAGATCATGACTTGAGCCGAAGGCAGAGGCTTTCACCCACTGAGCCACCCAGGCGCCCCTATTTTTCTTTTTCAAGATTATTTTTGTTCTTCTGAATCTCATGGAATTTTATGTGAATTTTAGAACCAGCTTGTCAATTTCCACAAAGAAGTCAGCTAGGATACTGATCAAGATTGTAGTGAATCTGTAGATAGTTTGGAGAATATTGCCATCTTAACAAAATTAAGAATATGAGATTTCTTTTCACCATTTATCTTTAATCTCTTTAACAATATTTTGTATTTTTCTGAGTGTAAGTTCTGTGTTTTTTTGTTAAATATATTGCTAAGTGTTTTATTATTTTTGATGCTATTGTGAGTGGAATTGTTTTCTTAATTTCACATTTGGATAGTTCCTTGTGAGTCCAGAAAGAATTGATTTTTGATATTGAACTTGTGCCCTGCAAATTTGCTGGACTTGTTTATTAGTCCTAATAATTTTGTAGTGGATTTATTGAGATTTTTTATATACAAGGTCAGGTCATCTGCAAATAGATATAGTTTTACTCTTTCTGTTCCAATCTAGATGCCTTTTACTTCTTTTTTCTTGCCTAATTTCCCTGGCGAGCACCTCTGGTATAGGGTTGACAAGCAGTGCTCAGAGTGGACACATTTGTCTTATTTCTGCTCTATGGGGAAAGGCATCCAGCATTTCACTATTAAGTACAATAGTTAGCTGTGGGTTTTTAATAGGTATTCTTTATTACATTAAAGAAGTTTTCCTTTATTTCTAGCTTGTTGACTGTTTTTTATCATGAAAGCATTTTGTCAAATGCCTTTTCTGTGTCTATGGAATAGTCATGTGATTTTTCACTTTTTATTCTATTGATAAGATGATGGATTGATTTTTGAATGTTCAACCAACCTTGCATCCTTGGGATGAATCTCGTTTGGTCACAGTATACAATTCTTTTTATAAGTTTCTAGATTCAGTTTGCTAGTATTTTGTGGAGGATTCCTGGGTCCATATTAATAAGAGATACTGGTCTGTTGTTTTCTTAGGATGTCCTTGTCTGGGTTTGGCATTAGGGTAATCCTGGCTTCATAAATGAGTTTAGGAAGTATTCCCTCCTCTTTGATGGGGGAGTTTATGAAGAACTGGTATCAGTTCTTTGAATGTTTGGTAGAATACAGAAGTGAAGCTTTTGGGCCCTGAGGTTAAGGTAGTTTTAAAATTGCTGATTTGACCTTTTCATTATAGATCTCCCGATTATCTACAGAGGGGCTATGGATTCATTTGTGGGCCCTTCTGCAGCTAAAGGCATCTCAGAGACCCTAGGCTCTAGGCATCATTGTGGCCACTGGTGAGCCTAGTCCCATAGCAGGGGACTTCTGGGTATATAAACACATGGTTCAGGCTCAGGACAACCTGTGAAATGGGCATCTCCTCAGCAGGTCAGTTTGCCCTGAGCCAGTCCACCAAAGACCAGAGAAGACTCCCCAGGTCAGTCTGCCTCCTGAGAACAGCAGGCAGGATGGGAGCAGGAGTCCTGGGACAGCAGTCTGCAGTCTGGGCTTTTAGGGGACTTTCGTGATAGGCATACATCCCCATTCTGTGCAGGAGTGCTGCTTATGAACCTGGTCTGTGACTTCCTGGCCCTTCTCACATCCCCACTCCCTCCCAAACCCCTCTGTTTTATCTCCATATATCCCCAGTGTCCTGTAGGGCATGCAGGTGGATGGCAGAGGGTCAGGGTGGCCCGGGACTTCTCAGGATTATGTGTTGAATGGAAGAATGGTCAGCACTGCCTCTTGGTTTTTGTCTTCAGACAAGCAGCAGGCAGATCTGGTCCACAAAGGTACTCTTCTGAGTCAGTGGGCATCAGGTGTCTTCCCCGCCAGGCACACAGGCACAGTACTTACTGCATTCAGGCACTGTGGAAGATGACGAAACATAATACGCCTGGTCCCTGCCTTTGAGATGCTAACAATGTAGTCAACAGAGGGGAAAAAAAAGAAAAGCAAAAACTACAGTGGATTCAGTTGAACTAGTCCTCAGATGTCCTCTCTGTCTCAGTCCTGTAATGATGGCCATTGTTGTTCTTATATTCTTGGTGTCAGTAAGAGTGCCCAGAGCGCTGATGCCAATTGGTGCAGGCCTTCCTAAGAAAGTCCCTCTGTGTTCTGGGCTTCTCTTGTTCTCCACTTTTCTTGGTGGGTGGTCCAGTCTCTAATGCCTAGCTTTATTTGATCTTGTCTCTCTGCAATTGTCTGCCTTGACCAAGTCTAACTGTCTCCCTGTCCCTACCCCTGCCAAGACCCCCTAGGACATTGTGCTGGCAGCCTTTGGCAGCTCTGGTCTTAACCTCACAACCCCTGGGGAAGGCAGATGGAACACACACACACACACACACACACACACACAATCTCAATTCTTCCACCAGCGAAGAGCCTTTAGATCACATTCCTTACCACCCACTGTGGCTTAGGGTTAGAGAACTGGGTAGTCTCTTTGTGTGACTCCATTTCTCTGTTGGTCTCAGAGGCCATTTTGGAAAAAAGCCAAGCCAAAGGATTTGGCCTAGTTTAACTGAGTTCAGTCAGGAGCTGGGCATTAACCTCAGGCATCATTGGATAAAGGGGCTCCACAGATGAGCCATGAGGGCTGGTTATTCTCTGTTCAGGAACTGGAATCCAGCCCCCTTTGGGGACATGGGTACTGAGCAGATGGGGTAGGAAGTCAGATCATTAACTTCTCAGGTTTAGGACGGGAGACGGTGGCTCCTGCCTATGGGGGAAAAGGATGAGTCCAGACCACACGACACGCTTGTAGTGCCATTCGCCGATCCTGCAGATGGAGGACTGCACGTCTTACCCTCACCCTGTTCTGGCATTTTCAGCCCTGACCCAGGTGCCAATGCCCCCAGGCTGGCAGTAATCCTGGGCAAAGCAGACAGAGCTGCAAGGCTTTGAACGGTCAGCTAGTTAGCTATTCAACAATATTAGGTAGTGCTGACCCTGTGCCAGGCATCCCTCTAGGCCCGTGTTGCTAAGCTGGGGACCGTTTTGCCCTCCACGGGACATTTGGCAATGTCTGGAGACATTTCTGATGGTCACAACTGGGAGGCAGGGGCTGCTATTGGCATCCACCAGGGAGAGGCCAGAGATGCAATGAAACATCTTACAACACACAAAACAGCTTCTGCAACAAAGAATGATTTGGCCCAAGGCATCAGTGGTGCTGAGGCCGAGAAACCATGTCCTGGGCACGGGGCTCCCAGTGCTGCTTAATCTAGACCAAATTCCTGTCTTCACAGAGGCACACTACTGGGGTGGGGGTAGACAGACAATCAGCAAAGCAGGTCCTTGTCCTCCCAGTTGAGTTGCAAAGATAGCGGATTTTTTAGTTCATTTATTCACTTCATTCGTGCACCCATTCCCCTGTGTGTGCTGAGATTTTAGTACGTGCCAGGCCCAGGGGCCAGCCTTGACAGAAATGCTGTAGACATGGTGCCTGCCTTAGAGCAGTCTACTCCCGGTGGGAAACTGGCACGCACGTGCGCGCACACACACGTACAGAAACACACACACACACATATAATACACAAAGCATCCACAAATGCATGACACACCATACACACAAAGACATGCATACAAAACACACACACACACACACACACACACACACACAATCCCAGAACCAAGTCATAAGGGCAGAGAGAGAGGGATGACATGGGATTGTAGGAGAGGAGGTATTTATAGCTCAACCTGGAGGGGGGTCAAAAAAGTCTTCCTGGGGGAGGAGAGCTGAGTCATAAATGTCAGGGAGACTTGGACGGGGGAAGCTAGTCCTCTAGAAGGAGCTCTCTGTGGAAGCCACTTCCCTGTGAGCTCGCCGGAGCCCTGTGCTTGCTGTGGAAGTGTGCCCCGGCCCTCAGCAGGAATCCCTCCTTCCTCCTGCGACCATGGTGTCTTCTTTCCACCCTGCTCCCCACCTCCTCCCCCCGTTCTTTCCTCTGTGAAATTGCGTTTCTAACCTTGGCTGCCTCCAGCCGCTCCATCACTGCAGGAGAGGCCATCAATCCCCTGACCCAGCCACAGCCCAGCTTTCCTAACAACCTGAGCAGTTCGGTGGGGAGCTAGAGAGGGAGGGAAGAGCACTGTGGCCCCCAGGGGCTTTACATTTGGTGGGGGCACCCTTTTGACTGTCTTGAATATCTTGTCTCTCTCTCATATGTAAACAGCATTAAAAATAATGAAAGGCCAGGCCCTGCAAGGCCTTGCTATAGAGTTTGCTGGGGAGAGAATCAATAGATGTTCACAGCTGGCTGCCCGGAGAAGGGTCTAGTGAAAGATGCCAGGGGTCTGGGGTCAGCAAACATGGATTCTTGTCATGGCTGTTTCATTATCTTGCTGGTGACCTCAGGTAAATTACTTCACCTTTCTGGGCCACATGCCCCTCATCTGCGAAATTCGGAGAGAGCCCCATCCCTGGGATATCTCATCATGCAATAATATTCTTTAATTGATAGGAGCAAAGCAGGAAATTTGAGATAAAATATGTCTGGGTTTCCTCTCTATCCCCTAGCACTCCTGTCCCCTAGAGGTATTAGTGGCTCCAGCTGAGGGCTGATAAGAGAGGCTGAAGTGAGTAGGGTCCATCAGTCCCCTTACCTTGTGCCTTTCCCATTGCCTGGGGTTCCCTTCCTACCCCCTTCTCCCTTCCACTTCCAACAAGGTCTACCTCAGTGGCATCCCTTCTGGGAAGCCTCCTCGAATCCCCAGTCTGGTCCCTTCTAGTCCCCAGTGAACTCTGCTTGCTCCCTCGTTTCACCTCAGTGCTGTTCAGCTTCGCGTCCCTGGCCTGGGACAGATCTTCAGTGGCACAGAGAGTGTCCACCCTGGTGCGGCAGCTAGTGTCTCCTCAGCAGGTCAGTTTGCCCTGAGCCAGTTACCGTCCATAAAGCACGGCAGCGTGTGACTTGGGGGGTGAGTCTGGCATTTCCGTCCCGGGGAACCGACCCCACAGGAGAGGGCCATACACTGGAGCATGGATGCTGATGTGCATCTAAGAGGAAGAGAGGATACACGCTGAGCCCTGACAAGGGTTGCTGGGGTGGGGGATGGTTACAGACACCTTCAGTTGGGTTTGTTTAATTGTCAAGAAGAGATATCTGCTCAGGCACCTCTCAAAAATGGTTGATCAAAGATACAAAGCCTTCATGGAGCTCCAGAAGTGGGACCTGTAGCCCAGGCAGGACTTGGACCCCTTAATTCCTCACAGGAAGGAAGACCAAACGGTGATAGTGTTGAACAGGGCATTGTGGGGGAACAGGCTCTTCGTGGGACGGAGCTCCTCCTTCAGAGCCACACACAGGCTCTGCCCCCCTTTCTCTCACCCCATAGCTCGCCCCTTCCTCTTACTAGGTCTTAGGTGCCAACATGCTACAACTGTAACATCCCTTTCCTCTTGAATTTGTACTGATGGCCATGAGCTATCTAGCCCGTGACTTCTAGAGGTAGACATGGGACTTTTCTTCTGTCCCTTGGAGCCAGGCACACATGTGGGCTCAACCTGGGCTGGCTGATGGAAAGGCTGCCAGCAGGGTGTGGGGGGGCACAGCAGACTGGCGTCTCAGTCCCTGGTTCTGTCCTGCCAGGTCAGGGCCTTGGGTACAGAGCACCCCGTCTGCAGGCCTCTGTTGGCCCTGCCACACAAAGAGGGCCATCACTGTGTCCTGCAGACCCCACTGCACAGCTGTGGCCTCTGAATCATTCCACCTACCCTCAAAAATAACTTCTTTCCCAACAATCCATTAATTCTAAGCATTTTCCTTCTTAGGCCTCGAGGGGCCTCAGTTCACTCATCTATTAAATGGAGTGGTCTCTCTCTGCCGAGTGGCTCTGTGGGCTTGGCGGAACTGGGGCCGGGCATGGACCTCAGGTGGACCTTTAGAAGGGATTTCCTTCCGCCCCTCACTTGCACAATCTTGCTGTGACCCCCAAACATCGGCATGCCAAACCTCTAGCTTATCGTCCACGTGGGCCAGGCTGGTGCCACACAGCCAGCTGTCTGGGAACATCTGTAGGAGAGCTTCCCCATCTGGGTCCATCATGAGCCCACTCCTGTTGTAGAGATGCAGGCTCACTGACCAGGATCTGTGAAACTGTCACCCTGTGTGACTAGCTCACTGGCAGCTAGGGTCACCCTCAGGTTTTCAGAGGAACATTTGACAGTGATTCGAGAGGCATTCTGCTCCTTTCTCTCTTTCCCTCAAGTGGAAAAACTAGAGAGGGAGAAGCCCAAGAAGCATCCCTAGAAGCATCGTGCCCACCCAGCTACAAACGTGAAAGCAGGACACCATTGTCCCTGCGTCTTCCCTGCAGAATTTACAGTCTGCAGCTTGTAAATTACTGGAGGGAATATGGAAAAGCTGGGTAATGATGTGGGAGAGAACATTCCCCAGCGCTGACGTGGGCTTCCCTGCACCAGAGAACCAGAGAGTGGGTAATTGAAGCTCACGCTCTGAACGGTTATAGCAAAGGTAATCTCCATGACAGCGTTTGTAATATCCCCACCGCACCGAGAGGGCTGAGGTGGTGGGAGAGCCAGACGTCGATGGAAGACAGAACCAGGGAGCCCCAGGCTTGCACTTCTGTGAGGCCCTCAGGTCTCAAGAAATGCAGAACCAAGGCAGGGTTTGTCCCCAGGGGGCCTTTGCCCCATGCCATGGGACCCTGGCCTGGTGTGTAGAAGTGGAGTCCGACCTGCTCTGGAAACTCCATGAGGATAGTGACTCTGTCTTTCCATGACTGCATCCTTATCTCCAAGCATGGGTCCTGACGCTGAGGAGATCCTTAGAGTCTTTGGTTCAAGAAATAAATGGATGAATCGTGCATGAATGGTGAATGAATAAATTTGTGGTTCAAGGATGAGTGAATTGGGGACTTCCATTCCGTTCACGTGGGTTCACCTCTTGGCTAGTGCCTTGGCTTGCCCAAAAGTCAGCTACCAGAATAATGAGGTGATACTCAACCATGTGTCGTAAGAAGCAGTAGAAGGGATTAGGGCTATCTAGCTGCGAGCATGACATACCCCTGTCTTCAGGTTTCCGAAGGTAGGAGGGGGAGCAGGCTCTTCTCCCTGGTATTGGAGGCTTAGAACTAGGGTCAGCGGGGAGAACTCAGAGGCAGATCTCAGCCCCACCTGCTAACCAGCGGCTCACACTTGCTGAATACTTCCTACGTGCAGGGCACAGTTACTCTTGCAGATGGTGGACACCGAGGCTTAGTGTAACGGTTAATTTTGTGTCTCGGCTTGGCTGAGTCACAGGGTGTCCAGATATTTCCTTAAACATTATTTCTGGGTGTGTCTGTGAGGGTGTTTCTGGAAGAGATTAGTGTTTGAATCAGTGGACTGAGTGAAACAGATTGTCGTTTCCAGTGTGAGTGAGCCTCATCCAATCCTTTGAGGTTTAGGATAGAACAAAAACACAGAGGAGGAGGGGAAGAGGATTCTTTCTCTTTCTGCCTACCTGACTGAGCTGAGAATCTGTCTTCTCTTGCCCTTGGATGGGGACGTCATGCTGTCAGTCAGGTCTGGTTCTCAGGCCCTTGGAGTCAGACCGGCGCTGACCCACTTGCCTTCTTGGGCCTCCAGATTGCAGATGTCACCTCATAAGACTTCTCAGACTCCATAGCTGCATGAGCCAATTCCCTATAATAAATCTCTTTGTGTATCTATCCATCTCTTGGGTCTGTTTTTTCTGGAGAACGGAGATGAATACTTAGTGAATGTATTCATTTTTAGAGTTGTTATAACAAAGAACCATAAGCCGGGAGGCTTAACACAACACAACTCTATTCTCTCCTAAGTCTGGAAGCTGGAAGTCTAAAGTCAGGGCAACAGAGCCACATTCCCTCAAAGGATCTCGGAGAGAACCCTTCCTTGTCTCTTCCAGCTTCTGGTGGCTGCCAGCAATCCTTGTTGTCCCTTGGCTTATAGACACATCACTCCAATCTCTGCCTCTGCCTTCTCAGTGCTTGCTCCTCTGTGTCTTGGTCTGGATTTCAGGGATCTCAAGATCCTTAATGGAATTACATCTATGAAGACCCTTATTCCGAATAAGGTCCCATTCCCATCTTCTGGGTGGACATGTCATTTGGGACTACATGTGTCCCTAAAAATCCATGTATGGAAGCTCTAACCCACAAAGCAGTGGCCTTTTGAGGGTAATCAAAGGCCATCAAAGGAGGTCCTGAGAGTGGGGCCCTCATGATGGGGTTAGTGTCTATAAGAAGAGAACCAGAAAGCTCTCCATCTCTGTGTGCAGACCCAAAGAAGAGGCTATGTGAGCACACAGGGAGGTGGTGTGTGCCTAGAAGCCAAAAGAAGAGGCCTCAAACCTTGTTGGCACCTTGATCTTGGACTTCTGAGCCTCCTGACAGTGAGGAATAAATTTCTGTTGCTTAAACCACCCAACCTGTGGTAGTTTGTAGTGGCAGCCTGAGCTGAGTGATACGGGTGTCCCTGTTCAACCAGTATGGAGAGGGTCAGCTGTGGTGGAGGTCCATGGAAGTTGGGGTTTTCTCCGTTTTTCTGTGATAGCCTTTGAAAGGGCTTTATAAATAGTTAGCATGGAAGCTACTTCCCTGGGAGATGGTGGCTTCTTACGAGAAAGGGGTTCACCTGGCTCCACTGATCTTGGGTAATGTGGTGGGATCCCCTTGAGACTCGGGATTCAAAATGGCACCTGGACCCTGCCCCTTGCCTTCTGCCCACTAGCAGTGAGTTCAGAAGGCCCAGGCAAAGTCACCACTGGAAATGGCACGTCAGGCATTTGTCTGATACAGAGGACAGCACCTTCACAAGGAGGCTGACTCATGACCTCCACGGGGTATTTTCAGCCTGTAGAAAGAGCTGGTTGGCACCCTGGTTATCACTCTCCTAGGCTTAGAAGGCCCAGACAGAGGAGGGGAGTTTAAAAATTACCCACGGGCTGATTCAAACCCCAGATTGCGAACTGGGGAGTCAAGGGGACCTTCCAGATCTCCCCAGCCAGTTTGCAGATCTGAGCTCTGGGAAAGCTCTATTTCATGCTGGGGGTGGGAGAGGGAGGTTTCATAGAGCCCCAGGTCTTGCCAAATGTGCAATCAGCATTCCCGTCCAGCCCTCCCCCCAAACCAGCCCTCCCCCGGCCTCCCCCGACATCTATAATTCCGTTTGTTGTGCTCGCAAACACCGTGTTGGAAGATTTCATGCTAATGAAAGGGTTTCTTGATTAGGTTACGCTGTTACTGTAAATGTTCCCTCATTATCTATGTTATGGTAGGAATTTGAAAAAGTATAAATTGAGCGTCTTGCATAATTTATAAAACCTGAATGTTTCCTAATTAGTTCGGTTAGGTTAATGATGGTGCAGCGTCACTTCTTCCTGGCCCTTGCTAATGACCTTTCCCCTCTTCATTTCGAACACTTTCTGTTATGTACAAACCCCTCCTCACCACCACCGAATCTAGCCATCAGCTTGCAGAGAGAGCGGCCCATCTAGCCCCAGGATGGGAGGATGAAATGCCTTGCAAAAAGCGAAGAGCGCCTGTTTTCTCTGCATGCCCCCACCCTCCTTTGAGGCCAAGAGGCAGCCTGCTTAAGGTCGGACGAATATTTGGCTCAGGCGATCCCCTGAAGAATGCCCGTGAAGTGCATTCCTTTGGCGTTTGCGTAGGGACTGGTCCTGGCCTCCATTAGCAGCTGGAGAAGTGAAAATGCTGGAGGAGATGGGGGAGGGAAAAAAACCCTCTCAAAAGGATTCTAAAATAACATTTTGCATCCTCAAGTAATTCCCAGTTCTCCCTGGCAACCATTCATTTCTTCCGAACAGCAGAAATTTGCAATATGAAAGTGGATTGGCTTCTCCCTCCCTTGGGGCCCCTGTATCTCTTCATCCAGCGCCTTGGGTAAAAAGCAATGCATACGTTTACAATATAAATGTGATTTAATCGACCTCCCTGTCAGGGAGAAATGGCAAGCATATCAAACAAGACCAAGATGTTAGAAAGAAAAATCATAAATTATTCCAGTGACGAGTTTCTGAGCCGCCTCCCGGACTACTAGATGATGCTATATAAGGCTGTTCCTTGAAACAATAATTAAGATAATTCTGTATGACAAGGAGAAAAATGTCCAGCTTTGTATGAAATGTGCTTCATGTTAGCAAGCCGAATGCTTGGTATTGATTACACTCCCCCCACCATCCCCCCAACCCGCCACTACGATTCAAGGCTAAAATTAATTGAATGATGCAACATTTCTTTTCTTGAATCCTTATTTACCGTACATGCCTCCTAGAAGCCATGCAAAGTAGGCTGGCCTCTGATTCTCTAAATTGGTCTCTTCCTTCGGCGGTGTCTGGGAGCACGCTCACATGTACACACACACACAACCTCAGCTGGGTGTCCATTGTTCTCTGCTCCGGAAGGCATGATGTCTCCCCTCGGGGGCAGATTTGATGGACATATCTGCACAGCAGAGCCCTAACTTTTCCATTATGAGGCCACCATGGGGGCTCTCCTCCAGAAATATGGGCAGTGTCACGGGGGAAGCACGGTCCCCATGCTGATGGGGCTGGACACACCCCTCCCCCGCCCTTGCAGTCTAAGGAATGGCACCTGGCCTCTGTCTAGCAGAATGGCCTTCTCCCCTCCCCCTCCCTGCCTCTCAGGGTGTCCCGTGGGCCTAGATGGCCCCCCCCCTTCCCTTCTAGCTGCCGTATCCTGACTCTGTTGTCCCCCCTCCCATAAGAGGCACCTGGCACTGGCCTGGCAGAGAGAGATGGCTACTGGCAGCAGCTCTGCCGGCTTTCTTTCATTCTGACTGCAGTTGCTGCCACGGTGGCTGGTGGAAAGGGAAGCAAGGTCTCAGGTAGTTAATCTGCAGCAAGGCCCTGGGGTGCCTGCAGTGAGGCCAGAGCTGGCAGAGGCTGGCTGCCCCTGGGGGTTCTGGACCTGGGGCCGGTAGGGGGCTTGATTCCAGCAGGCCCTAAACTTGCTGGGTGACTTGAACGAGGGCCTTTCCTCCTCTGAGCCCAGGTTCCCCACGGCAAAGGGTCGGGATGAGGATTCAAGGCCGAAGCCAGGGACAGCGCTGCCATGTTGTGCGCAATCAATGATTAAAAAAAAAAAAAAACAAAACAAAAAATAAAACCCCAAACCAGAGGCACTTAGGCGATTGTGAGATGAATAAATGGCTTTCAATTTGACAGTCTGCTTGTGACAACCCGGAGTCTTACCTCCAGGGAGCCATTCTTTCCAGAATGATGACAAAGGAGGGCTCTTCTCTTCTGCCCTGGATGCCAAGGGGAGCTTGTGGTCTCACTGAGTCCCTCAGAACTGCCCTTTGGGGACAGGCATCAAAGGTGCATGTGGACCCCCGCCTTAGTTGTCCCCAGGAGACCCGGAACATCAGCCAGCTGTAACTACAGCTCATGGAGCCTGATGGGGACAACCAAATTGTGTCTCAGGGCCCCGTGGGAGGAAGGCAGCACTGGCACCCAGGGCAGATGGCTGTCGGGGGAAGGCCATCTAGGGGACAGGGTCAGGCAGAACCCCTTCACAGGAGATGTTGGGAGGAGCAGGCAGTTGCACTTGGTGGGACCTGTACCCAGGGAACCTTTGACACCCATTAATACCATGCCCGGGGCTAGGGCAGGGCGGGGAAGAGACCGAAGGCTAGAGCCCTGGAGGGTAAGGTGCACCTGCCCAAGGACTGGGGCATGCTGGGCACGCCCCCTGGGCAGAACACAGCACCCAGCACCTTGTAGGTGTTCAATAAAGGAGGGGAACATCCCTGTGGAGGGGAGCGATGCCAAAGCACCAGTGGGGAGCACTCCCTGCCCCAGGGACCTTCGGATCAGGTGCTTGGAAGGCCACGTGGGGAGGCCTTTTGCAGCTTGAGTTTCCCCCACTGCCTTCCCTCTCTGGGGAGCTGTTGGAGCACCCAGATGGCCTGGGTCACGTTTCTGTTGGAAGCCTGATATCTGGCATGAGGCCTAGCCCAGGCAGTGTCTGAACTGTCCTCCTCTGACCCCGGATGATCCATCAAATCCTCAGACATCTCTGAATCCCCTGCGTGGCTCGTACCCTGTAGGAGCTCGACAAGGACTCGCTGAGTGGTTGGCTGCTTGACGAAGACGCAGCCCTTCTCTGTTGATGAAAGAGCAATTAAGACTTTAGGAGTCTGCCGTCTAGACGGGGAGCTGTCAGGTCTCCCATAAGTGGGTCTGGGAGCTGGTAATGGGAGATTAGGAGCTCCTGGAGAGAAGCAGAGCCTCAGACAGGCCAGAGGGAGCCTGGGGGTGGTCCAGGCTGGGCCAGCAGGCAGGGAGGGAGCATGGGAAAAGCACTGGGCTGCTCTCTCTGTCGCACAGGCTTGTTTGTGTACTGTTCTCTTTCCCGACTTTGCACTGCAGTCAAAACAACACTCTTGTCAACTTATTACCTTAAAAATAGTTGAAAAGATGACACTTGAGGAGAAATCGCTTAGCTTAGGAAGAACAGCTATTCCCTGCCCTACCCCACACCCTCACATCTCTGGCTGTGCATCAGGGAAACCTTGTGTGCCAAGACCTGGGTTTGAAAGCTGGCCTCCAGTCACTGTGCCCCTTTGAGCCCTGGGTTCCTCACCTGTGAGGCATGAGAATAGATCATTCCTGTTGTGTAGCTCCAGCACTCTGCGCTTAGCCCATCTCCTCACACAGCAGCCTGGGAAGGCTTCCTGGAGGAGGTGGTACAAAAGAGGGTTGCTCAGTAAAAGATGAAGCCAAGAGTTCAACCACTGCAGACTGAGCTTCCATGTGACTCCCAACAGCAGCAGGCAGGGGTGGAGGGGGCATGGGAGATCGGGGGAGTGAGTCCATTCCCTGCCTTGGTTGTCTGAGCCACCATCATTGTCTGCCTCACTGTACCGTTCCTTCTCCTCTGCATCTCTGATCCTCAGCACAGCACCCCTGCCTCCTGCATGTTCCTCCTGCAGCTCTCCTAGCTGGGGCAGGGGTGCAGCCTTGGATGGAATTTGAGGGATGTTTAATTGCTCTCATTTGTCCATGGGTGATTAGAGTGACTCCAGCTTAGAGACAATTAGTAAATTATTATTATTGGTTTCTATTGTTGTGGTGCTGCCCTTTGAGGAGCCTGCTGATTTCATTGAGATGGGTAATGGGAACACAGGCATCTCCCCTCCATCCATGCATGCCTGCCTGGAAAAGCAAGAGAGTATGCAGAGGGTGCTCATGGGGGGCTCAGCATTTTGTGCCACAGAGCAAGCCATCTGCATCACAAAATACCTAGTGCCCAGGGTCTGCTGGGCCCTTACAGAGAGCTGAAGAGTTGGGGAGAGGGGAAGTCAGGGGCCTGGGTTGCTGCCTGGAGAGGGCTTTCTGGCTCCCAGCCCACACTGGTCTCCCTATCAGGCAGCCCACCCATCGCCTTCCGCCTTCCTCAGCCCAGTGGGTCTCCAGCCCTGACCCGGGTCAGAGTCTCCTGGACGCCTGTCAGCACAGGTTGCTGGGCCCCACTCCCAGGGTGTCTGATGTGGTGCCTAAAGGGCAGGGCTTGAGAATCTGTATTTCTCCCAGTTCCCAGGGGATGCTGCTGGTCCAAAGAGCACCCTCGGAGAACCCCTTGTCCGCCGGTTCTCACCCACAGCTGCACATGAGAATCACGAGGGAGGGTTTCAGACTGTTTCCAGCGCCCGCCCCCAGCCAGGCTCTGTTAGTCTCCCGTGAGGTCTGGGGAGGTTTTTTTGAAGAGTCTCCCGGTGGTTGTGTTGGGCAGCCAGGAGTGAGAAGTCCGGCCGCACCCTTTCGGGCCACCAGGGCCCACTTGCTGCCAGTCAGAGGAGTTCCTGTCCATCCTCAGAGGCCTGGCGGCACAGGGTCGCCCGGCTCCGAGTCCCAGTCTTGACTTCAGTGCCAAGTCGGCCTTCCCTTCTCTTCCTTCCCTTGCCTGGAGCGTGCTGCTTGCCTTCCTCCTTTTCTCCTTGTAACTTTTATTGAAGGATTCCAGCTCGGTGGGGTGGCGTTTCTGTGTGGCGTTCCTTCCCCAGCATTTATCTTGCTCTGCTGGATCTTTCTCTCGGTGTCTCATCCCATCAGGGGCAGCCCCATGGCTTTTGGCCATTCGCAGTTTCTAGAACCTGCTGCGGTCTGGTCTGAGCCTCAGCCTCCCAGCTGTGTGAGGGAAGAACAGCCTTCTCCTCTGCAGCACGTCTCCCTCCTCCCCCGGGTCTCCTGGGACAGGGGTTGTGGGGACCTTCTTGCTTCCCTCATCCTCTGTCAGTGAAATGGATGGATTTTGCTTTGGCTCCATAGGGCTCCTCCTTGCTGGGTAGCTGTGGTCTCCAGGTGGAAGGTGAGTCTCAGTTCCTCAGGGGCAGTGTCCAGGGTCACCCTGGTGCTCTCCATCCTTGAGGGGCTCCCTGGAAGGCCAGCTGAGCTTCCCCCTCCTGCCATGGAGCGTCTGTACTGCCATCTCCCTGGCTGGCAGGTGCAGCCTCACCTGGTCGGTGGCCTCCAAAGTGGCCAGGACTCCGCCTCACCCTTTAATTTCTGTGCTCATGTGTGTGTGGAGCCCTGAGGTCATCTTCTGCACTCTTCAGGACCTAGAAAAGCCAGCTTGGGGTCTTCGGTACCTGGTCCCATTTTCCTCTCCAAATACCAGCTTCTGTAGCAGTCATACTTCCTGTGTCCTCTTGCACCTCAAATTCCAGGGGACTTATTTCAAGCCCCGCCAAAGATCACCCCCAGTCAACACCCTGCAGATGGGCAGGACCACTGTCCACTTTTGGCAAGCATACATGTCTGTAGGAGAGACTCTCCTGGAAGCCTTCCTTCTGCTTCGTTTGGAGAAAGAGAGCATTCTGTCTGTTGGAAAACAGTGGATCTGCTTGTCCCCGGGCCGGAGGCCTCTGCTGTCCTGCCCCACCCGAGTGGTCCTAGATGGTGGATGCCTGACAAGAAAGGTTTACAGGTGATGGTCCAATTGGGGAGCTGACCGACTCTGCTTGTCACCAGCTTTCTCCATATGGCATTGGTGCTCCTTCCCATGGGAGAGTCCCATTTGGCACCTGTTATTTGTCTACTGTGTCCTCTCCTTTGCATCCTATCTCCCTCCCTGCCCTGGATATTCGGTGAGCCTGTCTCTCCCAGACCCAGTTCCAAATACAGGGAGGCACAGACACATCTTTAGGGCAAATGATCAGGAATTGGGGCCAGACAGCTCCCCACTGTGCTATTGTCCCCAACACCATACCATGTCCCAACCCCACCCCCCAGGAGCTCCTGTTCTGCCAAGTATCCAGGTGTGATAACGGGCGTGGGACTTGTGGAGGCAAGCCCATGGGGTGTGGGAACACAGGATAGGGCTCTCTCACTAACTCTGGGGCCTATGGAAAGCTTTCTGGCTCAGAAGGGATGGCATCTGAGTGGGACCTCGAAGGATGAACGCGAGTTTGCCACTCAGACAGGAGGAGAACACTTAATGTTGCGGGGAAGAACACAAGTTGGGGGGGTTGATTGACTGGGGACCTGTGTGGATGTTTGGTGTGACTGGGGTGTAGTGGAAATAGCAGGGAAGCATGAGGAACAGGTAGGGACAAGGCCATGAAGGGCCTTGTAGGCCAGGCAAGGAGCCAGGACCCTTTCTCAGAAACAAGCACTTCCGGTGATCTGGGGAAACACCCCTGCCCCCGCCCAGACTAAGGGTTCTGCTTTGAAGGGTCTGGTTGGTCACTGTCTTCACACGTTGGCCCCTCCGAAGCCCCAGTTGTTTGAGTGGCCACCATTCCGGAGAGGAGAAGCCTTCTGTCTTGCTGGCCGCAGGGCCCGGCTCGGCGGGGGAGGGGTCTCCCTTCCCACCGGAACTCCAGTGCACTTACAGGGGAGGGAGGCCCGAGCCTGGGGACGGTCTCCGGCTCAGTTTGTCTGGGGATTCTTTGGCTGAAATATGAGTGGCACAAATCTTGGCTGGGAGGTGAGGAATTCACAGGACTTAAATGATTTACCTAAAAGAAAAAGCAGAACAGCGATTATTTTTTGGAGGGGGGACTTAGGCGTGACATTTTAAAAACGCGTTTCCATTTCTCATGTTCTGTGAGCATATGCTTCCTTTCAGTAGGGAAAGAAAAACCCGCATTCATTCCATAGCCATTTATTTGGTATCAGACGTTTTTGAAACCTTGTGGGGCCAACAGACAGGCTGGTCTTTACCTCCCTCTCCCTGTTAGCTGGCTCTGCTGCAGTCTGGGGACCTCTTTCTTCTTACTGGTGACCCCTGGAGATGGGCATAATGAACACCAACTTGTGAACAAGGAACTGGAGGCTGAGAGCCGTTAAATCACTTGGCTAAGGTCACACAGTTAAGGAGGCAGCTGTACTGGGATTCAAGCCCAGATGTATTTAGCTCCAAGGGCTAGGCCCTTCGATGCTGATTCTTTTGGTCTGTTGGGCATCTCGGCAGGCTCGGTGTGCCAGGCCTGACGCCTTCCTCCTTGGATGATCTTGGGGAAGTCACACTGCTTGTCTGAAACCTCAATGTTCCCTCCTGTAAAATGGGGGTAATTATACATCCCTTGCAGTTTTTGTAGTGAGAAGTGGAGAGAATTAATGGTTACTTAGGACCATGCTTGATACTAGTGGATGCCTGACCAGTAAGAGATGCTGCCCCCCCCCTTTTTTAAAGACTTTTATTTATTTATTTGTCAGAGAGAGAGAGATAGCAAGAGAGGGAACACAAGCAGGGGTAGTGGTAGAGGGAGAAGCAGGCTCTCCGCCGAGCAGGGAGCCCAATGCAGGGCTCAGTCCCAGGACCTGGGGATCATGACCTGAGCTGAAGGCAGACACTTAACTGTCTGAGCCACCCAGGTGCCCCCCCACTGAGAGCTTTTTATCATAGTAGGTAGGGATATGAATTGGTGTTGGGTTTCTGCTTCCTGTACCTACAAGGAATCCATTTCTCTTCTCTGCTTCCAGTTCCTAGCTTTAGAAGGTATAGGCTGTGGCTTAAGCCTCTATCCTCAGACACAGGAAATGGAACCCAGGTGGGAAATAGAGGACCAGCCCAGCCCTCATTCCCCAGTCCCCGCTCCCCAGCTCTCTCCCATGGCTGTTCTTCCCCTCAGGCCCACGCTCAGCCAAGTCCCGAGCCAGCCGGACATGGCTGTCTACACAGCAGCAGCCTCTACTCCATTCAAGGAGATCTCAGGATTAGAGACGCCGTGCCAGGGTGAACTGCAGGTGGCCGGTCTCATAAATACTTCTTTCTCTGTTAATAATCGGAGCTGTTATACTTTATACGGTAATTCATACTTCCAGCTTGGTGCATGTTGGAGCAGGTAGCTCCACCATTCCCTAGCACACCAGGTGTTTGCCCTGCTGGCTGGCTCCTCTCTGAGCTGACAGGGAGAAGCTCTCTGTAGTCTGGAGAAGCAGCAGCTCCATTTCTGGAGGGTGGCTGGAAGGTTGTGAGCTCTGCTCGTCTCAGGAACCTGCGTGCTTTAACCTTTGTTCTGAGTCAGACTGTCTTCTCCCTTGGTGCTATGGGGTTCCCAGTAGAACTGCCTCATTGTGCTCCCCCTGGGCGCATTGCCCTTGGTGCTCTCGGCCTGTGTTGCGGGTGAGGGCAATAGGGGCATTAGCCCCGAGAAGCTCATTACTGTGCCTCTGGTGGGAGGAGTGCTGCCATTTCTCTCACTCTCAGAACTGGGACAAGTAGAGCCCAACATGGGGAGTTTCTTTTTAGCTGGTGGAAATGAGTCTGCCTTCTGTTGTTTCTTCCTCTGGCTTTGTTCTGTGAGGGAGCACCAGTGTGGAGCCTCTGCAGGGAAGCCCAGGATTGTATTGCCAACCCTTCTGTGTGCACATGTCACCCATGTCCAGGGCTTGATGGGGGCATACTGGTCCCTTCAGGCCCCTCTCTGGGCTGGAGGGGCTGGCCTTTGGGGGTCCACCTCTGCATCTGACTTGGTTCTCCCCGTCCCCATCAAGCAAGCTTGGGAGCACGTCTGCCTTGGCTGCCTTTCCTCTCTGCAGACCCGTGTCTTCCTGGCAATCCAACAGGCACAGCTGACTTTTCCTGTTTCCATGGGAACAGAGTCCGACTGTAGCCAGACAACTTACTAGAGAGGCTAAGGCGGAGTGTGTGTGGGTTGAGTGTGAGAGTGTGAACAGGTGAGTGAGTGAGTCAGTGTGTGAATATGTATGGGTGAGTGGGTGAGTGTGAGTAGGTGTGTATAGGTGAGTGTGAGTGGGTGTGTATAGGCAAGCGTGTGAGCATGTGTGAGAGTCTGTGAGTGGGTGTGTGTGTGACTAAGTAAGCATGTGAAGGTGAGTATATGGTGAGTATGTGTGACAGTGTGTGGGTGTAAGGGTGAGTGTGAGTATGTGAGAATGTATGTGAGTAGTGGGGGTGCTGCAGGACCCCAGGGGTCCGGCGCAGGCCCCCTGCCCCGCACTGGCCATGCTCGATAGCCGTGGGCACCCCCTGGGCGGTAATCGCGCCCGTCCGCAGCTCCTCCATCTCCATCGCTGACATAATATTGCACCAGGGTCCATCCATCTGCATAATCATCTTAACCTGCTCCCACAAGAGAGTTTAAAAGGTCTGGGCTGTTGGAAAATGACCATAAAGCCTGCGCGCAGATACCTTTAGCGGCAGTGCCGACATCTATCACAGGGTAATTACGGGCAGGGAGCGCGGGCCCGGCAGCGGCGGCACGGTGGGGGCTGCGGCCTCTCAGACCTGGAAAGAGGGTAGGGCCGACAGGGGCTGAGAGGCAAGAACCGTGCTCAGGTGCTGCACGGGTGGTCCCTTTCCCAGTGGGGCGCTCAGCTCCTCCCAGGGCAGGGCCTTTGGCTGAGACTGTCTGGGGACTCGCATGGGACAGGCTGTGGCGTCTGAATGTAGAAATAGGACATTCAAGTCTCTTCCCTTTCTGCCTTGTCCGAGGTCTCAGCCTGCTCTCCACACTGGCTCTGTGGTCTTGACACAGCCCTTGCCTTTCTCTGTGACTGCATTTTTCTCTCTGTAAAATGAGGGGGTTGGGCCGGGCCACTGGTTTCCCTCCTGAAGCTCCACAGCGAGGCTAGAAGGGGAAGGCTGGACAGCTTTGTACCATGTGGGGCCCTCATTTGGGGTCTTCTGGAAACTTCTGTGTGAAGAACAGCTTCCTGCCGCCCAAAGAGCTGGGCCTCCACGGGGGTGGGGCCAGAGGCTCTGGATGTGGCCACTTAGGGAAGGAGTGGTGGCTCGTCTCTCCCCAGGCAGCATAACCACGTCCTGGAAGGTGCCCAGCAGCCCCCTTGGTGCTCACGTGACACCTGTGATGAGCGCTGGTTGTCCAGGTTCCTTCTCAAAACTTTGCCTTGGATCAGTGGATGGCTCGGAAGTGGAGGGGATCCCTGGTGAGATGCCATTGGGATGCTTTGCCCACAGGAATCTCTTCCCACTGAGCCACATCTTGACCTATTAGACTCTGCCCAAGGGGCGGGGTGGAGGCGTGGCTAGGATGGGGACGTGTCACCTGTTTGTTCAGTAGTGGGGTTGCTTTTCGGATGTCTCCAAGCAGAGGCTCCAGATGAAAGGCGTTTGAAAGCAGAGCGCCTTGGGTGAGAGCGGGGTAGGGCCCCTCTGTACCTCCCTTCCACCTCCATTTGCTTACTTACTCCCTAGTTTTCCCTTCCTGCTCAAGAAAACCAGCCTTCTGAGCAGGGCATCTGAGGCCTAGAGAGGAGTGTTGAGTGCCAGGGTGGTGCTGGGACCCAGGTCTCCTGTACCCCTGGGCAGTCGTTATGCTAGCTAGCTGTGGCTGTGAGGGTCTAAGTTGCAGGAAGGCACACACTTCCATGACGTCCCTGGGGTGCTGGAAGGAGTAACTTCCCGGAGGCAGGAGGCTTGGTTGTCTTAGATCTGCAAAGTCTCTCTGTGACTTTGGAAATCAGAAACTTCAAGGTGTGTTTGTTTTTCTTTAGTGAGTGAAACTCTGGAGGTGATTTAAGCCATGCATGGAGATTGTTAGGCAGGATAGACTCTGCAGAAGCAGATGAGAGAGAGGAAGAATCCCACAGTTCTCAGGCTAACCATCCCAAAAACCAAAAAGGCTCTCTCTCGGCCCCAGCACTGTAGTCGTACAGTGAATGGTCTGACTCTGGGATCTCTCAAGGCCTCTTCAGAAACCCCTGCTCTGGGTATATTGAGATCTTTCTGGAGGCAGGAGAGGGAAGCGATAGGTGGTGGCCATTAGCATGTAGATTAAGACTGGGGCCTGCTTGCTCTATGGAAAGAGGGTGCCTTCTCCCTGCTCCTCAGGTCTTTGGGGCGCAAGAGTGAGTTTGAGGGTGCTGGGCCTGCCCGCTACTTCTGGCTGGTACAATGAGCAACACATCCTGTGTTCTCATCCCCCATTCTTCCTGGGCATCGTCTGGAGACCAGTACTCCCAGTCTCTTCTTGGTGGGAAGAGGGCATGAACCATCTCCCGAACTGCCAGTGAGCAGACCCTCTGGATGTGGCCAAGTCCCACCTCTTCTTTTTGGGCACCTACCTGGCCTCAAAGAAAGGATGGAGAGGAAGGAGCACAGCACCTGTCCTCAGGGAATGCTTGTCTGAAGGGGGAGGCAGTGGTAGAGTTTCCGTGCTTATGAATCATTGTCCACCACTTAGCAAATCACCTGTTCCTCTTTCCTATAGCTCACAGCTGCCTCTACGGCCCATCCTGTGGGACTGGCAGAAACCCTCCACCTCAGCTCCTCCAGGGTGGTCCTGCCTCCTTGGTGGGAGGGGTCCAGTGCCCCCAGACATTCAAGCAAGGTCCCTCTGGTCATCACCCCTGGGTCCCCAGGACCTGCTACTTGTCCTGCCTTCATGGCCCCTTAGAATGCAGGCTACTTTCTGCCACCTTCCAGACGTCTCTAGGGCATGGGTTCCTCTCGGAGGCTGCCCATGGTCCTGACCCCCATGAGACCTCATGGAGTCATTGCTCTGGGCTCTTACTTGTTCCCTGTTGGCATTACCAGGGAGGGGTGGACTGGTCCCCTCTCCTTGAAGGCTAATTGTCCCTGATCTCCCCTAGTCCGGATTGAAGAAAACTCTTGTGGTTTGGGGAGAAATCATTCCTCACTCATGAGTCTTCAGAGATCTCTTGCTTCTTGCTGAGAACTTGGTTCTCCCTCTTTCTTTCTGAGCAAACCCTCCACATTCATCCAACAGATTTAAGCTTTTGGAAGCAAAAGCTGGGACGTCCTCTAGGTACCACGTGCTTTCTGCTCTGCAGCAATCCTCCTATGAAGCAAGAGACAACAAGGCAGGAAAAGGAAAGAAAATTCAGGAGGAGAAATATTCCATGAGCTGGTATTTTAAATAGTGTCCAGGCATACTTGGAGGCAACACTTGTGAGTGTGAGTGCCCATGAGTGGGCTCACAGCTAAGGTAACAAGCAGAGCTCAGACGGGCCCAGGTTCTGCTTGCTGACTCAGGACCTGGAGTGGCAGGACAGTTGGCCCTGGGCCAACGGGGAGCCATCCATGGTGGCAGAACAGCATGAGGCCACCCTCAGACCAAGCCAGATGCCCACCAGAAACCTCACTGTGGAGGGACTGTGCAGAGAGAGGGCAGCCAGGTCCTGCATGGCAGGACGTGAGATTCAGACTAGAGGGGAAGAGAGGGGCTGGGGGAGTGGCCCCAGACAGGGCCTGACTCTGCAGGTCAGACTGAGGGCTTCAAACCTGGTCCTTAGGCCATAGGGAGCCATGGAAGGTTTCTGAGCAGAGGAGTGGGTCATGAGAAGTAGAAAGGTCCTGTCAGTTTGAAGAGAGGAGAGGGCTTGGTGGTGTTGGGAAGTTTTCTTAAAGGACTCATTCACTCCTTTACTCCTGTATAAGCTCACACTTTCCCTGTGCCAGACTCTGTTCCATAGCGATGAACAAAATAACCCAGGAGTCTGTCTTTATGTTGTGGTGGAGGGAGACAGATAAGACTTAACTGACATACCAGCGTATCTGATGTGGGCTCAGAGGGAGAATACTGCCGGGTTAGGAGGCTGATAGGGAAAGGCATGCTCTTTCATTGTGGGGGTCCAGTGTGAGAGACCGATTTCTTCATGACTCTTGCTAAAGAGGATAAGGCAGACTGGATTCGGGGTTGTGTTACTCTAATGGGTTTGGTTAGGGGAGAGAAATTGGGCTCGGTGGTGAAGAAAACAGGAAGAGGGGATTTGTAGCCAAGGAGCAGGGTGGAGGTCCATGGACAGAAAATTGCCAAGAGGAATCGTTGGGGGTCGTGGTGTCCTGGCATAATGACCCCACAGTATTCTTGCTGCAGGCAGGCCGGGGTGGTGAGACATGCAGGCAGGTGAGGGCGATCAGGTGTGGAGGGTGGGTATTCTGATGAAACGGACTGAGCGGTTTTCTTGCTGGCGTTGGACCATGCAGAGATGAACAGGGAATCCCCCAAGTCCACATCCGGTGGGGAAGAGGATTCCAAAGAATCTGACTAGCGCCTGGTCAGGGAGGGCCTCTTAGTTGGTCTCCCTTTTGCTCAGGTCACCGCGGCATTAGAGTTAGAGAATGAAGAGGATGTGGGGTCAGCTTCAGACAGCCAAAATGGATAGGGAGCACATTCTGGGCCATAGAAATCAGGGAGCAAAGCTTTTGAGGGAAATTCATAAGAGTCATAACCCATCAGTCGTGCTGGCACGGATGGCCTGTGGGGTGAGCTTGGGGTGGTGAGGTTGGGAGGGAGGTGGTGCAAGAGGACTGAGGCCAGCCTGGGGACTCCCCCCTTGCTTTCTGAGCCACGGAAGGTTGCTGAGCCCTGGAGTCCCAGCAGAATGCTACCTTCCAAAAATACAGTGGTGGAGGTCAGGACAGGAACCCCGGAGCGGACTGAATATGCTCAGAGGGGCCCCTCCTTTGCAATTACAAGCCTGGGTCTCAGAGCAGGGCCAGATCAGAGGAGGATCTTCTCCATATCAAAGGGGAGATTAGCTCGGAGCCCCTAACAATGTTAGATGTGCTGCCCTCACTCCGTGGCGACGCTTCTGAGACTGTCAGCTTTATATCTGCTTCTTTTTATCAATACGGGCAAATAATTCTCTAGACATTTATCATTTTAAACTGTCACAGTCCAGTGCCTTTCCCGAGGACCAAAATCAATACTGATCTTGGTTTGAATACTTTTCTGACAAGGTTCCTATTTGTAGATTCACAAGTAGAACTAATGTGTGTTAAAGCTATTCAGTTTGGCATTTTGCAGCTCCATTGACACTTTAAATATAGGCGTTCACCACGACGATTAACCTTACAACTATTAAGTAATAAAAATCCCGCATACATATTTATTAGCTGAATATCCTATCCAGCGTGATGCCTTCCCCAACGAGAGGGGAGGCAGAGAAGGTGGAGAAGCTGCCCCAGAGATGAGCTCGCTCCTTGCAGGAGCTGTCAGGAGGGACTCGGGGGTGGGAGGGTCTCCGGTCCTCTATAGAAGGAGGGGACAGAGGCCCACACGGATCTGGAGCTGACAAGGGGTTGAAGCTGGTGGAGGCAGAGCAGAGGGGTCCAGGGTGGGCCCGTGTGGGTGGACCCAGCGGTGGCCCTGGAAAGAAAACCCAGGGCTTCTCATTCCTGGCGTCTTCCCAGGTCTTAGTTTCCTCATCTGTGTGATGGGGTTGGACTAGAACTGGTGCCTGCTGACCTTCTTGCAGCGTCACGGCATGCACAGAGAAGGATACAACTGTACAGTGTCCTAGGGTCATCAGACTGTCTGGGGGCTTGGCCTGCTCCTGGGCCTGCTCTGGCCATCAGGAGGATCAGGGGATCAACATCTCAGCTGGCGGAAAATTCACACCCTTGGCACAGCGTGAGGGGCTGTCCAGCGGATGAGCCAGTGTCCCTTTTAGGGCCGTGCTTGGTGGTGCTCTGTGCCTCCCAGCTCTTGGATGGGGGCACCTGCTTGCTAGATGCTGTCTCTCCCGAGCTAGCATCTAGAAGGGTCCCGAGGACCTACCTGTGTCCTGGCACATGGGGACATGGACCCCAGCATCCCAGATTTGGGCTCAGCTAGAGGCATGGCAGACACCCACTTCTGTCTGTTGCCATTCTGATAGTTGGTGCCTGTGTCTTTCCTATTACTGATAATCTGCATATACCCCCAAGCAAGGGGCTTCACCATAGTACACAGGAGGGCTCCTGGAGTCAGTACTCCCAAATTCAAATGCCCTTGCAAGCCCCTGGGTTATTTATCTGTCCTCACATTTTAGGAATATCCATGAGCTGTGGTGCTGTCCCTGGCCTGGCAGGATGAGGGGGTTGGGGGAGCAGAGAGGCACTGCTCTGAGTAGAACTTAGTGCTCTGGGAGTAGGCAGAGATCAGAGAAGGCTGCCTGGAGGAAGAGTCCTTTACTACAAGCCTCACTGGACAAGCTGAGATTAGTCAGGCTAATCGCAGTGGAGGGGAGTATTTCAAGCAGATGAACAGAACTTGGGATGGGGTGCCAGGAGAGCAGTGAGGAGGCACCTTGCACACCTCCCTCCGGCAGGGCAGAACCCAGCCTGTGCTCTGTGCTCTGGCTCCCCTGGCTGTGTCTGCAACTGAGTATGGCAGGGATGTCCCAGAAGGCAAGGGATGCACTTGGACCACTGGCTTTGGCCCTGCCACACCTTCTTTAGCCTGTGTGGTCCCTTCCTTTTCTGCTTTACCCATGGCCACACCTGCACTGTGACCCGATGGCCTTTCCTGACTCCCATTCCGTCTCACCAGGGTTTGCCTAATAAATCTCTTACCTGTTGCATCCCAATTTCGGTCTGCTTTCCAGAAGGCTGGGCCTAACAGGAGCAGGAAGTGCTTCAGGAACTGGGGTGGGGTTGGGGAGGGGCACTGTATTCTGGCCTCAGGGGAAAGAGGGAGGGTGGAACTGTCATTTCCATTTTACAGAAGAGGGGACACATGCTCGGCAAAGCCCTAGATGCAGAATGTCTTTTCAAGTGCAATGTGGCGTGCAGGGGTAGGGGCCATGTTGATTGCTGTCGAAGGCATGGGGCACGGAGGAGACCCTTCCTGGGAACCCGAGCGCCCGTCCGTGATGTCCTAAAACCCTCCCAGTGCCTCTGAAAGGTAAGTGCTCTCATCTCCATGAACATTTCAGGAGGTCAGGGCCCAGAGGTGTCAAGAGACGTCTGCTGGGCAATCAAAATCTGTCTCCTTCTCCCGCTCTAATCGACAGCACGATACTTGCCCACAGACTCTGTTTACAGCTGCAGAAACCTTGAAGAAACAAGGGCTCTCGAGCCCCATGCACAGCAGCTAGGAGCTCAAGGGACATGCAGGTGACTCTTCCAACCCTGTGGTTTCTCTCAAGACCCCGGGGCCCTGGCCTGGACCCACCCTCTTCCTGCCCTCCCCGGGGCTCAGGCCAGCTTTCCCACGACCTTGCAGAGGAAAAGTCAGGAGGCCTGGTGTGTGGCTGGCTCTTCCACTGCTGAGCAACCAAGTCGACCTGCGAACCGGTCACCGTCTCCATTTCTCTGAAGCCTGAAAGGCCTGCCACGTGGAGGACAGCCACCAGCTGGAGCTGGGGGCAGCAGGAGGAGCTGACGGGCCCCAGGGCTGTGGGGGGTGGAGGGATCGCGCAGTCCTGCCTTCCAAGGCAGAGGGACTCTGAGGCAGTGGGCTTGCCTCTCCTTCGGGTGAGGGCAGGGGAGCCCGATCACTCCTTCCTGCTCCTGGGGGTCTCTCCCTGCTGTGGAGGGCTGGACTTGCCACTGTCAGCTGGCGTATGCTAAAGTGCTCCTGGTTTTTCTCTGTTTCTATTTTCTATCTTGACAGAAAAATTGTGATTTTCACACTGTCATGAAACCAATAGGTCCCTGACATATGTTTTTGTAATCTGTGTAGCTGATTTCCTGTACTTCTGACAGCTCTATTACATCTCTGACAGTTTTATAAAATTTTTCCTCTGGGAAATTGAGGGGGGCCTGTGCTCCCCCCCACCCCCACTCCCTGGTCCCTCAGGCTCACTTGTGTTTACAGATGAAAGAGCAGGGTGGCTGCTTTTCTTGTTCCTGCCCCCGTGTTAACTGCCAGCCACCTCTGGGAGGGCCGAGGGGTGCCCAACACCAGTCAGGGCAGAGGGTCCTGAATGCCAAGTGACACTGAACAGTGGAGGAGGGGGGAGAGGACCCACCCCAGGGCCAACCTGTGTTGACTCAGGAATCCTCAGGGGTAAGGATGCTCCCTCACGGGGCTCTAAATTGGGCTGCTCCCCTTTGAGCATCTCACCTTTAAACTTGTCAGATCCACTCACAGCACCATGCTATGAGAGGGCAAAGGGCTACCCTGCTTTATGCTGAAGCCCAGCCAAGTGTGGACACAACGCTAGGGGATAGAACAGAGCCCTGCTGCAGCATGGAGTGTGTATGTGGTGTGTGTGTATGTGTTGTGTTCAAGACGTTGCTTCCATGCCCATCCACGTTTTTCAAGATGCTTTGCCCAACACTGGGGAGATAGAGCTGTGGCCCCTAGGCTTATGGGTTCCCTGGGGTGTGTTTGAGTGGTATGGCCATTAGTGCCATATCCATGGATGGAGCACCTACTCTGTGTGGCCCTGTCCGTGTGCTCAGAGAGCTCACGCCGGGAACACCTGTGTCTTTGGGCATATGGGAGTGGTCTGTACATGTGGGGATAGATGACGGGGACTCTCTTTCCTCTAACTTGCCAATCTTAAGGGGCAATGTCCACCCTCAGGACAACTGGGAAGAGAAGCAGAACCCGTGATAGAAGGGGACACTGATGGGAAGGTGGCTGGAGACCAGTGTCACCTCGGTTGTGCACGCAGCTCACCCAGGGAAGCGAGAGCCTGGTCACCCTGACCTTGTCACTGTCTTGCCAGGTGGCCTTGGACACATCTTGTTGTGTCCCAAGCCTCTGATAAAAGAGGAGGTTTTCCACGTTATCCTGCGGATTCACCATGAAGCACGTGGAAGGTAGCCCCGGGACCCCCAAACAGCATCCCCGCTGCCCTGAAAGCCTGCGCCGCATCTCAGCCTGCTCTCGAGACATTATTTGGGGCCTCTCAATCGACTTAGCCACTCTGATTTTCCTGTCTATGGAAAACGAGGGGTTGCCATGGCAACTGCCACATTACACGGTTCTGTACTGGCGATGCCTCTGAGATACAGAGCAGCTTCTCAAAGAGATACACTTTTCAACATGTCATGTAGAATTCTGTACTTGTTAGGGAAAATCGCATTTCCAGCAAAATGACATGCTTCTCCCGGGCTTGCAGACGCGCGGCTCAAGCCTTTCTTAAACAAAGAATTTCATTCACTGCCTCTCTCCTCCCTCTGTGTCCTGGCTCTCGTTACCCACACCCCTCCTGAGTCCCAGTCTCCTTCACTGGAAACACGAAGTGGGAGCTGAAGGGCTGGGCAGAGGGCAGGGCTCACCCAGCTGGGGGTCGAGGGCAGTGCCCACAGTGGGGGGACTGAGAGTCTAGGCCGAGGAGGAGGTGCTTGGACCTCTGACTGAGCGGTCAGGCAGCTGGAGAGGGGCGGGGTGGCTGGCCTGGTCCTCACATGTCCTTTGGCTTGCTTCCCAGACACTGACCTGATTTCTCAGGGTGGCATTTGGAAGAATGATCAAGGGCGCTCCAGCCTTGCTCCTCAGTCAGTGTTACCAAAGGGCCCCTGTGAGAGTCTGGGGTCCTCTTTGGGTCCAGCATGCACCCTGTGTGTTCAGAAGAACTAGACCCCCTTCTTCACTGGGTGCCACTGTTCTAGGCACCGTAGGGGAGCCAAGGCCTGAAGATGGGCAGGGCGCCGGCAACGATGCACGGCTTCAGCCCTGCCAGCCTCAGGGTCAGCTTGGGCCCTACTTGTCACCCTTGGCTACTTCGCTGACCTTGGCCTTAGATCTGCCATCTGTCCATAGGCAGGGAAGGCTGGAAAGCTCTTGCCGGAGCCTGTTTTGAGAGTCTGTCCTCTACCTCTTCCTTTCCTTTCCTTTCCTTTCCTTTCCTTTCCTTTCCTTTCCTTTCCTTTCCTTTCCTTTCCTTTCCAGCCCAACATAGGGCTTGAACTCAGTACCCTGAGATCAAGAGTTGCCTGCTCTACTAACTGAGCCAGCCAGGCGCCCCATTCTTTCCTGTTAAATGGCCTAGAAGATGAGGTGCTCCCCAGGAACGAATCCCACAGCTCTCACGGGCATCTCTTCAGGGAGTGAGCTGGAGGAGGTATTCTCCCTCTGCTTCCCCAAGGCAGTCACATTGTTCCTGGAAAGATCTTGGCTGGAGGCTTTGTGTGTCCCAGGGCCTCCGTGCAGGTGGTGAGGGATCCCAGGGCAGCCTCCTCTCACAGCTGGGTCACTTGGGAGTTTGCTACTCCCAGACCACAGGTTAAAGGGGACAGGTGAGGTCTGGAGGGGAGCACTTGGCATTGGACCCCGGGACTATCAAGAAATAGTAAGGCTTATGAGCACTGTATGTTATATGTAAGTGATGAATCACTAAATTCTGCTCCAAAACCAATCTTATACCATGTGAACTAATTAGAATTTAAATAAAAATTTGAAACGTGGGAAAAAACATAGTTAAGGCTTGCGTCAGACACAGAGAAACCAGCGTTCCCTGGTTCGAGAGGGCAGCCTTCTATGAGGTGTTCAAGGTCCTCTTGCATTGAAAGCAGTGATGGTCAAAGTGCGATCCACAGATTGGTGCTGGTCTGCAAAATGCCCGTGGTCCCTGAAGAAGGAGAGAGCATGCATCAGAGGGTAAAGCAAATGCACTAAGCATATTCAGCTGAACATGTCTATAAGCAGATATGTGTATCCTTGCCTGTGTAGCACATTTTTGGAGAAAGACTTGTGCAGTGAAGGAAGCTGCACTGATCTAGGTTCTGGTGCAGGTGTGGGATCTCACTGCAGACAGGCTCTCTGAATAGCATTGCTTGAAGCCATCCCTCCTCTGCCTCCCAGAGTGAGGGGGGAGGGGTGCCGCTCTGTGGCTTCTAGCTACTGTCACCCGTTTATTGGCCTCTAGGGGCAATAACACGGGGTTTCCTTGCCTCCAGCTGTGCCCTGTTCTAACACAGCACGCCTTCCAGCCGCCAACCAGAACAAGTACTCCAGAATGCAGCCCTGGTCCTGTCACTTTCCTGCCAACACTTCCCAGTGGGTCTATGACTCTTAAAGTCCAGCTTTCTCCACATGGTCAGGGGGTCCCGCACAGCAGTCCCTTGCCGCCTCTCTCACCGCACCACTCACCTGCCTTACTTTTGCCAAGTTTTCTCTCACTGTTGGCATGTGGCCCAAGCTGTTGCTCCTGTCTTGAACTTTGTTCCTTTTCCTCTGGCCACCTGGATTAATTAGGTGGCCACCTGGATTAATTAGGTGGCCACCTGGATTAATTAGGTGGCCTCAGGTGTACCTCAGCTGTACAGCCTCAGCTGCTTATTGCTCTCAAATATCCTTCTTCCTCATCAATGATTCCTGCATTTTGCTTAAGCTCATGGCCACCCAGAGTAAACATGGTCCCCAATCTCCTTTGCAGCCAGATGTAGCCAGGCCACTAAATTCTAGTCGATGTGATATAATCAGAAGAGCTTCTGGGAAGTGTTCTTTAAAGGAGGGACACACCCTTCTTCAACTTCTCTTCTTTCTTCCGGCTAGCTGGAATTCAGATGTGATGCCAGGGGCTTGGGCAGCCATCTTTGATCCGTGCCAGTGGAAGTCATGTGCTGAGACTGGCAGGGCCATCAGAGAAAAGATGCCTGGCTTTCTATGGCTTGAAATCTTTCCCATCCCTGTGGACTGCTTATCTTCATTTGGATTTCTTTTATATGGAAGAGAAATGGACTTCTACCTTGCATAAACCATCGTGACTTTTGAGCTTTCTGTTAATTCCAGTCACACCTCGATCTAATCGATGGCAGGTGCAAGTAGCTGAATATTTGAACGCAGGAAGACTTTTAGTGATTCCCGTCAGCAAGAAATCTGGAGGGAGGGCTGTTTCCATGTTGCTTTCCCAGTGTCATTTCTCTCAGCCTTCTCCTCACGGTCACGAGACGGCGCCAGCCACTCCACACATGGTGTCCTACATGGCCACATCCCAGGTGGAAGGATGAGGATAGGTTGAAAAGGTAAAAGGGAAGCTCCTTCACACCTGTTCACACTCCCAGGAGAGCCCAAGTCAACCTCCCACACCATCTCACTGACCAGAACCCCAGCTTCAAGGGAGGCTGGGACAGGGAGTCTCTGACTTCTCAGACTCTGTAATGGGAGGCAGGTGAAGATGGGAACAGCTGGTGGCCAGACAAGCTACAGACTTCCACTTTGCCCTTCTGGGCCCCACTGCTTCCCACACTGGTTTCTCTCCAGAGCAGGAGCTCCGTGAGGACAGCGACTGCTACCATGAGATACAACAGAGCTTCGGAAGTGCACATCCTGGGTCAAATCCCTACTCTGCTCCTCTGCCATGGCTGAATTAACATCTCTGTGTTTCATTATGGAGAAGAGGATAATCCTTCCTACCTGACTCCGAAGGCTGTTTGAGGATGAAGTGAGTTCGTATGTACAGACACTTAGAATGCTGGTTCTCAAACTCGGCTGTGCACTGGAATTGGGCAATTAAGAAATTAATGGTGGGGGCACCTGGGTGGCTCAGTGGGTTAAGCCTTTGCCTTCGGCTTAGGTCACGATCGCAGGGTCCTGGGATCGAACCCCTCATCGGGCTCTCTGCTCAGCAGGAAGCCTGCTTCTCCCTCTCCCACTCCCCTGCTTGTGTTCCCTCTCTCACTGTCTCTCTCTCTCTCTCTCTCTCTGTCAAATAAATAAATGAAATATTAAAAAATAAAAAAGAAATTAATGGTGACTGGGCCCCACTTGCAGAGACTCAGATCTAACCAGTCTGAGAAGTCCCACATTGGGACTTTTAAAGGTCCCTAGTGGGTAATCATGTGCAACCAAACACAGTGCCTGGTCCAGAAGCTTCTAACAAATGTTTGCTCTGATGGATTGGTTGGTCACCATGGCCCCAGTTTCTAGCCCAAAGCCCAGTGCACGGTAAGCCCTCAGGGATTGTTTGTTGAATGAATGAATGAATGAATGTTCGGAGGCCAGAAGAAATGGTTGAGGTCATTTGGTCCAACCCTCTGGCACTGGGATTGCTGTCTGCCCTATTGGTCCTGGACTATATGTAACATCCCCCACCCCCTGCCAAGGGCTCCAAGGCTGCCCAGTTCCTCTTTCAGGAGAGGACTCCAAGGGTCTGCGCAGCCCCGTGCAGCACCCTCCCTCATCCCTAGTCCACAGAGAGGATGCACCTCATCCTCCAGCTGGGGCGAGACTACCCAGAACCTACACAAGGGAACCTACGCAGAAGCTTTGTGATGGGGCTGCTGGACCCTCCCATCCGTCATCTGGCCACCAGCTTTGCTCCCAGCTGCAGCACTCCTGGGGGTGCGTAATGGCCCTTAAAGGGGACGCTGCCCTTTTCTGGGGTGCCATCCCGGCTGGGTGGTATGGATTTCTGCTGTGAACGTGGCCCATCTGGGAGAAGGCCAGGTGCCACATTTTGAACAGCTCTGAAACTTAAAGCTCAGAAGGCTTTGAAATGCAAATATTTTGAAGGAAACATAAGGTAAACATGAGTGCTTATTTCCCCCTGATGAAAACAATATGCTGTTTGCTCTGAAATGTAAATAGGGCCTAGATCGCTTTTAAAGAAAGCCATGGCTCATATTTTTAGGTCCAGGGTCATAACATTCCTAAAAATATGTGTATCCGGCAGCCTTCCCACCCCGCCTGCATCCACACTCCCTTTTGTGTCCCGGATGCCCCTCATTCCAGGCATTGCAGTCGGCTCCCCTCACTGTCCTAAACCACCTCCCCTCCTTCCAATCTGGAATGCCACACTCCCACTTCTCCATCCTCATCTAATTTTTCCAGCCCTCTCTGAGCGCTTGAGAGTTCCTTTTGGATAGAACTGGGGGGGAAAAAATCCGTAGCCAAAGGCATTTCACTGACTTGAAAGAGATTTTATGGTGCATTGAGTTCTAATCAACTTTAATAAGTACTGAATGCAGGAAGAAGACTTCACCCCCAGCCCCAGGCCAGCCAGGCGTGCTCACGGCCCCCTGTGGGCCATGGGAGAAAGGACCGCTGCTGGGGGCTCCTGGTTTGGGTGGGTGTGGCAAGTGACAGCTGCAGAGAAACGAATAATTAGCGATTTCAACCCCTGATAATGAGTAGCTCCATGATCCTTCTTGCAGCCATTAGGAACATCTATCTTATTAATGATCCCGCCAGACAGCCGCAGGCCCAGGCGACCGGCTCCTCTCCGGTGGGGCTCTCCCGGCTCATCTGTGCACCGAAGAGCTGAGATGGAAGGTGGTCATTTCATCCTTCTCCGTGGTGGGGCTGGATGGGGCTTTCTGAGCTGGAAGCACCAGATCAGCCCTAGGGGGCCCCCCACCCACACCCCTGCTTCATCCACATCGAGTACCCCTTCTCCATCCCACAGAGGGAAGCGGTAAACTCACCCTTTGTTGTGTGGACAGTCAGCACAGCTTCTGCCGGTGCCCACCTCGTGCCATGTGGGGTTGGGAGGGGTGTTCACCTGCAGCACCCTCTACTGTTCCCACCATATTCGTTCAAAAGTCTGCCGGGTGGGGGCTGGGGGTTCAGGACCTTGTCTCAGTTCACACAGCTAGGAAGGGCCTCTGCCACCACAGGAATGCCTGGCTTTTTGATGGGTCTTCCTCCTGTCTTGTGCCAGCCATCCTAAGAATGAGTTCTTGACAATGTTCGTCCTTCCTGCCTGGGTTTTCTCAAAAGCAATGCCCAAGCCAGGAGTTGCAGACTGTCCACTGGCCGCACCTGGCTCATAAACACGGGTCCGTTTGACCTGCGCGTGTCTTAGGAACTGGTAAAGCATCCACATAAAATTGCAGATTTACTGACAAATGGGAAGAGGCAGACAAACCACATGTCTTGTCTCCAGTTGCTAGATCTCAGGGGGCACCTGCTCTTTTTAGACCATTTCCCACAAGCCCTACCACTCCCTTTTGCCCATGCCTTGGTGGAGGTGCTCATTTATATTCCCGGTCTGTCCCCATAAGTTTTTGAATTTGAGTGATTCATTTAGATCAGTGATTTTTAAGCCTCACTTTATCACCAGATTCCTTTTCTCACACTGGAGAGCAGTTGATAGGAAATATCATGGTAAGGTTGGCATGGATGCGGGATCCCACTTGGACCCAACCTTCCATCTCAGGAGTCCTTTGAAATTTGTGAGAAGCCTAACTCCCACAGAACATGGTTTGCAAGTGGTTTTGATTGAGAGCAACTAAGGAGAGCATTCCCAAGGATCCATGGAATTCAACAGAGGATGCCCTGCCTAGAGCCAGCACCTTGGAGATCAAGACCAGCAGAGTTTGTGAAGCCTTGGAGACTACCGGAGAAGCCTAGAAAGGATGACAGACTTGCTCATGCTTACACAGAAAATTAATATCTTATCTTTTGCCCTCTGACCGGTGATCAAGCTATATAGCTTCCTATAACTTCTCTAAAAGCCTATGTGGAGGTGAGCTCATTCTAATGGCTGGAGGAAAAGGTGGAAGAACAGGGTCCTGTGAAAAGAAACTTATATCCCTGACTCCAATTTAAGTTTCAGGAGAGCGGGGATTTGGGTCACCTAATTATGTGCAGCACCCAGGTGGCTAAAGTGGGTGGGGGTGCATCAGAAGTCAGCAGGAGCATAGAGGGATCAGGTGCCCAAGTGAGAGGCAGGATGGGGTAGGTGGAGAGTAGGCCAGGGGACCTATCAGGAATTAGGGTGTCAAGTGTGGCACAAGCATGTGATTAAGGAGCCTGGGGAGGTAGAGTGAAGGCTGAGTCTGGTACTTCGCTCTGGAGGGCCTGGAGATGGCTGTCGCGTGGCAGCAGTGGGAGCCTTTGCGGTCCCCAAATGGGAGAGAGGCACGAGGAGATCTGTATTTAAGGCAGCCATGCCGGAGCAGGACAGAAGAGGCAGTGTTGTGCTGGGGGCAGCCCGGTCACAGCAGGAGAAAAGGCCCATCTCTAGGGGCACACCCTGGCCCGTCACCTGCCCACTCCCTGCCATCAGCGGAGGCCTCTAAACACAGGGCAGCATCTGCAGGAGTCCAGTGGTGGGAACAAGGAGAACAGAAACTTCTAGAGGGTGGAGGATACTTAGAAGAAGGGGGCCGTCCCAGATGCAGGGAGCAGAGGTTTTTCCAGATTTCCTCTTGGGGCTGATAGCCATGGCCTCATGGAACTAAACTGTGGACTAAGAGCTTTGGAGTCTACATGGCTCACCCGGAGCTGATGTTCTGATTGGGCTCTCTCACCACCACTGATGAGCCCCCCCCACCCGTCCTACGACACCACGCCATTAACGTTCATGCACATGTCCCACATCCATCTGTACCCATCTAGCAAATGAGGAGACCGAGGCAGAGGGAAGCTAAGTGACTTACCCTAGCTAGGAAGTGGCAGAGTTCTATCTTAACCTCATTCCTTTGACTCTGGGTTTGGGGTACTTCGGGGGGGGGGGGTGGGTAGGGACAGAGGGAAAGGGAGAGAGAGAATCTCAAGCAGACTCCACACCCAGCCCAGAGCCCAACATGGGGCTACATCTCACAACTCTGAGATCATGACCTGAGCCCAGATCAAAAGTCAGAGCCTTAACTGATTGAGTCACCCAGGTGCCCTGTGTTTGGGGTACTTTTTAATATAATCAGCTATTTCTATTATTAGGTACTGAATAGACCAGGAGACCAGAAGGAAGGCTTTGCAAGTGACTCCTTAGAAATCTTGCCTCTGATTCAGTTTTTGGACTATAGTGGACAATGTTATCTACTGGTGTCTATTCCCCATACTCAGGACATTCCCCTTTTCATTAACATTCTGCACCTTCCAGAAGTCTCTATGCTCCGTGCTCCCACTGGACTCCTATAGATGCTACCATGTTTTTGGAGACCTCAACTTCTCCAACATGGGCACTGCATGCCCGCCGGGCCTATCGGAATCCCTGCCTGGGGTTTGTTAACATGGTCCTGAACAGAAGTCTCCAGACGCCTTCCTCAGCGCAGGCTCTCCGGTGGTAAGAGCCAGGGGTACTTGGCCCCCAGGCTTTGCGCCATGTGGCGGAGAGAGACAGAATGAAGCCCTGTGCAGAGAGAAGCAGAGATGGGAGACGGAGAGAGACGGTTCTAGTCCAGTTCCGGTTCCTGTCGTTCTACAGTCCAGCTGTTCCTGCCTTTCCTCCGTTTGCTCCTTTGGCTTCTGTGAGGAAGTTAATTCCCGTTTCTGGCCTCCACTAGTTCGAACTGAGTTTCTGTCGCTGGCAACAAGAGTCCTGATTGACACACCGCTGGTGAGGGAGCATTTGCTGTTGGTACAGGCAGGAGGTAGTCACAGGGCTCGTCCTGTGTGCGTGGCGTTCCTCTCACTGCTGCAAGGGCATGGGCCGGGTGGCCAGGAGGCTTGTTCAGAGGTTTGGGGCTGCAGACAGGACTCCACGGGAGAGAACAGCTTTGGAGGAGCTCATCACAGACTCTCAGAGATGTGAAGGGACTCCCAGATGTCACCTCGCTCTGTGGCTGGGGTTGGACTCCTGACCCTGAAAGCCGACTGTGATTTTGACATCTCTGTCTTCTCCTTGGCGAGAGAACCTGAATACCCCCAGGTCTCGGGGAAAAGAACTTGCTGACCCCTTGAGCCAGAGCAAGGTGAGTTGCCTCTGTGATCACAGACGAATCCCAAGTGCAAGTACAGTGCCTGGTACACAGGAAATGTTTCGTCACGGGAGCTGAATGAACGCACTCATAAACACGCAGGCTGCGGGGGAAGGGGCAGCCTCTCAGAGGTGAGCAGGCCATTGTGATTTCAGCACTCTGCTCCCTTCCCAAAGCTTTCTCACCCACTTCTCCCCACACCCCTGCACTGAGGAGGGGACATCGGAGGAGGAGGGTTGAGCCCCCCCTCCCCCAGCTGGAGTCCCAAGAAGCGACTCCTTCCCAGCACCTGGCAAAGTCCTGCCCAACCTTCCAGTCAAGCTTCTGCTGGTATCTTGCTCCTGCCCTCCAGCCTCCCCCACCCCTCCAGGCAGGCACCCACTGAGGAGCCCCCACCCCTGCCCTCACACATGTATATTCAAAACCTGAGCTGTCTTGGCACTCCCTGTCTTCGAGGTGCTCAGCAAATGTTTGCGGAAGGAATGTGGAGTGGATGAGATTAACCAGATACACTTATCTTGCTCTAGTCTCAGGGAGATGATTCTCGTTTAAAGAGCTCAGCAACTCTCTGGAGGGACGACACCTCAGGGACTGGAATGAAGGATGTCCCCAAGAGCCAGGCTAGATGATGGTCCCAGGCCGGGAAGGGAGAGACTCCGACTCCGTTCAAGGCTCGAAAAGACTTCCCAGAGGGAGGGACGCTGGTAGCGGGCTGGGAGGGGCACGGATGAGAGTGGACCGGGTCAGGAAGCAGGTGTAGGTGTCAGGATGCTTTCAGAATTACAAGTGACAGAAAAAACGTTTGCTCTCTCAAACGGAGGCAGTTCAGACTTCAGGGCTGGTTGACTCGGCAGCTCTGTGGTACAGTTTCTCCCTCTCCACTCTGTCATCCACTGCGTCCATCCGTTGCTTTCATTCTCTAGTCAAAAGACAACTGTCAGCCACCCTGGGGGGTATGTGTGTCTTTGTCCTTCTCTTGCGGGAGGGGGGATATTACTCCCCAGCTGTGGATTGAAATTGGATGGGGGCAACTATGGAGAAGAACCTTCCCCGGATCAGTAAGTCCTCACGGTGGTCCCCTGTGTTGAGTGGCTAAGATGAGCGGGACCCGCCTTGGGGAGGGTGAGATCAATCTTCCTTGAGCCCGTGGCTTTGTGAGGAGAAGGTACCAGCACCATAGTGAGGCTGGCGGGGATGGGGGTGGGTCATCAGTGAAGAGGGCTCTGTCGTAGGGGTGTGGGAGGATGTGGGGGAGATGCCCGCTGGGCATTTCTGGTGCGCAACTGTCTTTGTAAGTTGTGACATTAGGAAGAGGTATCGTGTGTTTGGGGGATGGTAGGAGCAGGAGGATGGTGGGGGGCAGGAAAAGGGGCTGAGAGGCAGCTGCCTGCTGGCAGAGTCTTGAATGCCTTGCTGGGGATTGAGCTCTCCCCAGGCAAGTGGGTTTCTGTTAACAGGAGAAGGAAAGGGGAAGTGTGCTGGGCAGGCCTGCGCTGTTCCTCCCAGCCCCCACCCCCAATCACTCCCTGATGCTATTCCTGGAATCACCATCTGTGCTGGACTGGGCTCTGTTGGCTTGACCGGGGAGGGGGGAACCTGAGTTTCCCAGAATCTCCTTCTCCGTGGGATTCTGAGTTAGGGTTGGCCAAATGTAGGGCTGTGTGAGATTGGGAAGGTGGAAGCAAAGAGTTCCCCATTCTCAGAAAGCTGCAGTGATCAGATGTGATGACAGACAGACCCAGAGCTGCCCTGCAGGCTCCAGGTTCCAGTTCGTTTGTCCCACTCTGGCCTTGCCAACAAGACCAGTGGCAGCCCCAAGCCTCCCACCAAGTTCTGGGCAGTAGCTCCCCAGAGGTAGCAGCTCCCCGAGCTCCCCCTTCGGTGGCTGGGCTCACTGGGGTTTCCTGCCGACAACCACCCGCCCACATGTACTGGTGCTTTGGGCTGCTGGGGCCACCCTTGGGCGCTCTCCTGCACCTCTGCCTGTGGCGCTGTGGAGCGGGGATGTTGGAGGATCCCAGGAGTTCCTGAGAGCGTGCGCTCAGGACCTGCCTAGCACACAGTAGGGGCTATGAGGTGTGAGCAGTTGTGTTCGCTCTGTTCCAGGCACTGGCCAGGTGTCTGCACAGGTGCTAACTCATCTCATCCCCTCGCCAGTCCTGTGAGAGTGGTATGGCAATTAACCCCATTTACAGAGTCACAGACAGGCTATTAGGTCGGAACATATAAAATTGCTAGTTTTGTAGGTCAAACATAGCTCTGTATCCGCGGGTGCACGTGGCTCACAGCCTATAGAAAGCTGGGCCAGCTGCCCAAGCTAAACAGCACCCCATGCCCCCGCCCCTTGCTTGCTGAGTGCCTACTGTGTGCCCAAGAGGACGGGCATCCCATCACAGCTGCGCCAGTTATGTTACACATGCGGGTGCGTGTGAAGATGGGAGCCCTGGACTATTTAAAATACCTTAGCTCACTCTTCCAGCACAGACACCCCCGGCTCCATGAAGTCTTCTTTGACTTCTTCTGTAGGAGAAGCAGCCTGTGCAAGGGCAGGGAAGCAGGAAAGGGCCCTGCTCATCTGCAGAAGGGGGGAGGGGAGGCAAGGTCGGATGTGCCAGTGGGAGAGGCAGGACAGGGACCTGAGGGGCCAGGGGCAGGCCTCAGAGTCTGCAAGGAGTTTGGATCCAGTGCTGCCCTCAGACGAGGCACCAGGGCCAGCTCTGGATACCCCTGAAATGTCCCCGGATCTGCTGTCTTTATCTCTGCCTGCTCCTGGGCCTGCTGGGAGGGGGTTTCTTGGCGAGGGCGCCTCACTGGGTCCTAGAACAGCCTGTCTTGAAGGAGGGAGGAGGGGTTTGGAGCCTGGTTGGCATCACAGCAACCACCTCCCTGCTCATGCTCATGTAATAGAGTCCCTTGGCTCTGCCTCTCCTTCTACTCTCCTGACCCTGTAGCCCCGGCTTTGTTCCACAAGTGCCATCTCAGCCCAGACCCGGTGCTGCCTTACCTGGCCTCCTTTTGGCTCTCCAAACACCCTCACTGCCCTCAGCGTGTCCTGCATATCCCTGCATCTGTCCAGTGCTCCTGCCTTGGGCAGCCACCCTCCTCCCCCCGGTCTGCGGTATGGGATCAGACAGCGTGGATTAGAATCAGGCTCTCCCTGTGGGCTTCTGCAGGATGGTCTGGGAGAACTGGGCAGGGAGGATGGTGATGCCCCTTCATCTTCCGGGTGCTGAAGAGCTCAGACTCTGGGGCTTGGCTGCCTGGCAGGTGTCCTGCCCTGTTCCCTCCTAACCAGCCCCCCTCTGTAATCCGGGCCTTCAGGTTGCACCTACTGTGGAGGCCACACTCGTGCTGGGAAATGCTTGCAGGTGTAGTTCTAACCCGAGAGCGGGTTGGTGCTTTGTTTCCCTTACTGAATGAGGTGGCGGTGAAACAGAGAAAGGCACAGACACACTTCACTCGTTCTTCCAAGGCCGGAGTGAGTTCTCTGCTGAGTCAGATGGTCATTTTTGAGTATAGAAAAAAAATTCCTTTTTTGGGTGCTGACTTACAAAGGAACACTGCTGACACAGGTGCACTTTTCAGCTTCATTTGTATGATTAATAAGCTCTCCATCACTTTCGTGAGTCTGGGAAAGCAAGAGATAAACCCAGCCCTGATCTGTAGCCCTTGACTATCTGTGTGACATCACTGAAAGTAGGGCTGGGAAGGGACGCCCCGTAGCCATGAGCCCTTGGTTTTTCTACTGCACAGAGATCTAATAAACATGGATAGCCTCAAACGCATAGAGGATAATAGAATGCAGCAAGATAATTAGGAAGGAATGGGTTCCGAGTATAGATTACTTTTGTTTTTTACAGAGTTTAATAGTGAATTTACGTGATTTAATTTTTATTTAACACCTATCCTATAAAATTCCTGAAAACATAACTGGCCCTCAGGAGCTGATCCAGGCCATTGCCTGTATGCCACCCCGGGGTTATGGGGAACATATAATTTAATGTTTTCAAAATGCTCAAAAGATTCTGGTATGCAGTAAACACTCAATAAATGTTAGCTAATCTCCTTCTTATTTATGATGATTATTCTCGATTGGAACTTTGGTGCCAGAAGTATGGGGTGGGGGCTAGGTGGATTTTCCACCCTAGGACAGGGACCCACTTCTGTTTCCTGCTTTCCTCCCCTCTGCAGGTTGCACAGAGCTTGCTGCAGAGAAGGTGCTGGGCAAATGCCCACTGAGCTTGTATTTTTCCTCTGTGAGCTGGATGGAGTGATCATTTCACCTTGGCTGACCCGTGGCCGGTCCGGGATCCATCCCCAGCATCACAAGCTGCAGACGGCATCAGGCAGAGCTGTTGGCCTTCTCCAGGGCTTGTCTGGAAAATCCCAAGGTGTGCACGGGGGGAGCCCCCGTTCTTGTGTACTGACTTGAGAGAGAAGGCAGATGTTTTCTTCGGGCTCCCGGCCCGCTCACTGCCCCTTAAAGAGACTCAGATGTTCTGAGGATTAGCTCTGCAGAGTGGCCACTGGGCTAGCCACAGAGAGGATGGCTCTGATTTCAACTCTCTGCTAAGGCCCGTGGATGTGCCAGCTCTGTGCAGGGAAAGCCACCTACCGTGGGGTCTAAGTCCTGCCTGCATCCTGCCTGGGGAGGGCAAGTGAGGAGAGAGGGGTAGAGAGCGGGGCTGAATGCTCCTTCTTTTAGCCACATCTACTGAAAATGAAGCACGTGCCCAGACTACATTAGCTTCGAGGGCTGTACAAACAGAGGCACAGCCTTCGCTCTTAGGTGGTTTACGTTGTAGTAAAGGGGAATGAAGAGCATAGTGGGTGACTCTCACTGCGTGTTATATGGGGCGCCCTTGCTCCATCACACTGTGCAGGTGGGGTGTTGGGGAAAGCTCTGTGCGGGGGCAGTGCTTGGTTTGTGGGTAGCAACGGGAGCAGGTGGTTCTCAGAGGGAGTGTGCAGCAGGCAGGAGACACAGCAGGGACTGGGGCAACGCAGTGTGGATGGTCTAGTCGGTGGCTAATGTGCAGAGTGGAGGGGCACAGGGCAGGGCTTTGGGGATGGGCTGGGCAGCAACAACAGGAGAAGGTGCACCCTTAAAGGAGCAGTTCATGAAGAGATGGAAAATGAATGGGCCAGAAGGCAAAGGAAGACAATGAGACAATGGTGCCTTCCCCAGAGCAGAGCCCAGACCAGGGCTTGGGTGCAGGTAGTTTATTTGCAAGGTGACCCCCAAAAGCTGGAGTAAGGGAGTTGACTGAGAAAGAGAGAGACAGAGACAAAGAGAGGAAGCAGGCCAATAGGAAGCTGGTGGCTGCTTGGGCAACTGTGTTCAAGCCCATTGGAACCCCCTCAAGGACCGGAGAGCACACACCTTAGAATTAATTCTCACTCCCAAGGATGGGGTGTTCATCCACCAGCTCCCATCTTCCACAGGTTGATGGTTGCCCCTGGGGGCATTACCTCCACAACTTAGCCGCATCTGCATTTGAGCTGAGGTATCTGGCCTCAGAGGACACCTTGAGGCAGAGAGGCAGAGGGTCACCTCACCATACCATGTGAAATGCTGGCAGCATGATGAAGATAAATTTCGAGAAGGAGAAGCTGGTTGGCAGGGTCACTGGGTGGAAAAGAATATGGATATGCATTAGGACCAAGTGGTGAGGTCCAGGTTGGAGAAAAGGGGACAGAGTCAGTTTGTCTGGGAGGGACGCATGAGAGGCCAGTCAAGAAGCAGAGACAGTGGTTTAACTGATGCCCCCTTAGGTGGTCAGCTGCAAAGGAAGGGAAAGGAACATGGCAATAGCTGGAGATGGGTGTGGGATTCTGGGAGTACCTGCTGGAGGGTGAGGGATTTCAGAGCCCTGTTGGGATCTTGAAGAACTTCAGGGTTTTCATTCCTTTAGACATGACTTTATTGGTTTGTGTTAGCTGGGACTATCTGAAGGAAGGAGGAGCTGTTCTTTATTAGAGCTGGCTGGGGACTGTGGGGCAAGCACTGGAATCAGATGAACCTGATGGAGAATCCTGGCTCTGGATCCTTGCCCCTGACTGGAGCAAGTACTCAGCCTCTTGGAGCCTTGGTGTCACCATTTGTAAAATGGGGAATCAGTACTTCTTTCCCAAGGCACGTGTGGACTTTGATGAGAAAAGGTTTGAGGAAGGGTCTGACACATATCAGATGAAGGCTACTTAGCACTGTCTGAAATGTGGCATGGTGGTTAAGAGCATGTACTTAAAAAAAATTTTTTTTAAGATTTTTTATTTATTTGAGAGAGAAAACATATGGTGGGGAGGGGCAGAGGGAGAGAGAGAGAGAGAGAGAAACAGATTCCCTGCTGAGCAAGGAGCCCGATGTGAGGCTTGATCCCAGGACCTGGAGACCATGACAGGAACCGAAGGCAGATGCTTAGCAAACTGAGCCACCCAGGAGACCCAAGAGCATATACTCTTGATCCAGATACTTGGGTTCTGATTTTGGCTCAGGCATTGGTGGTAATGTACATGGCTATGACATCAGCAAGAGTAGGGGTGTGATGAGCTATGAGGCCACCAGAAGGCTGAGGGTGCTTCAGAGACCAGGACTTGATCCACCTTGGTCTCTAGGTACCAGGCAATTCCATTCTCCTCAGTGGCTTGGTTTATCCTGCCTCTTCCAGGAGGGGGTGGACTGGATCATAGCTGGTAAATGTGTGGCTCAGGTCCTGGCACTCCCTGTCCCTAGCAGGCACTAGGAATGGACCTAATATTCTTTCTGGTAAAGCTTGGACATTGTCTCATTAATTGGCTTTTTACTCTAATATTAAGTTACAAGGGTTTCTTATGTATTCTAGATACAACTCTTATGACATACATGATTTGCAAGTATTTCCTCCTATTCTATGGGTTGTCTTTTCCCTTTCTTGATGGTGTCCTTTAAAACAGAAAAGTTTTTAATTTTGATGAAGTTCAATTTTTCTTTTTTTTTCCTGTTGTTGCTTGTGATTTTGAAGTGATAGCTAAGAAACTTGTTTTCAATCCAAGATCAGAAAAAACTATTCCTACCTTTCTTATAACAATATTGTAGTCTTAGTTCTACATTTGGAATTTTACTTTCCATTTAGTTAATTTTTGTATATGGTGTGAGGTAGGGATCCAGTTTCACTCTTTCACATATTGTTCCTGCACCATTTTGTTGAAAAGACTGTTCTTTCTTCATTGACTTGTTTTGGCACCCTTGTTGAAAATGAATTAACTGTAAACATGAGGGTTTATCTCTGGATTTTCAATTCTATTCCACTAATTTATGTGTTTATCCTTATACCGGCACCATACTGTCTTGATTACTGTAATTTTGAAGGAAGTTTGAAATCAGGAAGTGTGTATCCTCCAAATTTGTTCCACTCTCGGTCCCTTGAATTTCCATATGAGTTTTAGGATCAGCTTGCCCATTTCTGCAAAGAAGCCAGGTGGGATTTTGATGGGAATTGCATTCAATCTGTAAATCAGTTTGGGGAGTGTTTCCATCTTAACAGTATTAAGTCTTCCAATCCATTGACATATGACATCTTTCCTTCTATTTAGAGCTTTAATTTCCTTCAACAATGTTTTGTAGTTTTCAGAGTATAAGTCATACACTTCTTTTGTTAAATGTATTCCTAAGTATTTTTTTTACACTATTATAAATAGAATTGTTTTCTTATTTTCATATTCGGATCATCATTACATGAGTTTTCTTTCGTGGGATCGTATGAGATTGAGACATTAGAACAGTGCTGACACACTGATTTTGTGTGACTCACATTGTTCATATAGACAAAGACTTCCTGAAAATATCACTTTGTACACACTAGGGGAATCCTAGTTCCTTCTAATTCTGAGCTGTTGTTTTATTACAATAGTTTATTTATTTATTAATTTGTTGACTTATTAATCAAGGACCCCATAGACCAGACACTGTTCTGGTAGAGAGGGGCACGGCAGTGGACATGGCCAGCTATCTGAGCTTGTGTGCTCGTGGGGGAGTCAGACAATAAAATAATTAGCTAACTAAATACTTGCTATCATTTCAGGCAATCCCTTTGAAAGAAAGTGTGTTGAAAGTTAATGAGTTAGCCCTAGGATCGAGAGTTGCGTGGCACAAAGGCAGATTTAATGGGGTGGTAGGGACCTCTAAGGAGATGACCTGGAGATAGGAAGTATGGGGTGAGTGAGCTGGGAGCTGTAGAAAGAGGAGGGCAGGTGCAAGACCCTGAGCAGGAACATGTTCCAAGGGCTGGGAAACTACAGGGAGGCCAGTGTGGCTGGTGCAAAAGGGAACCAAGCATGGTGGAGATTGAAGAGTTGGGAAGAGGCCAGGCCAGGGTCAGATGAGCCACGTAAAGAACCATGGCCTCTATCCTGGGTGTGATGCAAAGTCACTGGAGGACTCCAAGAGAAGGAGTACAGCATTTATGGAGAGCTGGAGGGTCAGGGAAGAGACCTTGAAAGTCAAGGAGCTGAGCAAAGTCTTGCAGGGAGAACAGACAGGAGCAGAGACTCTAGGGGAAGGCTAGGCAGATGGGAGCAACGGCAGGAAAAAGGTGTCACAGTATGGACTTGCCCAGACTAGGGAAATTGGGGTGTGTCATAGAGCAAGACAGTGTTGGGGAGGGAGCCAGTCCAGGAACAGGCTGACTTTCTTTCTGGTTCTCTTACAGCCAATCCAGAGGGCAGCATCAGTTTTAGCTCAGAGTGGAAATCAAGGCTTGGGAACCATCGGTTTGAGCTTGGCTCTAATGCTGACTTGCTGTGTGATCTTGTGCAAGTCACCCCCATTCCGTAGGGCTTGATGCTGCCATTTGTGCAATGGTATTCTTGGTACAAAAGTAGCTCCAAGTATGTTGGCCCTGTGATGCATATCCTTGGGGATGGCTGGCAGCACCAAACCCTGGGAGAGGACCCTCAATGGGAGAGGGGTAACTCCTCCCTCAATTGACTTCACCTACGGCTGCTCTTAGCTAAGATGCTTCCGGTCCAGAGGTTTGGCAGGGATGAAGTAAAATGGTGCTCTGACAGCTCGCTCCCTTTCATCCCTGCCTAGCTGATGTCATCTGCTATGCTCCATGAGCTCAGCTGTCAAACCCAGAGCTGCCTTCTCTTTAGACTTCCTTTGTTTGTGGACACAGAATACGTTTCAAAGAAATAATGTATGAGTGGCCCCTGCAGTAAGTTACCCCCAGGCCTGAAGGAATAAATCCTGGGCTTTTGAATAGACCTTCTGCCGGGCCATGTTTTGTGAAGGTCTGGTCACTAGTCCAGGTGACTGACCCAAGATGAAAAAGTCACCCCCTCCCTGCCTCCATCACTCCTCCATCCCGTGGGCCTCAGAACGGCGGGTAGCATTGACCTGCGCTGGCGATCAGTGCTGACCAACACTGCCAAGTGCCATCCATGCCTCTTCCCTCGCTGGGGCCCTTCTCTGCAGCTTGTCCTCCTCCTTCCATGCCGGAAGCCTGGCCCTCGGTGGCATCTTCACTGAGCCTAGTCACTTCAGCTCCTGGGCTCCCCCACATGTCGCATGGGGCCAGTTATCTCTCTCGTACCCTGGCTTGTGGGGAGGGTTAGGTTTCAGGGGCACGGGGTCGAGGCAGTGCGCAAAAGCTTTGTGCCCATGATGGAAAGCCAGTGCCTCATGTGTGCCCCGCGGGCGCTTGCTGCGAAAGGCTGGAGCCAGAGAGAGCTAGTCTGTTGCTGGAGCCCTGGCAGGTGGGACAGCTACTGAGGATTTAATGAGATGACAAGTTGTGCCTCCCATTCCCTGTGCAGCCAAGAGCCCGCCTCTGGGCCTGGGATGTGCACTGTTCATGAAGTGCCGCTTGTCTCCAGTGAGCCTCTTGTTTTGCCTGTCCTGCTACCAGCCCTTCAGGAAATTCTCAACAGGTCCTCAGGGTGTGTGGCAGCATGGCTGCTGGCATCCTTCCAGCAGCGGACTCTTGTTCTGAGTCCTAAGACTGACATCCTTGAGGTGCTTTACTTGGCACTTTCAAAGGGGATGGGAGGGGACAGAGGTGGATGGGCAGCCATGGAGCACAGTGGGAGAGGCGCAGCCTGGCTCTGAGGTCGACGAATCCTGCAGTAGGAAATGCGAAATGAGCCAGCCTCCAACTGCACGGGGCTCTGAGGAGCCTGGCCTGTCAGTCTGCAGGCAGGCTCAGTGCCTTATCTCTCAGAGTCCCGGGAGCTCAGTGGGCTGGGTCGGTGGTGGGTGCAGCCTCCCAGAGGAGCAGAAAGGAAGGTTAACAGTCCTTGAGATGCGGAGATTTAGCATGGGTTCTCAGGTCCTCTCCATTCATTCATTCATTCATGTGCTTGTATGCTGTCACTGAGCGTCTGTTCCCTGCCAGGCTCTGGGCCAGCCCCTGACCCAGTGGTGAGCAGGAAACACCCGGCCCCCTGTGTCTCTCACCTGGGTTATAGCCCAGCAGCTCAAGCCCGAGGTGAAAGGGGAAGACCCTCACCTGTCTGGCTCAGCTCTGAGTTCTGCCACTTCCTTGCTTGGTGACTTTGGGCAGGAAACATTGTCTGTGCCTCAATGTTCTCATCTGTAAGATGGGGATAATACTAGTACCTAGCTTATGCAGTTGTCATACAGTTTTGTAGGTTCATCGGTGTAAAGAGCTTGAAACAGGACCTGAAATTCAGTAAATAAATAACTGAATCATTAATAACATTGCTCTGTTCCTTCTGTCACCCTCTTCAACTCCGTTCTCCACTACACAGCTTTTTGATCTTTCTAGGAGATAGGTCTGATTATAATAAAGTTGCTCAAAGACCCCCTAGTTTAAAGTCTAAACTTTTCTGTGGTCAGCACACCCCTTCCTTCCCATCCTCTCCCCCATGACCTTTCCCATTCCTGAGGCCACTCTTCCCGCTGCCTTCCTGCATCTAGGTAGCCTGCTGCTTGCTAAACCTGCCATGCTTTTCATGCCCTGATTCATCCGGGGGGCCCTTCTTCTTCCCTTGTGACCTCTCTGGAGACCTGTGTGGGTCCTTCAAGAGGAGGGCCAGGTCTGGGTTTGAAAGTGGAAGCCCTGCCTCATGTCTCCTTCCCTAATGAAAGACAGCCTCTTTCTTGTCCATACTCTGCCCACCCTGGGGTCTCCTGTGCTGAGCAGGGTTTTGTAACAATTGTGTATCTTCTGTGGCACCTGTGTCCCCTGGCCATGTCAGAATCCTCTCTGGGCAGTACAAATAGACCCTTTGCAAATAGCTGTTGAATGAATGAATAAACAAGGTGCTTGCAAACACCTGTTAAATTAGAAAGACGCAGGTGATCTCATTTAATCTTTAGACCCACCCCTCAAGCAGAGGAGGAGACCCGTGAAGCCAGATGGGACAGACCTGATGCCTTGCCAGTGTGGGAGACAGCCGACTGGCCCCAGAGTGGACAAGTAGGGTCTGGGTCCATCTGACTCCTGGGACAGTGCTCATTTCTCTTCCCCTTTAGCACAAGTTCCATTGCTTGGGAAGAACAGGTGGATAGGCATGAAAGACTATTTCCAGAGAAGCCCATCTCACTATCTCTATGCCACATGCTCTTCATTCTGAGGTTGCCCATCGCACAACAGGTGGTGGACTCCTGTCCCCCTTGCTTTGAATCTCAGCTGGGCTTGGTCTTGCTTGACCCATGGAATGTGGCAGAAGTGATGGTCCAAGACTTCTGAGATAAGGCCATAGGAAGCCTGTGGCTTCTGCCTGCCTACCCTGGAATTCTCTCCGGGGATGCCATCCCTGGGAAGCCAGTCGCCTGCTATGAGATGGCCATGCCACACAGAATGGCCACGTGTAGGGATTTTGGTGGACAGCCCAGCCACGTGAGGGAGCCATCTGGGCCATCCAGAGCAGCCAAAGCTTCAGATGACTCCAGCCCCCAAGGACAGCTGATGGCAGTCCCCTCTGGGACCAGGAGTGCACACTGCCCAGCTGAGCCCAGACAATCCACAGAAGCAGGAGAGATGATGATAAATGTTTAAGTCCCTGCGGTTTGGGGCGGCAGTCGATCGAATAGTGGAGGATAGAACTGCTGAGAGACCTGTCTCCTGGAGCAACTCCAAAGGGCCTTGACCTGTGATTCCTCAGGAGGTGGAGGAGGGGACTGCGAGATGGGAAGCTCTGAGTCTCCCAAGGTCCCGCTAGCCCCTGCAATTTTCTCTCTGATTTGCAGGCTGTCCTGGGGCAAAAGGTGGACAGTTCCATAGTCTAGTCACGTTAGGCTGCAGGGAATAACCAAGGTTCAAGTGCACAGGTATAAAGCCTTTACCCTTGTCCTGTTCAGGTGCATTCTCTATCCACTCCGCTGGGAAAATGGCCAAATGCTTGCTCTGTGCAAGAAGGAAAGAAGTGGTGGTGGAGGTCCTACCCCGTGCCAGGCGGCTCACCTGCATTGTTTCATTTGCCCTTCCCTACGATTTGATGAGATTGGAAGGATTATCCCCCTTGTACAAATGAGGAAACTGGGTCAGAAAGGTGCAGTGATGAGTGCGCACAGCAAGCGACTGGCAAAGCCGACAAAACCCAGGTCTGCATCTGTAATGCCCATAATGTCACAATGGGCTCAGAGCAGCTGGGAGGGGTCCCAGGCCCTCTGTTCAGTCCCAATCCGCTGGCCAGCACTTCAAATCCCCTCATCACTGCTCTGCTGCTTTGGCTTAAATCCTGGAGCCTGATAGTGCTAATCCCTCTGGAAAGATGATGCGCTGAGTTGTTACTAACTGTTCACCCCAGTTGGAGTGAGGTCCAGCATCTCCCGTGGAGTCTGTTTCTTTGGGAGAGAGTGTGGGGTGGCAGGACTGCCTGCCAAGGTGGAAGAGAAGAGGAGGACCAGAGGAGAGTTGTAGCCCAGGCTCTTCTCCGTTCTTTCCAGATGGACCTAGATGGCGGGGTTCAAAACAGAAGATTGGGCCTCAGTACTGGCACGGGACAAGCCCCATGCCCTGCCTGAGAGCGGGCTTCCCCAGGCCTCGTGGCAGCTCCAGAGAATGCCCAAATCTCCAGTCCATGGTGTCCATCCCTGGCACAGATATGGGCATACTCGTTTTCGTCACCCCCCTCCCCATTTGGCCAACTTCCCTCCAGGGCTCCAAGGCAGGCTGTGTTTAGTGCTGGGCTTCAAATGGAAGGAGCAGCATTAAGCAATTGGTATGGGGCCAGAGCAGACAGCCTGGGCATCGGGAGAGGGGGGCACTGATTGTTGGCAGAGCCGTGACTTGAGGTTGCTGGGGGGAAGGAAAGCTCACTTCCACCCTGAGGGTGCCGGTCAGCTTGACGGTGTCTCAGGGCTTTGCTCAGTGCTCTTCAGAATCCCCCTGGGGACTGTCCCAAGTCCTGGGAGGCAGAGACTATTCAATATGGGCTGTCCTGCTGGGGGTGGACATGTTATCATGGGACATGGCTGGGCAGGAGAACTGACCGCACCAGTGGGCTCTGTAGAAGGCTGCCACGGAAGGAGAGGAGACAAGATAACCTCAGGAACCTTGTATAGTTGCTTGGTTCACAGTCTCTGGGAAGGGACAAGCCCCGTCTGATGTCACAGGGTCTGAACCACTTGGGCGAAAATGAGGGAAAGAGAATATTCTGGCTGTCCTGGTGTTGCTCCAACTTCCCCAGGTTTCCTTGACTCTGCTCCTTAGCTTGTCTAACTTCCCTTGGGCAGGGAGGCCTTGCTGCTCTCCCCTCCCTCCATTTCCTCCTCCCTTCCTTTCAGTCACCAGGTTTTTATTGAGCACGTACTATACTGGGCAGTGTGCTAAGTCTTGGAGGACTTTTTTTGAGCAAAACAAATGGAGACCCTGTTCTTAGGGCCAAGCAGTGGAGCACTACCGAGGGTGTCTTATGGGGGCGTTGTTGAGAGAAGCTGGAAAGCCGGTTGGGAAGGTGAGGACAGAACCCAGTTTGGAGGTGGTACCTGTGAGGGTGGGGGGTGTTGGCAGCGGAGCCAGGACCAGTAGGTGGATTCAAAAGAGAGGAGGAGCACTCAGGAGGGTTTGATGAAGGCTTGGCGGCAGCAGGTAAGTGAGGACAGCGGCGAAGGCGGACTGCTGGGTGGTTAGCCCAAGCACCAGGGTAGGTGCCCGTCGTGGCCTATCTCACAGCCTGGGCTGGCCCTGCTGGGTACCTGACCAAGGGAAAATTTCTGCACCAGTGTTTCATCTCAGGCGGGCCTGGGAACTGGGTCCAGATGCTCTCCAGCAGCTGGGAGCACTGAGGCGCAACACCCTCTCCCCAAAACGCGTTTCCACCCCTTCTGCTCTTCCCGACCGCTCCCAGGCCCCGCCCCATTCCCCCGCAAAGCCTCCTAGGTGGCCTCTTCCCCCAGGCTCCATTCCACCGCTTTGCGGAGAAGTGATGACTGACGTCCCAGGAGGCCAATGAGCTGCCTAGCCCCGCCCACTCCCCAGGTTCTCCGTGTCCCCGCCCACTCTCTGCTGCTCCCCTCCCCCCAGACCTCTCACAGTATCAAAATACCAGAGCCGGTGGGAGCAAGAACAGGCCTGATTTCCACCTAAGGAGAGGAGGGAGGGCCCAGGCCCAGCTGGGTCTTCTCATAGCATCCTGCCGCCCTGGATCCGCCCCACCTGGCCGCCGGATGCCTCGGGGAGGCAGGGGAGTCTCAGGCTTCCGGGCCAGGGCCGGCAGCCTGTAAACATTCCTGCCCCATTTAGATGGTTGCCAGATGGGCTGGAGCTACAGGGGGTGGGGGAGGGGCTTTGGCTGGGGCTGCCTGTATGCTTGGGGACTTGGTGGCTCTCTGCTCTGAAGAGCTCCTCTCCCTTGCAAGCGGTCTGTGTGAATCCTCTGCATCCCTGGTTCTCCGGTCTGCCTAAGGTCATCTCACTCCTGGACCCTTCCCCCTCTGTGCATGAGGCCAGTGCTTCCTGGGTCCCCTTCCCTGTGAGCATGAGGCTAGTACATCGTGGGGCCTTTCTCCCCGTGTGCCTGAGGTCAGGGCACCCCCGGGCCCCTCCTAGTCTGTATGAGGTCGGTGCACTCTGGGGTCGATTCCTCTCACCTGAGAGAAGGGATCCCTAGTTTGGGGCTTGCTTAGGCACCCCTCAAGGTGTGGGCCTCAGTCTTCAGTTTTGTAGCCTGAGGAAATTGAAGGTGAGCCCGTTTATCTACCTGCCTTAAGGGGCTGGGAGGGCTCAGCCTAGGACAGCCTTTTAAATATTAAACTCAGTACTTGTCGTGAATGTATGGAATCGTTGAGTCACTGGATCGTACACCTGAAACTAATACCACACTCTGTTAACTAACTGGAATTAAAAGAAAATCTTAAAAAATTTAAAAAAAATTAAACTCAGTGCCACAAATAGTTTGCTTTATTCATGGCCTCGAGGAGTAAACAGGGCTTACTCAGCTGTCTCAAATGGGGCAACATTTATGCTGAGAGCTACCCTTCTGAGGGTGTTTTGTATATACTGTTTCATCATAACATGACCTTTTGAGTATTACTGTGCCCACTTAACAGATGACAAAACTGATGCAGCAGAAAGTGGGTGGCCAGGCTCACTATCTCCGGCTGAGGAACTGGAGGGCTTTGCCTTTGTCCTTAGGGCTTGGTTGCCCACTGGCTCTGGCTAGGCTGGTCCTGCCTCTGTTTCAAAATGCAGAGCACAAGCACGTTCCCTGGGCCAGGACCGTACCCGGGCTCTGTCCTCTGCCATAGCCTAGTCTGTGTGGCCCATCTCAGGTGTACCTTTCCCATATAACAGATGAGGAGACAGACCAGAGGGGATAAGAAACTTGCCCAGGGGCACAGAGCTGCTCGGTGATAGGATCAGACTCTCAGGCTCTCCGAGAGTCCCCGACAGGTGCTCATGTCACTTAGGGCTAATGAGGAAAGCTCTGGATGTGGCCTCATCTGCTGGGGACAACTGGGGTGACCTGAGGGCAGGAGAAGGGGAAGGGCAGTGAGGGGTGACTTAGGGGCTCGGCTGCCGTCCCATCTATGACTGTGACCTTGGACAAATCGCCTCCGCCTTCTGAGCCTCCATTTCCTTAGGTGTCGAATGAGGACAAGGATCTCTGTCCAGCTCTCCTTGAGAACGAAGAAAGACGTGGGTATGGGACCCGGCGCTGTGGATGGACAGGGCAGCTTTTTCTCCCACCACGAAGCCCCCATACCCGGGTCCACCTTGGCCAGTGCCCCAGGACCAGAACCCTGTACAGCTTGCTGGAGGCTTGGGTGTGGGGGCAGGTGGGGAGCTGGGCTTGCGGCTCCCGGAGGGCGGGAGTGCTCAGCTTGGGGGCTCCGAGAGGGCCTCTGTCAGCCTGGGATGTGCCTCCCACAGGCTTCCTTTCCCCATGCCCCCATGCCCCTCACAGGCCTGCAGCCCTGGGAGAGCAGACTGGCCCTATTGGAAGACCCAGTCTCCAGTTTCTGGGAATGGGCTGTGCTCTGCAGCTTTCTTTCCCAGGAGCTGGTGCCAAGCAGGCTGCGCCTCAGTGGCTGGCGGGGCTCCAGGCATTCTGTGCTGAACGTTTCTCAGCAGCAGCAGGAAGACCGACCTCACTGGGGCTGGAAGAAACCCAGCAACTGGCCTCTGTCTGCTTCTCCCAGGCTATAAAACGGGTGCATAATAGCGCTCCAAATGCGCACTGGGACCAGCTTGGGGGGCAGGCCTGGAGCGCCTGTCTACCCATGCCCAACTAGCTGCCTTTAGGGAGGGAATCTGCCAGGGGCCTTCAGCTTTTAGGAAGCACTCCCATATGCATTCCCCATTCCATGCAGGAGGGAGTGCCCATGAGCCAAGGCCACCTGCCTATCCAGTGCTCTGCAAGTGCAGTCTCATGGGATGGAAAGCCACATCCTTGCATGGCGTGGGCCACGACTCTTAGTTGATGGGGATAACTGACCCTCAGCAAAGTCAAGAACTTGCCAAGGTTACCAGCTGCACAGAACAGAGCTAGGTGGGAACACAGGCAGGCGGTTCCTGCCTCAGCAGCAGCAGGGTAGAGCCTAGCTTCTCCCACCCACGGCCTCCTCCGACTTTGACCTTGCCTTTCTGTGGCTCAGTGACTGCAGGAGCAGCTCCACCCCACAGACACCTGGGTGGCTTAGCTCGGTGTGGGGGCTGTGTGTGCAGATTATAGCCAGGGCACCCGGGAAACTCTAAGAGCGGGCAGGGCTGACAGAGGCTGCAGAGTGACAGATGAGGCCTGTGTATGCTCGCTGACCTGGTGGTCTTGGGGAGGGGCAGCGACTCGGTCTCCTGTCCAGACAGGCAGTGTCACCCGCAGACACGTTAGGCCAGGAAGCTGGGGGGAAGTGTCAGCCTCCCTGTGTCTTCACCACTGGCCTTGAAAATGTCTTCCCAGGCAGAGCCTATCACAAAAGCCCAGCCCTCTCCACCTAACCATTTGCTTACCTGGGGGTGGGAGAGGTCAGCGTCTTTGCATGGCATTCTCGGTTCTCCATTGGTCCCCCTGCAGTTGAATTCCTTACCATTCCTTCCTTGCTCCAGGCTGATCACTCTCCTTCCTGATTTTCCTTGTCTGTGCCTTGGTTCTGGCGGCTTCCCGGGTTAGGCTGGGTCCGGGACCACGTTGGAGGGGAGACCTTTCTCCTCCACCGACTCCCTCAGCATCTAGGACACAGGAGGGAAATGATGGAAGAAGCACCTTGGGTCAGGACTGGGACCTTCTTCACCTTCCCCCTTGCTGGACTGTGAGACCCTCGTGGGCAAACTCCATGGTAGGTTCATTTGGATCATTTTTCTGAATGCTTGTGGATTACACGGAAGGAGGAAGGAAAGCAGGAGCCCAGGCTGGAGGCTCTGTTGTCGGACTGGGAACTAGGATACCCGAGTCCCTTTACCTGGGGAGACTAGGGAAGATGCTTTACATCCCATGACAATGTTATTTGGGGTGCCTGAATGTGTTACCCCTCTGGGGCCTTTCAGCCTTAAGGAAGAGCCTGTGAGTGACAGCTTTTTGGTGCTGTGGCAGACCTGTGGGTAGAGGGCTGTGTGGCCTGCCTGGTCCATGTCACTGAGGGCCAGCGCCAGCCCCAGGGGCTCCCTCGGCTGGGTGGCAGTAGCTGTTCTCTGGTGGCCATTCCCAGGAGCCTCTCCCTTCGTTACCCTACAGTTGGGCCTGTTCAGAAGGCGTGGTCCTCCTCCTTTGCTCTGGGTCAGGGGGAGAGGGGGAGGTGACATTTGGAAATACTGCTAATAGCGCGCGTGCACACACACACACACACACATACACACGAATCTGATGCCCCATGCAGACTTTGGCCTTTGTGGGCCATGCTGAGCACTTACCCGCACTCTCCAACCCCAGCTCCACCCCAGTCTCATGAGCAAGGCACAGGAATCCCCATCCCACTCACCAAGGGAAACTGCATTTGTCTCCACATCTGGCTCCCTTGCCGGGGGTTTGAATCTGCCTGGACAGGCAGGGACCCTGCCTGGTGCTTTTCTGTACACTTGCACCTGGCCTACCCCCAAGAGAACGTGGATGCTCCAAGCGGGTGGGTCAGGCCAGGGGGAAATGAGTGAATCTCTGGGACTCCGACCCTTCCCATGAGCCTAGTTTGAGAGCAGTTGCTCCTGTGCCATAATCTTAAGTGAGAAAGCAGTATCTGAAAGGTGTTGTGTGCATACTCGGGCGCAGGAGGCACCCGGAGACAGTGGCACATGGGTGATGATTAAAGTGTGAGTTCTGGACCCTGCTATTTGAGGGGAGCGGGGAGTCTTGGTTCTATGTCTTTCCAGCTGTGTGATTTGGGGTGAGAGGCCTAAACTCTCCGGGGCTCAGTTTTCTTTTCAATAACGAAGGGGTAATAACCACATTTATCTGATGGGGTGGTTGTGGGGGTGAAATGAGTTATTACGCACAAGGTGCCTAGAGCAGTTCCTGCCCCTGAGCACTGGACAGGGCTTTGTTATTGTAATTAGTGAGCAGTTAGGGATGGAGGGAGTTGCATCGCAGGATAGGGAGGTATACCATTAATGGTACATGGTGAGTTGGCCTTGTAAAGGAGTGAGCAGTCTATATCCTTCTTTCTGTGCACCTTAGCAATATGGTCACAGCCTAAGGTGACACTATTCCCCTGGAGCAAGGTGTGTCTTCCTTGAGAGGTGACACAGGGAGACAACAGCCCATGAAGGGGCCTTGTGGAAAGATGAGGGACCAAGCAGCCTGGGCCAGAGGGGGTCACAGATGGCCCTGTGGATGACCGCTGTCCAGGTGCCTTCCTTTTACCACTGCCCAAAGCCCCCACCGCAGTCCCCAGCACAGCTTAGACCAGCTTTTAGGAACGGTGACATGGAGGGGGACAGTTCTGAGCTGGCCTGCATTGAAATCTGCATTTATTGAGGAGAGACCTTGAAGTGATTGAATTTACTGGAACTTGACTGAATTAACATTCCTCCTGTAGAGGAGAATGGGACTCCAGACAGAAATGAAGTTCACTTGTAGGAAAATAATGAAAATGATATGATATTTTTTGCATACATGCCTATATAGCTCATGGAATTCTTACCAGCATATGCATCTATATGTTTTCTTTTCCGTATGGACTTATAATAATGTGTATTTTACCACATATTAACACTATATATATATGTGTGTGTGTGTGTGTGTGTATGTATATTTATATACATATAAATATATATATAGAAAATACATTCATGATATATATAACATATATCGTAAGTAAACATATATATAAATTGAAAGAAAGAAGATAAGCCAAAGTCTGTTGGTTATCTCTGGATGAAGGTGATATGGGCTATTTTTAATTTTCACTAATACACTGTATAGTAGGGATGCCTGGGTGGCTCAGTTGGTTAAGCGTCTACCTTCAGCTCAGGTCATGATCCCAGAGTCCTGGGATCAAGTCCCAAGTCCAGCTGCTTGCTCACGGGGAGTCTGCTTCTCCCTCTGCTGCTCCTCCTGCTTGTGCTCTCTTGCTCTCTCTCTGACAAATAAATAAATAAATAAAATCTTTAAAAATATGCTCTATTGTATCTTTGCAATTTTCTGTATCGTTGCAATCCTTTCTAGAAGGATAAAATAATGACATTGTTGTTAACTGTGTTCTTAGCGATGAACTGTGCTCAGTGTCAGGCAAATTGAGCCAGCTGATGGCATGTGGCAGGTTCTGTTTCCCCAGAGAGTCCCTTTTCTCCCCTGAGCATACTGCATTGGGGATCATCTTCCTGCCACGTGTCCATGAGCAGCCAGGCCCCCATGGGAGAGGCCCCTACAGAAGCAGGGAGCCCTGCATCCACCCCAGCCTGCCATCATGCACGGCCACACAGTCAGGGCGGGGCGGGACCCCAGCTGGAGCCCAGATCCTTGGACACCCGGTGCAGGCTTGCCTCACATCACCGCCTTTGGGGGGTCAGTAGGAAGGGGTTCTGGGACACGTCTTGGGTCCCACGTGCTCAGTGCCTGCCGGGGATTTATACCGCTCAGGGAGAATAAAAGCTTAGAGGGTTTTGCGACTCAAAGCAGACTCTAAGCAGAGTTGGAATTAGAATTCCGTTGCTCCCTGCCAGAATGGAAGGGGGCTCAGAAAACAGCTATGATGTGGGAGCAAAGGACCAAAAGAAGGCAAGTAAGAGAAGAAAGGAAAGAGACTACCGGTGCTTCCTGGAACAAAGAACACAGTCCAGCGTGTGTGTGTGTGTGTGTGTGTGTGTGTGTGTGTGTGTGTGTCTGGGGTGAGAGGGAATGGCGTTGCGGCATCGGGGAGGCAGGAGGTGAGAATGATAGTTGGTGAGTGAGGCAGAGAGAAGGAAGAGAAGAGACAGATGGGAAACAGTCCGTGAAAGCCAAAAACCTCAAGTCAGACAAATGTTTATTTTATTTAGTGTTGATAACAGGGGGAAAAAATGCTGACGGAAACTCACAACTAGCACAGGCTGGTGCCAGCTCCTGAGACCTAACGGAAAGTGCTAGAAAGGGCCTCCTCCCAGCAGGGCAGGCCCCAGCTTGGCTGGCACACCCTAGCAGAGCATGGTGCCTGCCTGCCAGGAAAGCCTCCCCGAGAAGCACACCCCAGCCGAGAGTGGCCTGGAATGGGAGCCATAGGGAGCTGCGCCCGGTGGGGCTGGTCCACTTCTCAGGGCGTCAGGGGACCCCTCTGTGAAGTGGGCACACCCACTGTCCACCTGTTGAAACTGTTGGGAGGACGCCCATTCTGGCCAGCAGGGAGTAACGGGCATAGGCTCTGCCCTCCTGCCAGAGACTCTACGTCAGCAACACACAAAGAAGCAGAGTACACGGAACCGCAGTTTGCAAGAGCATGGTCAGCTGAAAGCCAAGTGCTGTGATAAACAGCGTCTTGGGGTTGCCCTGGCTCCGTGCTGGGCTGCAGCGTGGGGAGAGGGAGAAGGGGAGGCAAGCCAGGGAGCCCGGTGGACCACCTGGTTCAAGGAGCCGGGGGCTGAGAGCGCAGGAGATCTCGTCGGCTGCAGTGGGCAGGCCGCAGAGCTGGAGAGACGAGATACAGAGAGGGGACCCCAGAGAGCTGCGGAGGGTCCCCTGCAGGCCACACACAAGCAAGGAAATGACCTGCGACCAGGGAGAATTAACACACACCCCCATCTCCCGCTACACCCACCAAAGGTTGAGGGACTGGAGCGTGGACTTCACATGATGGCCATAGTGGCTCTTCCCACCAGCCAGACTGGGAAACTCCTGATGCAGGGAGCACCAAGCACACGGCTCTGAGGCTTACGCTTCTTTCAAATGTTCCTGGTGACCCGCAAAAAAATGTGACTTTGTTTGAATCACATCCAAGCTCTGCTCTCTATTTGAATTTGGTGGCTCTAAATAGAAGGGGTTCTGCCCCCCCCCCACACACCCCTTATTTCTCATGTTTTTGACTCCATGAAGAATAAGGGTCAGTTGTCCCGTAGACTGTCCCACGTCCTGGATTTGGTTGACTTCATTCTTGTGGGGGTGTTGGGCTGGCTCCATTCTCCTTGGTAACTCCTAGACTAAGGGCTCGCTGGAAGGCTTCACCAGATTCAAGTTCAAGCGTTTGGGCCAGAACCCTTCACAGGTGGTCCTCGTTTCCTTATCTCCAGGTAGTAACACTGTAGTAATTCACAGGGTCCTCCTCAGGATCGCTTGCTCCGTTCAGCTTCTGGAAAGGGTGATAGATGGGAGGCTTTGCAGCCCTCAGGGGAAAGTGTGTTAGAATGCCTGTGGGTCAGAATGGTGTTTGTACATGAACAATCCTGAATCCACTTTGATTTAAAGAAAATCTTTTCAAACTTTGATCTTTTTTTTTTTTTAAAACCTTAGTATTCATAACAAATGACAGTGATGGTGACGCATGACGTGTCACAGCCCTGAACCATGGCTCTAAATAGAAGGGGTCCTAAAGGGTTAGACAGGAGTTTTGAGGTTGTCGCTGATGGGGCTCACAAAGTAGGGTGGCCAGTTGGGACCAAGGGGTTTTTCAGAATGTGGGACTTTCTGTGCTAAATCTGGGGATGTCCTAGGTAAACTGAGACAGGGTCATTGCCCTATGACAATGAGCAGACTTATCTGGTGACCAGGATCATACATAAGTACTTTGTATGTCTGAATTGCTGGGCCTTTTCTGACCCCTCTTTATATTAGCTGAGAAACTGGTGGTTGTCTGGCCTGCTTTCCAGTGATGGGGATGCCAGACCTACCCTAAGGTGACCCATTTCATTGGTGAGTAAGTTTGTTAGAAAAATTGGGCCTGGGTGCCTGGGTAGCTCAGTGGGTTAAGCCTCTGTCTTCAGCTCAGATCATGATCTCAGGCTCCTGGGATTGAGTCCCGCATAGGGCTCTCTGCTCAGCAGGGAGCCTGCTTCCTCCTCTCTCTCTGCCTGTCTCTCTGCCTACTTGTGATCTCTCTCTGTCAAATAAATAAATAAAATCTTTAAAAAAGAAGAAGAAAAAAAAGAAAGAAAAGAAAAATCGGGCCCGTCTGTAAATCCCACAAACCCACTGTCAACCGGAACCTTACCCCAGGGAGCTCAGCATATGATGTTGATCGGCCAGACAGACCACTGAAAACCTGCCCGTGTACCGTCCAGGCAGACACCCCCAGGTCATCCCTGGTGATGAGTTCATGTCTCCTCATCCCACTTTCCCATCTCTGAACTCAGGATGTAGTCCAGGTCTTGGTATAAGAGTGTCATTGGCACCAAAACAGGAACCCCACAAGGTGAGAGAATGGTCTGCAGAAGGAATGGGCCTGCTCCCTCCCACTTTCTGGAGTCTGGGTCCCCAGGCATTTTCCTTCCCTGCCTCCAAGCCTGACACGGTCTGTTCTGTGCTGGAGAGAAATGTGCTATCATAAGGGAGACCTTGGGTGTCCTTATACCCTCGAGTGGCAGGGAGGGGAGGGAATGCCCAGCTCCTTACATTAAGGATGAGCCAGCTACTCCAACCCACTCCAGCGGATTTAAAAGCAGAGCCAAGAATTTAACTTCAAGATGTACTTTACCTCCCCAAATCAAATCATCTCAATTTCAGTGCCGTTGTTGAACAGACTTTCCCGTTGGGTTGAATGCTGCAGCTTTCCCGGAAACTGTTGGGTGGAATGAAGGTCAGGATTTTATGGGCTCAGAGGTGTTTCCATCACTCCTGAGGACTGACTGGTCCCATCAAAGATGCCTCTCCTGTCTGATCCCCGCTCAGTGCCAGCTTTCCTGTTTTCCTTTACCTGTTTTCTGTTTCCCTCTCCTTTCTCCAGGATTCCCTTGAATATGTCTCCTGCTTCTCATCCTTCCTCGGGAAGCCTATGTTCCCTAAATGCCTATTTCATACTAACTTCCCACCTCTCAACCCAGCACCTGACTGTCTTCCAAGGGCCTCATTCTTTGCCCCCATGAACTGCGCCAAACTCCCTCCCTCCATGTCCCCCATCTTCCTTCTGAAATGAATCAGATTCTGACCGTTCCTGCCTTGGTGTTGAATGATACCTCTTTATAGGTGAACCTCCCACAAGAAGTCTTCCCTGATTAAATTCATCTTCCTCCTGCACCCCTGCCTCCCCTGGCCTCCAGTGTCACACAAACCCATGGAGTAGTTTCTCTTTCCCAGTGGGCCTTTCTTCTCTCCCCTGAAGGACTGGGGCCAAAATGTGGACAACAGGGACAGGGAGGGCTCATCAAAGATCCACGTTATCCCTTCCATTTCCAGCCGCTGTGCTGGAAGGTGGGGCCACGGGACTACTTCTAGACAGTAAGCCGAAATGACATGTATCACTGCCTGGCTGAGACAGTTAAGAGCTGGCAGGCGTCCTCCTCCACCTCTTTCTTCCCCTTCTGTAGCAACCACAGATGCTGTGTGGTCCAGATGGCACAGCTACAAGAAGACAGATTCTCTGTCAGCCTGGTTCCCTGCATGACTGTGTGGATCAGAGCTTCCCACTGCCTCGCACTAGACATATAGTATGAGCAAGAGACAGAGTTTACCCTGTTAAGTCTCTGAGATCTGTTTTTTTTTTTTTTTTCCTGCTTCCAGCAGGTAGAATTCTTTAACATTAATAGAACATCTCCTTTGTCCCCCCACTCCCTGTCCTCCCAGGAAGAGGGTATCTCCCCTACCCTCTTCCTGCCAGCTCTGAGCACAGACTGGGCACCAAGCATAGGAGATTCAAGAGATGAGCCTTTTTAGTCTAAATGATGAATTTCAGGAGATGGTAACTGGGACATGGAATTCATAAATGGAACAACTTAAGAGAATGTTCCTAGCAGCGTCAAGCTTGGTGAAAACCACCCTGGATCTTAGCTACTGTGCAGCCTGACCTCACTGGCCAAACCCTAGGATCCTGTAGCATGCTGATAGATGCAAAGCTGGGATGAGGAGCCCCACAGCTTTATGATTTTGGAGCAATCCTGTGCTCTCGCAGTACCTTGAGTCACACGTCCATGAAATGACCAAATGATGTCAGCCTGAGGGACCCGGAACCAACCAGCTCTGCCCTTCTAGGAATTTTTACATTTTTCCCAGAAGACAAGAAGCCAACACTGGTGTGATTATGTAGGTATAATACCCAAGTCCCCCCAGCTCTTGGATATTTGATATAAAGAAGGCATAATTATGACACAGCAAGGAGAGGCCCTTATGGGGCCAGGAAGCTGCAGACTGTGGCTTGCCATATGTCTAATAATTGCTATTCCTTGGTTTGAAGGACGAAGTGGGGCTGGAGCCTGGAAGGGAAAGTATATAGGCAACCCTTGCCCTCACCAAGAAATCAGTTAGAACTTCCCATTCCACTGTAAGCCTTTGGGGCCATGGCTTTGTCTCTTTCACAATTGTATTCCCAGTGTCCTATTCAGAGATTATCTCAGAGAAAGTCCTGGAAGGGTAACTGACTTCCCCTAGGAGTGGCCTGTGGCATGTGGCCTGTTGGTGGATGTGTAAGCTGAGGCTGGATGGTCACCGGGTGGGGAAGTGGTAGAGGGTGTCCTGACCTGTGAGCAGAGCAGGTGAGGTGACCACTAGATTCGTCCTGGGCTGAGATCTCTCAGGCGCATCCGGGGTGAGGCTGGGTGGGGGGCATCTGTGAAGCCAAACTTCTGGGCTGTGGGTTTAGGAAAGCCCCAATGGGGTGACAGTCCCTCTTCCTTCCATGTTGAGGAAGGTGAGGTGCATATTCTTATCATATGTTAACCTTGGAGCTCTGCTCCTGAAAAGAAGCTGTCACAGAGGTATTTAGTGGTGGAGGAGGAAATGCTCCGCGCAGGAAACGCTCCTGTTGTGCTTTGGGGCGCGTGTAGCTAATGGGGTATGCACAAGGAGCCTGTCTGGACTGTCACCAGAGGAGAGGGCACTAATAACGTCTGGTGGCCAACACACGGCCCCCTCAGCTGGCAGATGAAATGGCGCACAGCGGACATGAGCTGAGCACCTACTGTGTGTTCAGGCTTCGACTGTTCTGTGTCATTCTTGCCACAGCCACCCCCACCACCACTGAAGTGGCACCATCCACCTTATGTGTGGATGAAGGAAATGCTTGTGAGTTGGCCTGACTCAGAGCAAATCTGCCTCTAATAAAAATTTGGTGATTTTCTCAGTGCCCTGAATCTGATGAAGCCAGCCAGAAGAAAGTGGGAACCTGCATGTGACATGATCTGATGCTGCCTGTCTGTCTTTGAGGTCCTGTGAGAAGCCCAAGTTAGCCTAAACAAAGATGATTTACTTTGGCAGCAGTCTTGGGGAAAACCTTCGACACTTGGCATTGGGATCAGACGATGCGGTTTTCATCTTAGGAAGGGTGTGCATTCTGTGGCCTCCTATCCTCCTCAGTCCCCTCCAGCACATGCGTGTGTCACACACGCCACACACATCCACCTACACGGGAACACCCTGAAAACCCCACACACCTGCATCCAATAGCCACACTCCCGTGTGTGAGTACACGGTCCTGATGCTGCCTTCACAGGCACACCCACCTCCCTCCGCTCGGGGACTCACACGCACACACGCGTGCCCGTAATTTCGCTTACCTTCATGTATACAACCCACAGCCCCTTGCCTTCCGCCGCCACCCCCACCCCACACATTCCCCCTTCACATGGACACGCTCACCCTGGTACACACCAGGCCTAGAGAGAAAGCTCCCATCATTTGCACATACTTTCTCTCTGGGCGAAGAAATTTGCTTTTAAAGCAGAGAATAAGGAAAGTGAGCCAGGAGTTCTCAGCTGCTCCCTGCCGTCCCCTACAGCTCTCAGAGGATGAGCTGTTTTTTGAAGCAAAGGGAAAGAAAGAGGACAGGTAGGAGGGGCCTGGGGTCTGGGGTGGGGGCATGGGGGGGTTGCTGGCCTGAGTCTTCCCAGGCTGGAATTGGTCCAAGCCTTTGCTTCCCGGAGTTCCGGTTTTTCCGAATCATTCGGTGGGGGGCCAAGCACCTTCAGCCTCCTTACTCAGTCCCTGAATGCCCAGCGCCTCGAGTTCCCTGTTCTGGGCTTATTCCCCACGGGGCCCCTGTATTCCCTGCTGGCTCATGTGGTGGACTGTGGTGGTCACACCTTGAAGGGGCATGAATTCGTTGTCCAGGTGTCAGAGCCGCACAGGCCCTCAGCCTGTGGAGGTTCTCCTGTGTTTCTCTGGTGGGGAAACTGAGGCCGGAAAGGGAAGATTGAGCGCTTAGTACCATGACGGGTACGTTCCAGTTCCTCAGGGGACCCTTGGCGAACCCTGGCCAGAGGTTTGCTCTTTTGCTACTTTTGTACCAACTCGTGAGGCATCTGGGGACTTGGAACATGAGGGACTAGATGAGACAATATTACATTTTGTGTAAATGATTGTGGGAAATTCAGATGCACCCACCCCAGGTATATACATGTGTGCACATCTACACACATGCACTCACACAGGTGCAGTCTCCCTAACACATGCACGCACATATACCTTCAAACAGGGCACCCCCTCCAGGCTGACAGGAATGCTGGGAGAAGTAGATGCAGGGAAGGACAGTGAGAGTCCCCAGGCCAACCGCTGCTGGGGTCGCAGATAACAGGTCCGGGCTGATGGTGTTCAAATGCATTAACTCCGTATTTCTGGCCAAGTTTGGGATTCCACCAGAGTGAGGAGCAGAGCATGAAGTGCAGAGCGTGAAGCCCAGGGGAGGGCCACCTCTAGTCACTGACACTCAGGGCCACAGCTTGCAAGGCTTGCCACACGGGTCTGAACAGGGTCCTATGGGCACACTGCGGGGGGAGTGCCAGACTCCCATGGGACTCGGGTGAAGACCTCTCAAAGAAGGGAAGATGAAAGCACAAGTAGAATTTGCCAAATAAAGGAGCAGTAGGCTGGGACAGGGTGTGCACTAGGAAGAGGGGTGAAGTGTGCCGCTTATTAGGCTGGCCATTTGCCTCCTGACCCCTGACCCCAGACCCTGCGTGGCCAGAGCCTGGGATAGGAAAGGCCAGAGACATAACGTGTGGAGCGATGGGAAGGGTCTTCAATGCCTTTTTGCCAGGGTTTGGCTTTATTCTGTGGGTGGGAAAGTGGGTTCCAGAATGGGTTTAAAGAGAGAAGGAATGAGAAAGGGCCACCCTGGTGGCCAGGAGGAGCCCTCTTGAGATGGGAACCTGGCATGGAACTAAAGGCACCGAAGACAGAGGGAGGGCTGGCGGGGGCGGGGGGGCACTGGTGTGGAGCCTCCAAGCCCCTGAGGCTTCCAGGTGGGGCAGGCGGGGTGGAGAGTGTTGTAGTAATGGAGCAGGTGCGTGGGATGCCCCCTGAAGCAGCAGAGGCTTTAGGGAGAGGGGACCCACCGGCAAGGAGTTTCGGAGTCAGACTGAAGAAGTGGTCACAGAGTGGGAGGTGTCAAGGACAAAGGCACAGGTTTGGTTGGGGTGGGGAGGGGTCGGACTTGCCTTCCCCGGGGTGGGGCAGGCAGCCGTGTTAACAGCCCTCCCCAGGCCGCCTCGGGCGGGACCCAGCCGTTGTTTGTCAGCCGGTGCTGTCCTGGGAGCTGCAGCCCAGAATATTAAAATCTTTCTCAGGTTTATCTCTTCCCCTCCCCCCACCCATCTCGCTCATTTGAAATCCCTGCAATTCGGGGGAGAAAGTTACTTTAATCCTCTGGTTCCTATCAGCCTAATTACAGTTTCAATAGACAAACGGTCCTGGCTCTAAATGAGATCGGAGGACACGGGAACACATTATGTTGGCGCTAATAATGATCGGTCTTTGTTTTATCATTTCGTGTTGTTGCTTCTCATTTTGGCTGCCTGAATTCTTAATGCCTCCGAGTGTCTCGCGGAGATTGCTTCCTCTTGCTGCCAGGCCGGGACACAGTTGCAGACTTGCATATGAAAACACCCAGCCTGGTGCCTGCAGCTAACAAGCCAGCCACCATTTAAATTTCAATCAGCCCTTCTGTTTGTGTGTAAGTTCCTTGGATGGTTGAAATTAGCAATTTTGAAAAATTGATTAAAATTGCTGGTTTCATGAAGCCTCAAAACATCAAAATCAATCTTTTTTTTTTTTTTTTTTTTTAAATACACCGAAATTCTTGTTGGACTCACCCTGTCTGCAGTCTGGGAAAGAGCCAAGTGTGCCAGTGATGCGGCGGGGAAGGGTGAGCTAGGGGCTCAGGGGCTTGTCTTGGTTCTAGACTAACTCCTGTGTGACCTTCTTAAGTGTTTGAACCTCTCTGGGTCTCATTTCTTTCTTTTTTTTTTTTTCCATCTGTGGAATAAAGGGGTTTGACTGGATAGGGGATCTTTAGAAGGCTCTTACAGCCCTGACACTATATAATTATGTGCTCTGAGTCAGGTTAAAAAAAAAAAAAAAAAAGCTGGATCTTTGCAGGTGGAATCTGCATTTGGATGAGCTGGGAATACTAACAACTGATAGTATATTCCTGAACATTTTTAGCTAAATCCAGGCACTTTATATGCATTATTTACATCCATGGATGCATCACAAGAAGACTATGAAAAAATACAATGATTATTCCCATTTTTAGATGTAGAAACAGAGGCTTACCGCCTTCTACAGTGCCGTGATTCCCAGCCTGCAGACATGAAAGCTTTTCCCCATGTGATGGCTGCAGGTCAAGGCTTCTCAAAACCTGTCCCACAGGGGGCTCCCCTTGTTTCTGGGAGAGGCCCACGTATGCATGTGGCTCCTTGGGCAGAGCAGGGCAGCGGACATTTGAGGCATCCCTGGGCTCTCTCTGCTTTGCTCTTTGACTTGATGTCTTAGCAGCTATCGTCATGCAGCAGAGATGTTGCAGAGAAGTGATAGAGGAGAAAAAGATGAGAATGTTTTATTTCCCCAAATAGTGTGAAGTGATCAGTAGCACATACCCACAGTCCTGGCCATGGTCTTGGCACTTTAAAGGAACACTTTGAAATTATTGCTTAGTTTGAGGAAGAAGAAACACGGTGTAGAGAAGACATAACAGGCCAAAAAATGGAGTCCCTTGTGCTAAGCCCTACTTCAGCAAACCAAGACTTGATACCTAACCTACCTGCAGTTTCAATCTCTCCCAGGAATGTAATCTTAAACCAGTTCATCTGTAATTTCTTGGTGAGTGCTGCTGAGGTAATCCTCCTGATAGACTCCTTCCATCCCCAAAGTGAATAATCCTTTTTTCCTTCTTCCTGCTCACTTCTGCCTGTAAAATTCTCTCTCTCTCTCTCTCTTTTTTCTTTCTTTCTCTCTCTCTCTCTTTTATTTTTTCTTTCGGTGCGGCTGTCTGGAGCACCCTTCTGTTTGCTCAGTGGGGTGGGATACTGTCAAGATTCCCGAATCACTGAATAAAGCCAATTTGATCTTTGAAGTTGCTCAGTTGGATTTTGTTTCCTAACAATACTCTGTTCCTGTGGGCATGATTAAAATTCCTTCATCTCTTCTGGCGGCACCTTCACGTGCTTCCACTCACACTTGCTTTGTGTAGTAACCGGGCACCGTTGCTCCCGCGGCTTCACCTGAGTAAGACAAGTGTCAAGGCCATTACCCATCCACTACGGGTCCCCAGGGCACAGCTGTCAGGGGTGCTTCATCACAGGAATCACCTAGCATCCTCCTTAAAACCCTAGAGAGGCTCAGTGCTCACTCCAGACTTACTGAAAAGAGCCCCAGCCAGTTTGGGAGGCCCTAGTTTCTTAAATATGCTCTCTGTGGGCACACGGACAGTATCCCTGTGTTCTTAGCTTCCAATTCACTGGCCAGAGGGTCAGGTGCAGACAGTTTAAATTCTATTCACAATATTTATGGAACCCCTACGAGAGCTGGAAGGGAAAGATAGAGGTATTATGGGGAAACTGTTACGTTTTCTAGACTTAGACTTGAATACCAACTCCTTGTGAACTTGGGAAGCCACTTAAGTCCCTGGGCCTGGTTTCCACAATTTTCAGATGAGAACAATTGTCTTTCTGTCTAGATTGTCTTGGGGAGACACATGTGGTATTCATGTGGGTCGCCTAGTATAATGCCCAGTACAGAAGTAGGTGTTCAGCAGGAAGTAGCTATTATTCCTACCTGAGGAAACCCATGACACCCCTAAGGGGACGGTTATAAAGCTTCCGTGAATCCCCAAGAGGCTGGCCTCTCATAGTGTATACGTTTCACCTTCAAAGGAGGAGGATGCTAGGCAGTAGGCTAAGCTAACGCATCAGGAAAATGGCTTGCTCGTTTAACTTCTCATTTAGCTCCTTTGCGTTTGACTCAAATGTGTGCCTCAGCATAGTATTAAGTACTATGTGTTATGGGCCTACATGGAGTTAAAAGATTGTTGAAGTAGGGGCGCCTGGGTGGCTCAGTGGGTTAAAGCCTCTGCCTTCCACTGGGGTCATGATCCCTGGGTCCTGGGATCGAGCCCCACATCAGGCTCTCTGCTCTGCAGGGAGCCTGCTTCCTCCTCTCTCTCTCTCTGCCTACTTGTGATCTCTGTCTGTCAAATAAATAAATAAATATCTTTAAAAAAAAAAAGATTGTTGAAATAATAACTATAACACTCTCCATGGTCAAGGTACTGCTTTCTTATAGAACACAGTGGTAGGTACAGGTGACTCTTGTAGGCAGTGCAGACAGCAGGCTGGAAGGATGCAAGAGGTGACGATGGAGTGACTTTGACCTGGCTTTCTTGTGAGTCCTGCATCGGGTTGAGGCCCTCTCCTGTATCACCTTGGTGAACATCTAGAGCACCACAAAGCCAGAGTCAATGAGTTTGGGGATTAGTGTTTCCCAGCAAAAGGAGAACTCTATGACTTGGTAGTAGTTAGCACTAACTTTTTGTCTGGGAGTGAGAGAAACCCAGCCTAGCCTGGCTTACACCAAAAGGGAAGTTACCAGCTCACATACCAGGAGCCCCATGACTGGACCTAGGTACCATATGGAATAATTAGCATGATTTCTCAGCTTGTAAGGAATCAACCTTGTGAGAGTCAACCTTGTGTTGACTTCATTCTCAGACTGGCTGCCCCCACAGGGTGACAGAAATGGCCCCCAGCAGTTCTAGGCTCATATCCTGCCTGATCAGCAAGGACAGGAAGCCAACCTCTCTTCCCCAGTGGTTTTAGCCAAATCCTGATGCTGATTCTCCTTTAGTCATCAGGGTCATGCACCCATCTCTGAACAAATGCCTGTATCCAAGGGAGTGGGGGTCACTGCAGAGGCCTGGCTCACTTGTCCACTCCAGAGCTATGAGCAAGGAGTTAGGGCTGACTGGCTCTGGTAGGAAATGGCCTAAGAAGCTGAGTGGGCAAAACTAAGATGTGTCCACTCACCCTGGGCCCAAGTCTAGTGGCAGAACTAGAGATGTCTTCTCATCAGCCCCGATCCCCCAAAACACACTGTTTGAGGTTTTTGTTTTGGAGGCTTTTGCTTTTGACACAGTGATTGAAATAATTGGAAAAAAAATTTAAATATCACTTAGTTTGGTGTCCTCTAAAGTGGATGTTGAAACAAGAAGCAGCATGCAAGATATTTACATGGGCTGTCATTCTGGGAAGCACAGTAAAGGCTGGCAGAATGAAACAGAGAAAGGAGGAAATCCAGTGCAAATTGAGCTAGTGCATGGGTTCCTGCTGGGGGCCATGGGGGTTCAATGGCTTGCGGACTCCCTTTGTGACTGCACAGAGCACCCTCAGACATGTCCCTCAAAGGGGCGAGGAAGCTTGAGTATCTACAGAACAGGACCTGCCTGTCCTTGGTTGAGGATTGCTTCTCGGGTTTAACTGCCTGGCCCTTTGGACCCACACCATTGAGGGGAAAACGAGGTCATGCAACACTAACCTGGTCTCGGAGAGAAATGAAGTTGCCTGAGCCGGAAGCATCAGTGTGGAAGGTATTGTCTACTGGAGCGGCAGTTGACTTCCACGGAGGGGCAGGAGAGACAGGAGGGACACCAGCTGTGTTTGCAAAACTGCAGATTGTCTCAGATTCTAAGGAATTACTATTACTTTTCTTAGGCATCTTAATGTCATTGTAATTAACATAGGAATATGATTTTATTGTTAAAGAAATTCATTCTGAGGAATTTAGGTGTGACAGGTCATGATATTTATAATTTGCTTCCAATTATTTCAGCAAAAATACAATGAAGTGAAAAGTGTAAAATATTATTAGTTGTGAAATCTAGGGACATATACCTTCATGGGTGTTAATAATGCTATTTCTACCTTTTTAAAAAATGTATTTTATTTATCTATCTATCTATCTATCTATCTATATATTTCTACCTTTTGGTAACTTTGAGAATATTCGTAATTAAAACAAAAACAAAAAACCCTGAGTGATGCTGGAATCATTTGTGTTTGGTGGTTGAGCCGTGGCTGCTTTTCTACCTTTCTCCCTGTCCTGGAGCTCAGCACAGTGGTCCAGATCTCTGGCTGAAGCTCTGGTCTTGTCTCCAAATTGGTATGTGACTTTGGAAAAGTGGCTGGCCTTCAGTTTCTCTGTGTATAAACAGAGGACAGGGTGTTCCACATTCCCGAGATCTGCCACACTCTGAGACTGTATCAGTCTGTGAGCAGTTTCCAATGTGTGGTGGAAATCCAGAATATCAGCAGGAAGGCCTTTGGAACTCTGAGTCAGCTGTCCTCGTTAGAATCTTGGGTTGGGGTTTTCGGGCCACTTCTGAATGGTTCCCAGACCCAGCCACTGACTTAGAAAACAGTCCTAGTAAGCTTTCAGGGCTGTCCTCTTTCTTCAGGTTTGACTTTGGACTGCTGCGCCAAAGTGTGGTTGAAATCCTGGAGAGAGGGGCTAGTCCAGGGAGGAAAGCATGAAAAATGGTCTCATGAAAAATGGAAGAGAGCCAATGTATCTTTTCCCCCTACATTCCAAGTTTTTACCATAAATGATGTGGATTTTTTTTTTTTAAATTCTATTGAGATAATCATATGATTTCACTGATACTGGAATATTAAACCAATCTTTTTTTTTTTTTTTTAAGATTTTATTTATTTATTTGATAGAGAGAGACACAGCAAGCAAGGGAACACCAGCAGGGGGAGAGGGAGAAGCAGGCTTCCTGACGAGCAGAGCAGGGAGTCCGATGGGAGGCTCGATCCCAGGACCCTGAGCTGAAGGCAGACACTTAACGACTGAGCCACCCAGGCACCCCTTAAACCAATCTTTTATTCCTAGGATAAATGTCACTGGGTCATGGTTTACTATCTTTTCTGTATATTACTGATTTGCTCATATTTTAAGACAGTTTGTGCTCCATGAAGGGTACTGGTTTGTAGCTTTCCATTTTAATAATATCTTCTTCTGTTTTTGGTATCAGGATAAACTGACTTCAAAAAAACAGATGGGAAGGGATTTCTCTTTCTTTATCTTCTGAAAGACTTTGCTCGATGTGGTATTTCTTTTCTACCTAATTTTTAGAAATACACTTTACCAGAAAAACCACTGGAGTTTAGTGCTTTCTAGGAAGACTTATAACTATAAATTTATTTTATTTAATAGCTATAGGGTTATTCAGGCTTTCTATCTCTTCTTGAGTGACTTTGGTAGTTTGTGACTTTTAAGTAATTTGTACATGTACTCCAGGTTGTTGAATTTATGACATAAAATTGTTCACACTCATTTTCATACCCCTTTATTATTACATAATATGTCTTTTTATCTCTGCATGTATCCCTTTTTTTTGGGGGCCTGCTTTACTTGATATTAATATAACAATGGTATGTTCTCATAATTAATTAGTGTTTGTGTGGCATATTTTCTTCCACCCTTTATTTCTAACCTCTCTGTGTTATAGTTATAGTGGCTACCTTATTGATTCCATGTAGTCTAGTCTTGTTTATTTATTTATTTATTATTATTTTTTTTACCTAGTCTGACCTTGCTTTTTTATCTAGTCTTTGGCCCTTTTTTCTTTTTAAAAAGATTTTAGTTATGTATTTGTCAGAGAGAGAGAGATAGAGCGATAATGCGTACTCAAGTGAGGGATGGGCAGGCAGAGGGAGAAGCAGGCTCCCCACTGAACAAGGAGCCCAATGCAGGACTTGATCCCAGGAGCTGGGATCACGGCCTGAGCAGAAGATAGGCGCTTAACCAACTGAGCCACCCAGGTGTCCCTAGTCTTTAGCCTTTGAAGTGGAATGTTTAGACAACTTACATTTAATATGATAACTGATATATCGGGTTTAAATATATGATTTTGCTAGTTATTTTCTATTTTCCTCATTTGTTCCTTATTCCACTTTTTCCCCTTAATTATCTCCCTGTATCAATTCAGTATTTTTTAGGACTCCATTGTATCTTTCCTATAAACTTATTAACTGTACTTGTTTGTTTTATGTTTATAGTGATTGCTCTAGAGTTTGTAATATTTATGTTTAACTCATCCATCAATATTATACTGCTTCATGTATGATATAAGAGTTTTACAACAGTATAATTCCTTTCCCCCTCTCTCCCTTGCACTGTTGTTGTCACATATTTTACTTATATACCAAATACTTATATACCAAATACATTGTTATTTTTATATGAAGTAGTTAGCTATCTTTTAAAGAAAATGAGAAGCAAGAAAACACATAAATTTTTTTCAAATTCCTCACATGTTTAGCATTTCCATACTCTTTATTCATTTGTAAATAACTGATTTTTTAAAAAGATTTTATTTATTTGGCAGAGAGATAGAGATAGAGCACACGTAGGCAGAGTGGCAGGCAGAGCGAGAGGAAGAAGCAGGGTCTCTGCTGAACAGGGAACCTGATGAGGAGCTTGATCCCAGGATCCTGGAATCATAACCTGAGCTGGAAGGCAGCTGCCCAACTGACTGAGCCATCCAGACACCCCAAGAACTGATTTCTATCTGATATATTCCTTCAGCAGAAGAGCTTTATTTAATAATACTTTCAGTACAAGTCTGCTAGCAATAACGTTTTCTCTTGGCTTTTATTTGTCTGATAATTCTTTATTTTGCCTTTCCTTTTAAACAATATTTTCACTTGATGTAGAATTCCAGATTGATATTTATTTTTTCTCTTCTCTCTAGATGTAGAAATACTGATCCATTATCTTCTGGCTTGCATAATTTCAGTTGAGTGATCTGTATGATTTTTTAGTTATGTTCCATATGTGATATTTTGTCTTTGACTACTTTTAGAATTTTCTCTTCATCATTAGTTTTCATAAACTTGATTATGAAGTGTCCTGTTGTGATTTTCTTTGTATTTATTCTGCCTTGGGTTTTGTTCATTTTTGGGGGTGACAATTTATATTTTTAATAAAGTTTAGAATATTTTCAGCTATGACTTCTTCAAGAAACTTTTATGCTCTCTTCTTTTTCTTTGGGAGCTCCAATTATACATATGATAGACCACTTAATATGGTCTTACATGTCACTGAAGCTCTATTTAATTTACTCATTTTTTCCCTCTCTTTTGCTTTTTTTAGATACTCTTTCTCACCTTTTCTTCAGTTTAACTTCTCTCTTCTTTCTGCTATGTCTAATCTGATTTTAAGACTTATCAGCGAATTTTTCATTTTAGATATTGTAATTTTTGGCTCTAGAAGTTCCAGGGTTTTTTGTTTGTTTGTTTTTGTTTTTTCAAGTTTCCTTTTCTATTTTCATTATGCGTATGTTTTCCTTAAATTCTTAAAAATATTTATAAAAGCTCCTTTAAAGTCTTTTTATATTAGTTCTATTGCCTTTGTGATTCCTAGGTTTGATTTTGTAGACTAATTCTATTGACTGGGTTACATTTTTCGACTTTTTTTCATATTTGGTTATTTTTTATTAGATGCTGGACATTGTGAAAATAAGATTGTTGAGTGTTTGGATTTTGTTTTCTCCCACGGAGTATATTGAGTCGTGTTCTGGCAGCCAATTAGTTTACTTCTAAGTCATTTTGTACTTCTGAGACTTGTTTGTAAGCATGGTAGAGTCTAGAGTAGCTTTTACTCTAGAGCTTGCTTAGTTCCACTACGAGTGACCTTTATGGGGTTTCTCCTGAATGCCCTGAACATTCATTGTGGTCTCTCCATTCTTCTTGGTTAGAACTCAAATGTCTCCTGTTAAGCTTCAGTATTTGCTTAGCTGGTAAGTTCCCACTAGTTGTTTTTTCTTTGGTAATTGTTACTTTTCTAGACTCATGGAGTATCTCTGTACACACTTGCTGGTTCGTATTCAGCCAGACTCAGGGGATCCCTGTGCAGATTTCTGGACCTCTTTCTCTGCATAGCTTCTTCCTCTTCAGTTCTCTGTCCCTCATAACCCAGAAGTCTTAGGTTTCCCCAAGTCTAATCTCTCTCTTACACCCTCTGCTTGGATCTACATGAATCTTTGCCAAGTCCAATTTCTGTCCTCTGGGCAGAAATCTTTGGACTCTTAGGGCTTATGTCCTTTGTTTTCCTTTTCTCAGGAACTAAAGTACTATGATGCCTATTGTTCAACATCTGAAAAGAGTTGTTTTACATATTGTTTCCATGCTTTTTGTTTAATTGTTTTAAATGATACAGAAGGCAGCATATGGCCCTTTAAAGATGTCCATGTCCTCATCTCTGGAACCAGTGGATATACTAGGTGACATGGCAAAGGGAAATTAAGATTGCAGATGAAATTAAGGTTGCTAATCAACTGACTTGAAAATAAGGATGTTATCTTGGATTATCCAAATGGACCTGATGTAAATGCAAGGACCTTGAAAAGTAGAAGAGGGAGGAAGGAGAGAACCAGAGAAACAGCAGCATGGAAGGATTTGGTCCCATGCTGTTGGCTTTGAAGATATAAAATGGGAAACATAGCCAAGGAAAGCAGGTAGTTTCTAGAAGCTTGCATGGGCAAAGAAAGGAATTCTCTCTACAGAAGTAATGCAGCCCTGCTCACTCCTTGATTTAACACACTCAGACTCATTGTGACTTCCAGACCTAGAAGATAATAAATTTATATTGTTGAAGCCACTAAATTTGTGATAATTTGTTACAGCAGCAATAGGGACATTGGCATTTTCAAAAAGGTTTCTTTGGTAGTTCTAATTATGCACCCAGGGCTGAGGACCACTAACCTCACTTAACATTCCCAATTTACAGCTGAGGCCACTGAAACAAAGAATGGCTAGAGGCAGATACAAGGGGATCTCAGTGTTGCAATGCCAACTTCAAACAAGAGTACAGAATATGTATCTTACATCCTCCCAGGAAGATGCCTCTTGGCCTCCAGGTATTAGTAATCATGGCAGGAGGTCTGCAGTGCACTTGGATTCAAGATGTACATTGTCCAAACATGGTAGTGAAGGCCAACCTATTAGCTACGCAAAACTATAGATTTCTGCAGTTCAAAAATGAGTTTAATCAGCCTTATTACCACAAAAGTGCCCACGTATAAACCCCGTGAGAGTCATTGATTGGTTTTGATCGAGTTGATGAGAATTCTGGTATTTAACAGACTTCAGCACACTGGAGAACCACACAGCATTTTCTGCCTGGGCTCCTATCAATTCGGTCTCTAACTTTACATCAGCAAGGGTGGTGCTCAGCTCGGTTTCAATCATTCCATGCATTTAAAAAAAATTAGTGCTTTCTCTGAGCCAGCGGGAGCCAAGCATCGTCTAGATTTTGGTGTTCAGTAGCATTCTGAGATTTATTGATTACTGTTCAAAATTTCAGGGACTCTAAGATTCCTTGGTGAGATCATTAGGTGAGAATTTTTCCTCCTTCTTTCTTTCCCTCACTTCCTCTCCTCTTCAGTTCCCTTCTCCTCCGTCTTTCTATTTTTAAAATTCTCCATAGCTTGGTCACACCTGGGGCAGGTGGACGCCTCTGCCTGAGGACCATACACGGGTTAGTAGACAATTGGATTATCCCAGGTCTCCTTTCCTGCCTTGACATTTTTCTAATTCCACAGCGCCTCTGGATGATTCTTGGCCATTACCCAGCTTAGAATTTCAGGCTGATAATGATAGCCAGGTGACCCCTCTCTGATCCTCTCTCTGCAGTGTGCTCTTAGCTTTTCCCTGGCCTCCACTCACTGTTTAGCTTAGCCAAACCCACTCAACAAGCTGGCATTTTGCAGGTGGTTGAGGACAGATGCAGGGAGTGATGACAAAAGTGATGGTTAATGTTTCTGGAGCGTATGCTGTTGTTCTCAGTGCTTGGCCGGGAGGGTCAGGCTGTGGACAGATACTAAATATTATCCTCATTTTATACAGGAGACTTCAGACCCAGAGGGATTAACTAACTTTTGAAAGAACACAATAAATAAGTAGCAGACCTGGGATTTGTGTCCAAGCAGTCTAGAAGCTTACTCTTAATCACTACCCTAAACAGTCAAAGGACCAGCCCTGTGTTTGAATTAGGGAAGGCGGTACGGGAGGGCCATGCTTCAAAGGGCCAGAAGGCATTAGGCTCGAAGCCCCATCATATGCTTGCAATGTCTGCTCTGAATGCCTTTCCCACACTTCCCTTGTTCTAGTTTCTGCATCCCAACACACTGCATTCAGATTGACTCTCAGCGCTGCTATTTTCTAGTTTGTGGCCCTGAACCTCAGTTTCCTTATCTGCACAATTAGGCTACTAATACATCTTTCGGAGGATCGTTGTGAGGCTTGAATGAAATTCTATGCGTAAAACGCCGGGCATAGAGGGCCTACCCTCAGTAAGAGATGGACCCGTGGAAGGAAACACTGCAATCATTGATTGACATCAGTGCAGAGGCTTCGAGCGTAGAATATGGACAGATACTGCAAATATAGTACAGAGAGTTCCTGTATAAACTTCTCCTGGCATCTCCTAAAGTTAACACCTTATATAATTTTATATATTTTACATATAATTATTAAAACTGATAAATTAATGTTGGGTAATATTATTAAAAAACTACGGACTTCATTCAGGCATCACTAATTTTCTCATTAATGCCCGTTTCCTGCTCCAGGATCCAGTCCAGAACCCTGCGTGGAATTTAGTGGCCATGTTTCCCTAGTCCCTTGCAGTCTATGAGGGTGCCTCAGTGTGCTCTTGCTGTTTATGACCTTGACACTTCAGAAGGATCCTGAGCCCTTAACTTCCCAGGATGCCCCCCAATTTGTGCTTGTCTGATTTTTCTCCTATTAGACTGAGGTCATGCATTTCTGGCAAACATGTCATGTAAGTGATGCATCTTCCTCAGCTCATGACCCTTGTATGTTGATGCGTCTTATCACAGGTTATGCTAACCTTGCTCATTTGGTTAAGGTAGGGTCTACCTTAAAATTCTGTGCTCAGATTGCTGTGTTTTTTAACCCCCTTCATAACTGTCAAATATCTTGGGGGAGATCTTTCGAGACAATTCAAATCTTCTGTTTCTCCTTAAACTTTTACCTACTAATTTTAGCAACTCGTCTCCAATAATTATTACTGTAATATTGTAATAGCAAATTTTAAAATTTTCCTCATTCATTTTACACATATTAATTAGAATTCTTCTGTAGCGAAGAGCTGTCCCCATTTATTTATTTATAACCATATGGCTCCTGGATGCTTATTTTATGAGTTATGATTTGGTATTCTCATTATTTATTTTCTTGCCCCCTTTGTCCCATCCTGGGCCATTGGGGACCTTTTCTTCTGTCCTTTGACCCGTGGGCAGGGCTTACTGGGATGGTCAAGGCCAAGAGCCCAGAGTTCGCCTCAAGGCAGGGAGGGCTCGGGTGTGAGAGATTGTGAATGTGTTGAGGGGAGAGGAGAAACGAGAATTGGCAGAGCCCGGCACCCTTCTCCACAGAGCATCTGCTTCTCTCAGACTTAGGCAGCTCTGAAATTTCCCTGGACCAGTCCTATTTTCCTGCTCCATTCTACAGCTGAGGAAACTGAGGCCTCTGGAAGGGAAGGCACCTGTTGGAGGCCACACCGAGCAGGTGGGGTAGGTAGTGAGGGGCATGGAGCAGCCTGGGCTGTCAGGCCTCTTGTCCCTGCCATCCCACGCCGGCCCCCATTTCCCCCATGTGGTGCCTCGTTGCAGGATAGCCTGTTCCAGCATCTGGGCAAACCAGGGGCTGAGGGAAGTTTGTTCCATCAGCAGAGGCTCAGGAAACAGGAGGCTCTGGTGCAAAGTTTCTTCAGGAAGCCCTAGGGCTGTTGGCTCTGCTCCCTCTTCTTTCTGCCCAGCTGAAAGGGAGGGGTTTTCTGTGCCAAATCCCCAGCTCTGGCTCAGTGGGGGCCTCTAATCCCCTCCTGGCTCAGGAACGTGGTTGAGCCAGGTCTGGCGGAGGTGCCCCCAGAGAGAGGATTTCTGCAGGCCTGGGAACAGGGCACCATGTGGCCCCAGGCCCACCCAGGCAAGGGCTGGCACATTGGCAGCAGAGCATGGGAAACAGGCATAGGATTAAAGCAGACGCTGTGTTCCAGGAGAGTCAGGGGTGACATGAATGGAGGGCCAGTGGGCAGGACATAGGAGGTGACAGGCCGGTGTGACACAGGAGGCCGGCCTGTAGCAATTTCTCCCACCTCTGAGCTCTTCGGCCTGACTGTCTGCACAAGCGAGCCCCTGGGTTATGTGGAGACAGAGTACACCCAAGCGAAACAGAAAAGCCTGCTTTCAATCATGTAAGCATTGTGAGTCCTGCCAATCCCTTGCTAGTCTCCAAGGAAATTTCCTTTCTAATGAGGTAGAAGGGATAGGGGTTGGAGTCCTCATTGGAGAGATGCTGCAACATAAGCCTGCAAGAAAAAGGGGTTGTGGCCTTCTCTGAGGAGCTCAGATGATTCCAGAAAGAACTGAGTTCTTCCCACTCCTGAGTTCTCGGCTGTCTCACGACACCATCCTGTCTTTGGGGCCCCTTCTCCTGTGTCTGACTCATCTCCGGCCACTGTGAGCAGGGCCCAGGGCTCAGTGGGTGCTTTGGAAAGTCCTCTTAGCAGTACCTGGACTTCTGCAGAGTGGACTGTGGTCTTGGGGGCATTGGGCTGGAGCAGCAGCACCCCCAGACCCATCAGCAGTGACGAGCGCAGTGACCTGGAAGGGTGAGTGTGTGTGCACGTGTGCACACGTGTACATGTCGGCTGGACAGGGAGCGGCGTGTGCTTGGAGGAGTCTACAGAGAGGGACTTGGCTGGGTCCCCGCCCTTGTCTGGCTTCGGTTTCATACTTCCTGCCCCAGCAGGCCTGGGGAGGCCAAACTGCACAGATGGCCATCTGGCTGGCACTTTAGGACATGGCCCACTGCTCACTCACAACCTCTCCTTCCCCCACCCCTTCCCTGCTTCAGTGGCTCTGTTGACTCTGCAAAGGAGTGGCTGGGCCAGGACAGGGAAGCATTGTGGCGTCGTGGGCAGGGGAGGACTGGGTACGGGACTGGTCCGTAGCAGAGCTCCCTGCTTCGTCCTCCATCAGACTCAGGTTGAAGACCAACTGTGTCTGTGCTGCCCTGGTCCCCAGGCCTGGGAGGCAGGAGGGTCACAAGATGGGGAGCCCTGATACTGCTCCTAGTGGGAAAATTCCACTCACGTGTGGATTCTCCACGGCTCCATAAAGTCCATTTCCAAGAGCCAATCAGAGGGATTGCAGCTCACCCCTCCTTCCATGCCTCGCACCATCCTCCCCTCCTTCCTTTTCTTCCTCCCACCCTCTCTCCCTCCCTTCCTTGAACCCTTCTTCATGTTTATAGTATGCTAAAACCTATTCTAGGCCCTGGCAGGGTCGTCAAGATGGATAAAGAACATTGGATCTGTTCAGAGCCCACTTGTGTTTCCAGAGTTCTAGGGTAGTCCGCTGGGGGGATGAGGACAGTTTCTTCCCAGGCATCACTGTGGAGACCCTGGTCTTTGCAGAATTTCGGAGGCAGAGAGCGCAGGGAGGCAGAGCAGCAGAGCGTTGGGAGGTGCTGGGGAGGAAGGGGAGGCCTGGGTTCTGCACCCCCCCCCCCCCCACTGTGCCTATAGACTCTGTGCGCTGGTAGGGTTGCCAGATGAGGCAGAACACAGAACACAGAACACAGAACACAGAACACAGAACACAGAAACAGGACTCCCAGTTACATTTGCATGTCAGATAAACAGTGAAATGAGCTGATTTGCAATGCCATCCCTCCCGTCCCTGCTTGTTGCGATATAGCCTGGGGGCAAGACACACATGGCTTCTCGCTGCCCAGCCTGGCTGTCACCAGCACCAGAAGAGAAGGGACTGCAGAGCTCACACCTGCAAAGTCACCCAAGAAGTGTCAGGCTGTGTGTCTGCGGGGGGTCCTCTCAGGCCCACACTCTCTGCCTTGGGCCAGGTGGTCTCAGCCCCTGTCTGGGGGCCTGTGGCTTAATTAAAAAAAAAAAAGGACTAGGGGGAAAAAAAGAGAATTATTTAAGATAAATTTATTCCATGCCTTATTTGGAATATACTTAAACTAAAAAAAAAGTTTCTTATCTGATATTAAAAAGTAAATGGGCACCCTGTGTTTTATTTGGCAATTCTATGGCCTGGGCAAGCGGGGTGGCAGAGTCTCCCCGGGGAGTCATCACCAGAAAGGTCAGCAGGAGGGCCAGGAAAAGCCAAGCCCCTCCATCTCCACAGAGGGCAGACTCTGCCTGTTTCACACCAGCTCCTGGCCCAATGCCACCTACTGGGCAGGATGGACACCTCCAAAGTCTATGGAGATGAGTCTGGGGTTGAGGAGCCCAATATAGTCTTAGGGAACCCCCAGTTTCCTCTCACTCCCGTGGGGACAGGTCAGTCTGAGGGAATCATTTGCTGCCATTGCAGGAGAGGCCCAGCACAGGGACAGTCCTGGGTCATCAGAGTTCCTCGGACAAAAAGGTCTTGGCCCCTCGCCTTTCTCCATGCTTTTCCTGCTTCTGGTCCAACCCTGTCCTTGACTGCTGTGGGGGGAGGCCAGACAGGAGAAGAGGATTGCCAGTGCCACACAGCACACAGTGGGGAGCCCAGAGCAGCCCTCTAGCCACTGGCAACTCTGTCCTTTGCCCTCTGAGAAAACACCCTCCTCACCCTGCACCGTGTCCCCTGAGGGTTATCCCTGAGACCATGGGGGTTCTGCCCAAGAAAGACTAATAGGATCTGGGGGTGGGGGGCTCTGCCCAAAAGGTGAGTGGTACATTTGTCTGAAGCCCGTCTGGCCTGGGGCATTGCTAACCTCTTTGAGCATAAACAATTCCATATGTCCAACAGGCTGATTAGCCACACAGAGATGGGGAGGGGGAGAGATCGTGAATAAGGAATCCATATTAACCAAAGATCCAGCGATAGACGCCCAGCTGAAAGAAATTAAAAAGATCATGTTTTCAAACATTGGCCCTCCAACGGGGGAGTTTTTCTAGCTGCCAGCAAGTGTGTTACAAATTTCAGACACTAACATACTGACAAAAACAAACAAATAAACAAAAGTTGAAATGCAGAAGGCCTCCTGGGTCTGATAGAAATCTCAATGATGTTCCCTCCTGCTCTGGTTTGTTAAAAAACAAAAAAACAAAAAACACGAAACATGTGACTCACCATGCTATCTCACAGAACGTTCTTCCACAGTTTGGACGCAGCTCACCCATTGTTCCTCTGAAAAAATGTCTCTTTAAGCGTCTGCATGTTGGTGATCTTTAGGAGGAAAGAGCTAAGCAGAGTTTCCTTTATTTTTTTTTTTTATGTCCCTTTTGCTGAATTCTGATGAAGCGCAGGCAGGCGGGCCGGCAGGCAGCAGAGCATCTGGCTTCTAGAAAGACGGCTGTGTGGAGAGGGGGCCTTGGTCCCGGACGCAGGGAGCGTTGACAGGGATTCCATCCTGCTGGTGGTTGGGGCTGCGGGGAGATCTCTCATGTCCCCCCCACCCCCCTGTGGCTGTTCCCCCAGGTCCTGCTCGGGGCACCCCTGCTCCGTCTTCAGCCATGTGTAGGGCTGTGTGTGGAACACGGGCTTGGGGCCAAGAGCCTCTCTTAAACGTAGAGGGTGGAAGGCATGGAAGGGACACAGATGTTAAGTCCAAAAGACAGTGCTCAGGCTAGTGTAGGTCCCAGAAACCACATCCTCTGAAGCAGGACTATGGGGTCCAGAGGTGTTTGGTGGGGAGGTTGGTGGGGGTGCCGACAGAGGGGGGCGCCGAGTCCTGTCCTGACTTTGCACGTCTACAGGGTCACCGTGGGGCAGAAGAGAGAGGCTTTACCTTGATGGAGTGTATGTTGTGACAAAAGATGGAAAAGAGTCTTCTCTTTGCGCTTGGATGATGTCACAACCCGTCAGAGTCCGGCACAAGGTTGCGATGGTGGCCTTGTAAATGGAGCGAGCTCCCTGGCACTGGACAGGTGATGGGGAGGGTGTGGGGCATTTATTGATCCCACTACCCCATTCCCAGACCTCTGTGGAGCTGCTGTACATTCAGCTAGAAAGGCAAGTTTATTTCCTCTCCAGTAAAACCAGGGAGTTCTCTTGGATACTCAGAGAGCTCAAGTAACTTAGGTAAGATCACACAGCACTTGGCAGTCAGGGTGACCCTGGACACCCAGACTCTGGCCTCCCAGCCCTGGTTCCTTTGCTGAGAACCTCTGTGGTGACTGGCTGGCTCATCAGACCGGGAAAGGCTCTGTGTCTGATGTGACTGATGACTCAGTGTCGTCTCCATTGTGGGGCATTTAGAAATCGCAGCAGGACATCCGGGCATTCCTAGGGCCATGGACACCCTGGGCCTTTGCCCTCCTGGCCAGGGTTTAAAGCGGATGTGGAAAGCAGCTTCCAGCAGCCCCTGAAGGGCCCTGCAGCCCAGCATAGCATGCCTGAGAAGGGGAGGAAAAGCCCAACTCAGCTTGCCTTCACCCCACCCCAGATCATTCAGAAAAGCAGGTGCATCTGAAAGCTGCCCTTTACCAACGTTGCATTCATGTGGCCTAGTGACCTGCGTCTGGGGGGCAGAGATACCTGTGGGGGCGGCCAGCTGTCCCATCTGATTCCCATGAGGAATGCGACTCAAATAAGCAGCACTTAGTGGAGGTCCTTTTGTTTTGTTTTGTTTTTCAAAGATTTTATTTATTTATTTGACACAGAGAGAGATCACGAGTAGGCAGAGAGGCAGGCAGAGAGAGCGGAGTGGGGGGAAACAGCCTTCCCGCTGAGCAGAGAGCCCCATGCGGGGCTCGATCTCAGGACCCTGAGATCAGGACCTGAGCCGAAGGCAGAGGCTTTAACCCACTGAGCCACCCAGGTGCCCCTAGAATGTTACCTTTTCAAGAAGCTCTAGAAACTCTCTGGGAAACATCTCTGATACTTACCATCTACAGAGAAAATGGTTCAGATGTCCAGCAGTTTGGCATCCAGAGATCAGAGAGGACAGCATGGTGTGCAGAACTCGGGCACAAGTCTCTGGGTTTGTGTGGGGACTGTGAGGGCCTCACTGACTGTGGTGGTCAGAGCTCAGGGTTGGCACACCCCTCATCTGGGCTCAAACACTACCTCTGCCATCCCCTGACAGTGTGACCTTTGGAAGGGCAGGTGTCCTCCAGGTTTTGGGATCCTTATCTGTAAGTGGGGCTGCTCATATATAACCTTGACCTCAGAGAGGTCTAGTTTAGAGAGTAGAAACAAAATGTAGCTGGTTCTTGGATTCCAGGCAGAGTGAAGGAATAGCTCTGGGAAGAGAAGGGACAGTCAAGAGTGGGGACTGGTTGGGGGAGAGTCTTTTCATTTCCTCCTTTTGTGATTCCACTATGTTCTTTTAGACTTGGGGTTCTGGTATTGGGGAAGGAGCAGACAGTGATGTGTTAAGTCAAGCTACCAGGTTATTGACAAGATGGGGAAACTGAGGCCCAAGGTGGGGCGGGGAATCTCCCTGAGGCCACAGAAAGGGAAGTGGCTGAGGGCAGGCCTGACTTGCTGGTTTCCTGCCACCCACGCTGACCTTTGCCTGTGCACCTGCCCCCTTAGGGAGCTATGCACCGTGAGAACACTTGGCCCAGCAATGCTGCAGAAAGCCAGAGTGTTCTTCCCCCTCAGCCTGCCTGCTGCTGCATTTCCTTAGAAAAGTGACCAGAGGCACAGGAGTCAACTGGACAGCTCAGAGGAGCCACCCCTATTAATGTGAAGAAAGGAGGAAGAGACCCAGCTCTGCCCTCTCTAACATGTGGCTTTCCCTGCTTCATCTGTAAAATGGGGCAGGACTCCAACCTGTTGTGAGGATTGGCCATTCATTGAATGGGTGCTGATGGGTTATTGTCTAAGTGCCAGGCACTGCTCCAGGAAGGGGACCAGGTAGGAGCTAGACTGGGGCTCCATCTGCATGAGGCTCTCTCTGTAGTGGAGCAGACAGCCAAAAGACAAACCAAACAGGAGTAGATAGGATCCATTCACCTTGAGACAGATGCAAGAGAGCCATGGGAAAGCTGGTACATGGCACGGGTAGGGTAGAAGCTGTTGCAGAATGAGAAGGAGACAGGGATGTATAGCACCTCCCAGGCTGTGGAAACTGCATGTGCCAAGATCCTGGGGCAGGAAGGAGCCCAACAGCTGGGGTACACTAGGAATAGAGAGGAATGTGGTGGAGAGGGGACAGGACCCACATAGGGCAGAGCAGGGTCCAGCCAGTAGTGGCCGTTCCAGCATGTTCAGGTTGTCTCTGACGCAGGAGGCCAAGGGGAGCCCCCATGGGTGCCCCATACCTTATAAGTCCAGGCAGAAGTTTGGGCAGCACAGGCTGGAACACGACCTCTCTCAGACACTGGTGCCTGGTCCAGGCCTGGTGGGAAGGTGGAGGTTGGTGTCTGTGCCTATGTGGGGGGACGTGAGGTCTCAGGCTGTGTCTGGGGGCTGGAGAGAAGTCCACAGGACAGAGCAGAGCTGGTGGAGCCAAAGGGCAGGGAATGGGAATTGCTGCCACCGTGGGAGCAATTCACCACTGCCGCCCCGGGAGCCTTCCCAGACAACACGGGCTTTCTGGGGCCGAATCCCAGGCAGAGTGGGAGTCATGCACAGTGGGAGAAAGGAACCTTCAGAACACACTGCTTGCTTTGATCAGCAGTTCTGAAAGTGTGCTCTGTGGAACTGTTCCTGGCACGGGGCAGGGATGATGCCCTGGTTTGGCAGCCACTGCTGGTTGTCCTCCTAATATACACCCCTCCTTCTTCTTTAACAAGCATATAGTCAGGCATACACCTTTCATGGGCCTCAGGTGCGGCAGGTTCAAGCCCCAGCCCGTCACAAGGAGTAAACTATTATAAGTCTTGGCTAGAAGTTTCCGAAGTGTCTCAGTTCATGGGCATCCCCGAAGTGAAAAGAAATACCTAACATCGCCAAGTTAGGCTCAAGCAATTTAGGAACAGTTTATGCTGGAACAACTTATTGGCCAACTGCAAAAACAATATACAGGAACTGAAAGAAAAAAGTCACCATTTTAATTTATTTGTAAATAACACGATTTTGTCGATGAGATGGGTGTACCTGTTGGCCATGGCACAGCTTCTCAAATTTTGCATTTGGATTGGACATGACTATTGTCATTTTCTGTTCTACTTTGGTTTTCATTGAGTGCTTTTTTTTTTCCTTTCTTTCTTTTCTTTTTCTTTTTCTTTTCTTTTTTTTTTTTTTTTTCAATTACCACGGCCATGGAAAACCCAGCTTTTCAAAGATCTGATACGGTCAGAGGAATGTGGCATGATCTAATGAGGAAACTATGAGGTCCCATGAACTAGAAGTTCCTGGTGGTGGTGTCTGGTGTTGCTGTGCTTCTCTTGAAAGTTCCGAACGTCCTGCAGCACCCCCTGGATTGTTTTGTGGCCATCTGGGGTGCCTCAGTCCATTGTTTGGGAAACATGGGCCTAAAGCCATCAGCTATTGGTTTAGTCAGGAGGATCTGTCACCATTCTGGCCAACGAAATGCGAAGGGGTCTTTTGGGAGATTTGTGGGAAAGGTGTACTTGGCTCTGAAAAGGTGTTTGGGAAGATGGCATCTCCTTCTGCCATGGGCTTTTGTAGCATCCTCAGGAGGGTTCTGGAACTGCGGCTGCCATGTTGGACCCAGTGGAGGTAACTATCCCAAGGAGGCCACTCCGAGGTGAGCAGAGGGGGAGAGATGGAGAGGCTCTGGCTTTGATGCCATTGTTGGCATCGTGTCCTAGAAGCACCCACCTTTGGACTTCCTATTCCGTGAGCTCAGACCTTCCTGGAGAGTTTAACCTGTTTAAAATGCATTTCCTGTACACCTGCAGCCCAAAGCATCCTTCCCGGCAAACGATGCTTGGAAAATTCTGTGCTTTCTCTCCTTCACTTAAGGTCACCTATCAAAGTCTTTGAGAAATCCCACAATTCTCTGCTTACTTTTGTTCAGTGCAGAGTTTGCCAAATTTACTTGACCGAGGAAACCTTCTTTCCATAGAACCTAATTAACATCTCACAAGACACTCCGGTGCCAAAAAACACACTTTTGAAAAGGCTGCCTTAGATCCTGCCTTATAGCTCACTCAGCCTCACCCGTCCCAGAAGCCGTTACACATAGACTCCCACCTCTGAGGCGTTCCAGGGTCCACATGTGTTTCTGCTCAATGGGGGAGACTAAATGAAGCCAGATGTACCTGGGCAGCCCACAGGCAGAAGAAGCAATGATTTAATGTCTCAGCTATGCGGGGATTAGCTTGCTAGAAAGCTCCCAAGGAGGGGTGGGGACTTGCCGCCAGTCAGCTAATGGATTTAGCAGAAATGCCCCTGTGGACTGTGCATGATTGCCGTGTGCCTGAGTGCTGTGTCCATGACCACTCTCAGCGAGACCCCTGTGTCCCTCACTGCAGTGACCATCAACACGCGGCTCATGACTTCTCTGTCCATAACTACTGTGTTCATAACCTCTGTGTCTGTGAATGCTATGTCCACTGCCTCTATGTCAGTGAATGCTATGTCCATTACCTCTGTGTCAGTGATCCCAGTGCCCACGACCACTATGTCCATGTGCCCATGATCACGGCATCCTAACTTCTCCATCCATGAGAACTGTGCCCATAACTGCTATGCCCATGACCTCTGGCCCACAATCTCTGTGCCCATGACCCTGGGTACATGACTGCTGTGTAGAGGTGAGACCCTCTATACTTCCCAGAATGAGGTCCCACTGTCATTGTAGTTCTTCCCTGGCCACTCCTTCGGGGCACCCCCCCATCAACTTGCTTTGGCCCCTTGTTCCCACCTGTGCTCCAGCCTTGGTCTCCCCAGCCCAGGGATAGGAGGACTCTGTTGACCTAGCTGTGGTACTTACGCCCTTCTCTTCCCGTTCCGGGGTCAAAGGATTATCCAGTCCAAGGGTTTTATAAAAAATGCCCCTTGGGGTTCTAAAGAATCCCCATAGGGAATATGCCCCTGATTCAGGCAGGACAGCTCTCTACTTACTCTTTATATCACTGGGTGTCCACGTAGGACTTCGTTGGAAGAAAAGGCTTTGTGGCAGGGAAAAAAGTCTCAAACCACTGCCGCTGTCCGGCCGTGCCTTTTGCAGAAGGGAGGACTGGGGCCTCCCTCGAGATCTGTGGGAGAGCCAGCTCAGAGCCAGAGGGGCTGGGGTCAGGGCAGGGCAGGGAGGAGACAGCCTGCAGAGGCAGTGGGGTCTTCTCCCTGCCTCCCTGCCTTTGCCTGCCATGACCCAGGAGAAAAGCCCATTGAAACAGTCAGAGGTACGGCCAGGAACCACACAAAGCATGCTTCTCAAACCTAGGTCGCTGGCGAGGAACCAGGAGGCAGGCTGCGAACTCCGCCTTGGAGGTGGAGGTTTTCTTTGCTTAACCGAGGTTTAGAGGCCGGCAAATGGCCACTCAACCTGGACCAGGCACCTCCATACAAGAGCTCAGCTTCTCGGAGTTGCCCAAGCTGGATCTCAGCTCCCCTGGTGGGACAGATTTAGTAACAGCTGCTTTAAAAGATGTGTACAGGGCCCACTGCTCGGACTAGCACAGTGGGCACAGTGCCTGGAGCCCCTGGTCCTCTCAGATACCCTCCGAAATGCTTTAATTTCTTTTAAAATCCAAGAGAAAAATGAACCTGTAGGCCGAAGAAAATCTTTCGGTCGTATTAATATGTTCATCTTTATACCAATGCAGTTGTCCAATAGTAGTATATAAACCAATGTATATTGTAATATGTTAATATTAACTCTATCTATTTATGGAGAAGGAGGCCCGTGAAGGGAAAATATGTCTACCCAAGTTCTGACGAAGCCAGGACGTTTCTGCGGGTAAGTGAAGGTGGACGTCGGACCGTTCATCGTTTATTCATCACTTGCCGTAGCAAGACCTCCTCGTGTCTTCCCATTGCCTGCCCTCTGTGCACGCCTGTGTCCTAAGCTCTTTTTTTTTTTTTAAGGTTTTATTTATTTATTTGACAGAGATCACAAGTAGGCAGAGAGACAGGCAGAGAGAGAGGGGGAAGCAGGCTCTCTGCTGAGCAGAGTGCCCGATGCGGGGCTTAGTCCCTGGACCCTGAGATCATGATCGAGCCGAAGGCAGAGGCTTTAACCCACTGAGCCACCCAGGTGCCCCCTAAGCTCTTCTTATTAAGACACCAGTTGTACTGGATTCGGGCCCACACTAATGACCATATTTTACCCTAATTTAATTTAATTACCTCTTTAAGACCTGATGTTTAAGTACAGTCCCATTTCGAGGTACCAGGGGTAGGACTGAAACAGACCAATGAGGGGGGCGCAACTTAACCCCTAGATCTTCTCTCTTGAGTTCATGTTTTCCCTTGCAACTGTCTTCCTTCTCTCTCTCTCTCTCTTTCTTTCTCTCTTTTTTTCTTGAGAAGAGAAGGGTTCTAAATAGAACTCGCCCTGCTTGAGAGACACCTGCTCTCAGACAGGTTGTTTTCCCAGCTCCTGGTTCTGTCTGTAGGGCCATGGGTCAGGATGTTCTCCAGGGCTGGGCTCTGGGCAGGTTCAAGCTGCTAGAAGGAATATAAAGGGTACTGGTGCCATAGGGTGCGTTCTAGCACTTTCCCTTCTCTGTAGATGCCAAGGCTTGGTCGAACTATATTCAAGATACGCAGTATTAGAATTTTGAGGTTATTGGGAGTTGACCATGAGTATGTAACATCCAGGATCCCTATCCCACAACAAGCTCCAGATGTTAGAGAGACCCTCCCCACCTGTTCCAATGCTCTCTGCCCTGTCCCACCATCTACAACTGTATGGGGTAGACATGGTGGGGGGGTGTCTTTTGATTTGAAAATGGCGCCATTGGGATTGAAATTGTGGAGAATCCAAGCAGGTCACAGTCTCCTGAATCCTAGAAATCCTTGCTGTTGTATTAGGATTTTGTTGGGAGATGGAGTTGAGAGACTCAGGCTAAGAGCCCTCTACCACCTCTGTTTCAATGTCACTGGAGAGCTATTCTACTGCCCTTGAAAATTAAATGTCATTTTTGAGTGTGGATATCCATGTGAACTTTGTGAATATTTATTTTATTTTAAATGGGTCCTCCTGAGGTTAGTCCCCATAAGACGAAGAGAAGCAGGAAGAGGAGGGGCGGGAGTAAACAGGGCCAGTTATGAATTGGTTAATGAGTTGTTTTGCCCTGTACTATGGTGCCCTTATCTCTTCTGGGGTCTCTAACCCTAAGATATAAGCCTTGGTCCATCACAGTGATTTTTGTCGATTTGGCTGTGTTCCAACACCTTGGTGGGTCTTATGATCTTAATGTCAGATTCAGGAACATGGGTTGCAATCATTCTAGAGCTAGAACCAACCCACCTGGGTCAGGATGGGCCCTGGTGGGCCAGCCCGGAGACGAGGTGGTGCAGGAGGAAAGGGGCTGATGGGCTCCTGTCAATCACCCCTCTGTGCCTGGTCTCTACCTGCAGAGGAAGAGCATGGGCTGAAGGGCTTGAGGTCAGGGTTCAGCCCCTCCTCTGAGACTCGTTTCGCCGGTGGCTTTGGGAGGGTCTCTTCCTTCTCCGGACTTCAGGCTCCCCATCTCCTGAATGAGGAATTTGGACTAGATGAGTTCACTGGTGCTCACTAGGTAGTGGCCACAGGGGGAGGTGCTGAGGAAGCACCGAGGCAGGAAAACGAGCACTGGAGCCTCTTGGGGGCAGGTAAGCTGCTGCAAGGCAGGCAGGCCACGTACTCATTTTTTTTCCTTCCAGAAATACATCTGTTTTATTTTTTTCTCATTACGAAAGCAGTTCATGCTTATTATTTAAAAAATATATATGGAAACCTCAGCTCAGGAAAACAAAAGCAGACATGGTGCCCATACCTCTCTGTCGCCCAGAGACAAGCACTGTTAGCACGATGGGACTCTTCCCTCTGACTGTGAATGGACATGCATACTTAAACACAGACACAGACTAGGATAGTGTACTGTTCATCTTTCTCAGGCCTCCCAGCCACCGCGTGAGATGGTTAGTGCTATTTTCACCCTATAGGTGGAAAGACAGAGACTCGAAGACATAGGGTAGCTTGCCTACCGTGATGCAGGGCCAAGCCAGGCTGATATCCTGTCCATTCCTGTTCAAAGCTCCTTCTCAACATGGACTCCCAGGAGGGACCCAGGCAGGCAAGCAGGGGATTGTTCTAGCATCCAGCACACCCGATGGGAGCCACACTGAAGGCCTCACTTCAGGGCCGCTGGGGTAGTCACGAAGAAGCTCGCCCTTGAGTGGTGTCCTTAGGAACGAGATGGCTGTATCCCGGGGAGGGAGAGAGAAGGAGCGAAGTCAAAGGAGTGAAAGGCCACCAAGTCCAGTCCCTCTGTGCGAAAGGAGGCAAACCGAGGCCACGGGCTGTGTGTGTCCATGTGCGTGTGCGTATGAGCGTGTGTTGGAGAGGTGCGGGGTGGGGGGCGGCTGGCGGGGAGCTGCCTGGTGTCCGGCCCACAAGGGCCGTGAACGATCAGGCTAAGCAGTTCGGCATCAATGAAATGATGGGAGCTGTTGAGGTTCCTAACAGGATATGAATGTGTCTTTTAGGGGCACGCTTTGAAGGTCCAATGGAGAGTAGAACAGGACGAGAAGAGTCAGGAGTCATTCGTGTGAACTGATCCTCTGTCTGTCCCCAGTTCACAGCCCCGGGAAAGAGCAGTGGAAGAAGAAGGGATCCAGGTCTCAGGGGCCGTAGGAAGGTGGTGGGACTCCCAGATACTCATCCTACTGAAACACACCTCACACGCTGGGGAGGAAGGACACGAAGCCTCCAATGTGTGTGGCGGGGCCGCAGATGAGCCCATTCCCGAGAGGCAGTACGCAGCTGGGGGGACGAGGGCCTGGTTTAAAGGCAGACATCCCCGCTGTGTCTTGTTTCCAAATCTCGGCTTGGCTGTCCGCACCAGCATCTGTTTGCTCCGACTGCAGCACAAGGCTGTCCACACTCCGAGCTCCAGCATGAGGCGAGGTCCCTTCACCTCCTGGGACGGGATGGGATTGTTTAAGGTTTCACCTGGGTGGCTCTTGTCTGGGAGGACTGATGTCCTGCCCCGCCTTCGGTGGAGGCAGGGACTGGCCCCACTTACAGATGTTAGGAAGGGCCGAGGGAGGGGCAGCTGGGGGGGGGGTCTCACCACGGTCAGGGACCTGGGCTACCAAGGGCGCCCACACACCAAGAGCCCAAGCTGTGCATGTGACAGGTGTGCGTGGATGTCCGAGTGGCCTCCATGGATAGAGCGACGGTGGGGAAGCAGCCTGTCATGGAGTCTAGACTGAGTGGCGATGAGAGAAGGAAGGAGTGGGGAGGCTGGGGGGCCGCCACAGCGGCGCACAAGCAAACAGAGAAAGGTTCATTCTTGCTTGCACACACATCCTCTGGGAGTCGGGCTGTCAGTGTGAAGCAGGCTTCAGGATGGGGTTCTATATGCCTTTCTTGGGGGAAGTGCCTATGGAGGATAAAGGCAGAGGGCAAGGAAGGCGGGGAGACCCCTCCAGCTTGGGGCAGGTCTGAGACCCCAGGAAGGACAAAGGGAGGGAAGGACTGGGGGGAGTGGGTAGAGCTCGCCCACAGTGCTCTTCTGAGATGGTCCGGTCCAGGCTGATGGAGAGCGCCTAGCTCAGCATTGCCCGTGTGTGGAGTCCTCCGCATGGCCCAGTTCTCGTACCCTGATCATGGTTAGAGTCATTTGTGGGGCGAGCCCGAGGGAAGCACGTGCAGTCTCACACAAAGACCATGCTAGGTTCGAGGGGGCAAACTGGCGGCTGTCCAGCAGTTCCAGTCCTGGCGGATTCTCTGGAAGGGGCTAGGACTGGGACGCCTCCGTGGCTGCTGGGGTGGGCTGGGAGCCTTCCTCCATATACTCCTCACTCTGATCCCAGGCTCTTTGTCAGAATGCTGCTGGCCCCTGGGGCAGGGTTAACACTCATGTCTGGAGGGAGCCTCGCACAGGCCACGAAAGGCTCTCATGCAGGGGAGGGCCTAACCATAGGCCACAGTCCGCCCTCTACTACGTGGGATCTAGCAAGGGAGAGTCACCTCCTGTCTAGAAGGGGGGGGGCTGGGAGTATCTCAGCAGCACTAACACCCGCTATGCCCCATGAGGGAAAGGAGTGCCTGAGGGATGAGGCGAAGAGAGAGCCAATGGGTGGTTGAAGGAAGGGAGGGGGGCATGGGGAGAGGCGGTCCGGGAATGGAGGGGTAAATGCCAGGGACAAGCAGAATCAGCAAGGGAAGAGGTGAATGAATAAGGGAGAAATGGGGGATGACTGTGGCCTGAGGGCTGGGGCACAGAGGGGGTGAGTGGGAACGAATGAGCGGCAGTGAGAATAGGAGAGCCAAGGGGAGAGGGCACAGGCCTCCCTTGCTCTGGAAGAGCAACAAGCCAGGGGTTTTTCTTCCCCTTGCTACCCTGATCAGGCTGTGAGTGTCTCCCAGATGCCACTGATGGCCCCTGGGCAGTTGCTGCAAAGGCGGCCTTTCCAGCGGCAGCAGGGGGCTGGAGTGCAGGCAAGGGACAGCCCTTTCTTCCTGTTGACAGTGACCCGCAGGGTTGAACCGTGTGGGTCACAGTTTGGGGCTGATGTCTGTGCTCACCTGTGGTGGAGAGGGGTTGAAGGCTGCCAGCCTCTGCCCGCTGTGGCCCTCCCATGCTGGGAGGTCCCAGAAATGTCCATTCCCTGATACAACATCCAGCATGCCCCAAATCCACCCAGTAAAGGCAGCTGCCGTTTTCCTCAAGCCTCTAAGAGTCTTTTGAAAAAAAGATGCCTCCAAACAACCCCGCTTCCTATGGCTGAAGGGCAGGCTGCCTGCCGCTGGGGTGCCAGACCTAGTCCCGGCTGTTGCAAGAGTTAGATGAGGACCCAGGGCAGCCCACAGCATAGCAACGCAATGGCTGTCACTTGGGGCCCTAATTTACTTCCCCTCTGTAAAAGGGAAAGGGTTTGGCTAGATCCTATTTTGTCCAAGAGTGGACATAGGATCTGGGGTGATCCCTGTTGTTAATAGGTTTGATGGCCAGAGAAGAGCTGAGTTGCAAAGGCCTTCGTCTCCATGCCCAGGAAGCATCTGCCTTTGAGGTGTGCAGGCTGGGCCTGTGGGTGATGGAAGCCGGGCCACCGGCTCAGGATGAAAGGGCTGGGGAGAATAGCCGGGCTGGGTCTGTGGACGCTCTCACTTCTGTTGGCCCCTGGACAACTAGCGCACAGCAGGCCAGCGGTGCCAGGGACCGACGCGGAGCCTGCCCGAGGCCGTGAGCACGGGTCCCCGGGCACCTTTACTTTCCAGGCGGGCCCGAAGTTCAGAACTCAACAGATCCTGCCCGAAGCAGGGAATCTGTCAGGTCAGAAGGCCCAGAGCTGCAGGTTCACTGCCTTTTCTGTAAACTTTGTATTGGAGTATAATATGCTCACAGAGCAAGGCATGAATAGTAAGTGTCCAGCCGGATAGAATTTCCTGAAGAGTGACTATACCTGTGTCGCCGGTGCTGAGATCAAGAAACAGAATGTGCCCAGCATCCCAGAGCCCTGGGGACTCCTTTGTGTCTCTCAATAGCAAGTCCAACAAAGTTGACTTCTCTCCTCATTGTTGCCCCAGTGTTCCATTGTGTGACTCTGCCTCTTCCCCTGGAGGCGGGCACTGGCACTCAGGGGTGACCTGGGCACCTGTAAGGACATTCCTTGCCACCCCACTGTGACATTCTTCTGCATTCCACCTCTCCTGTGCCACCAAGTTCTCAGTAGCCCGAGCACAATCATTATGGGTAGCAAACCGTGGGAGGAAGGAGGCAGAGGCCAGAGCTCAGTGTCTGACCGGCTGAAGCCACACCCGCACTGCCAACTGCAGGTGGACAGTGAAGTGGAGGGGTAGGGGGAGAACACGACCCCCTTGGGGCTGGAGCAGGCTGGCCTGGGCTCCTCTTCCCGCATGGAGCTGGGAGGCGAGGGTCCCTAAGAGGGACTATGATGATGCAGGGGTGGTGTCGCTCAGATGTCAGATGTCTGGCCACAGGGCAAAGGCAGGAGAGGACGAGTGGAGAGGGAGGCCGCCCACACAGGTTACTGAGGCCCCAAGTTTGCAGCCGGCTGCAGGGACAGACAGCTGGGCACTCAGATGGTTATGACCTGTGCATGGACAGGATGGGAAGGCAGAGAGCAGGAACAAGACAGGGAATTGCCAAGAAGAGCCATCTGCAGAAAGAAGGGGACCTCCTGCCTGGGGGTCTTCTGAGCAGGGTTCCCCCTTCCTTCTGTGTAGCCCCTCTGAGTCTGGCATAGTGCAAGCCCTCAGGCCATGTTCGTGGAGGCAGGTGACGTTCCTCTTGGTCTGGATTCCAGGACAGGACCTCTGGATGAGGTAGGAGCAGTGTCCCGCCCACCTGCCCACCTGATGGGGCCTCCTGTGGCCTCGAGGTCCTGCCAGCCGTCAGGCACCTGCAATGGCTCGGCTGTTGCCCTGAAGGGCCTGGGGAAGGAGGCAGAGGTGAGGCCATTAGCTCAGCGCTGTTTTCCAGAGGGCCTACAGGGAGATTATCTGGCGGCTTTGCTGCCTCCTGACGTTCCAGGACCACCCCTCTGGGACTGGATCCAAGGAAGTGAGTGATACCATGATTAGACGTGAAGAGTCGGCAGTCCTTCTCCTCTTCCTCCTCCTCCTCCCTCATGAATCCAGCCTGGGAGTGAGGGGTGGCTGGCAGGAACAGAAGAGGGGAAAGGCAGTGGCCTGGGCTAGCCAGGGCTGGCTCTCAGCCGGGGCTCAGCTTCTGCCCCACCTTCTCTGGGCTGCCGTTCCATCTGGGGGACTAGGGTGTAAGTGCCTTTTTGTCTGGGGGTCCTTCCTTTTTGTCTGGCATCTTCCAACGGTGACAGCGAGCGACTGAGCCCTGCCTCGGAATGGGCTGACTGGAGTCCCCCCCCACAATCCACAATGCCCTCAGAATCCCCTCGCCCTCCCTTAGCCCTTTTTGGCAGGATGGGGTGGGGAGGGTGAGAGGGAGGGACATGCCGAGGAGAAGGAAGAGGCAAAATGTGTATTTTCTGTGATCAGGATGAGAACAGTAGCCACCGTTAACCAAGGCCTTCCTCCACCTGTACCAGCACAGTAACACAACACCTTGCCGAATCCATGATATCAAGGTCCTGCAACCCAGTGGGGGTGAAGCCCCAGGCCTCCGGGGGTCAGAAGGCAGAGTGAGGTGTCAGGCCCTCAGAGGGAAAAGATGTGGGCGAGAGTGCTCCCTGCTCCCTGCTACGCCCCAGCAGACCCCCTTCTGGATCCGGTGTCTTTGACGGTCACGGTGCGATGGTCCCGAGACTTCACTGGGTTCAGTGGCTGGGAACGTCCGTCTAAAGCTCAGGCGTACAAGAAATGGAATTTCCTCCAATTTCCTATGACAATTCAATTTCTGTTTCTGGTTCCCATTCCGCCGAGACGATGCACGCGGGACCCCGTGCGCTTAAGGTGCTCTCCTTCCTCTGGATGTGTGAGATCCGCAAGCTTAGGCAGGTGTCGGATAGATGGGACACCTGGCTTCTTGGACATGTCCTGCAGGCCACAGGGGCGTCAGGGATGGTCCCTGCGGGTGGTGCTGAGATCCTGCAGGCTGGTGGGCAAACTCTCTTTAGCTGGCAGCATCCGCCTCTCCTTCCTCGCCAGCCTTGGGTGCCCATGGCACCACTCTGCTGCTTCTGCTACGGAAACACCATGAAGCCACCTGAGGCCACATCTGCCTAGAAATATCCTGCATGATTATTTCCCAGAACCCTGCCTCCTCCCTAGCTGCAAAGCCCAGGCTTTTCTCTTCCTGATCTCAAGAATGTATTTGGAGTTTCCTGTGGGGTTCATCTTCTTGGGACCTACTGACAAGTCCCTTCTTGTCACTCCCTCTGGTTCCCTCCACTTCCTGTGCCCAGGGAGGCCAGCCACGGGAGCTGGAGGCAGTCGGCTGTAACTGACTGTGTGTCCTTCATATCCTTTATCGGAGACCATCGGTCCTCCTTGTTTCCTGATAAAGATGGCTCTCTGGGGTTCCATGCCAGAAAGAGATGTCCAGCTTCTCTGTTCCCCGCAGCTATATCCACCCCCCCGCCCCCAGGTAGTTAGAGCTCTAGGGCCTAGATGAGAAAGGAGGTATTTAGAGAAAACTCTGTGCATGAGGACAGAGACAGAATCTCGACAGATGGTCCTCTACCCCAGGACCATGCCCCCCACGGGGGCCCCTCAGTGAGACCTCAGACATGCTCCCAAGGCAACTCTGATCTGTTCTATTCCAGCAGGCCCCACAAACAGAAGTAGTTCCCTAGAAAGTCACCAGGACCCCTGCTAGAAAGCCCCACATCAGCTCTCGTGAGACCTTCAGGTCTCTCATTTCAGCAAGACACCCTACAAGTGCATACCACATAGATGAGCAGAAGGAAATCTGTTCCCAGACAGGATCCAGAGTCACAGCCTCTCTTAGGCCCTCCCTCGATGCTGCGCTGGCCTTGGAATTTGGGTTTGCTCCTAGGTGTCTCGGGTATGTTTCATGCTGGCCTGGAGGAGCTCTGACCATGGTTTTCTCACAGATGAGGAAACGGAGGCTCACGGGGCTGAAGGAATAGGTCCTAGCTCCGCTGCTGAAAGGGAGGAAGCCAGCTCTGACCTGTGCGTCCCCATGGTTTCCCACCACACCTCCTTCTCTGTGTGGTTTTGTGTGGTTATTCAAAACTGGCGGCTTTCTGGAGAAGTTCAGTGTCCTTCTGCTGGTGGAAGAGTGGGCAGTGGGCTTAAGGGACGGAGGGTGAGTCTGTGCCTTCTTTCTGCCTCTGCACCTAACCTCACATGACCCAGGGTTGGGGCAGGAGTGGGGATTGCCCGATTATTATGGTGGCCGATTATGATGTGCTGGGCATGGTGTCAGAGAACGGGCCAGTAAGACTCAGGCAGGGGTTCTCCCCCATCCCCTCCCTGAGAACCTGCTGGGGGTGCTGTACGTCACCACAGACCTTCACGTGGCTCTTCTAAGAGTGGGGTCTGTGACACACCACGCCTGGGGACTGTTAATAGATGTTAGAGGAGCAAAAGTTTCCATGGTCATAGAGCTTAGGAAATCTCGACTCAAGGAGGGTGAAGCTTGTTCTGTGATGCAGGAAGACTTCAGAGCCTCGCTGCTATCCTGAGGGGGCTGCGGAATCTTCGGGGTCCCTGCTACGTTTACGCCTGAGGGCCCCCTTCCCTCTGCAGAATGGGGTGCATGGCTTGTCTTTGGCAGCACGTCTTTTGGGAAACAAGGCTCTGATAGCAGATAGAAAGGGTCCCTGGGAAGGATGAACAGATAAAGGACCAGGGGTCTGGGAGATGGGGTCTCGGGCTGAGGGAGGCAACTTCTGGCAAGACTGTGGGAGTCTGGTCTGGAGGGAGGAGGAGCAGGAGAAGGAGGTAGGGACGAGGGTGGGAGAAGGGTCTTGCAGGAAAGCTGGAGCTGGCGGTGGAGGAGGGGGCCCGTAAAGGTAGTGGGTGTGAGCAACACACCCAGTGTGGCTGAAGCTGCCTAGCCGACTTAAAAGGGAGGTCAGACGTATCGGGGTGGAAATGGTCTTGCAGCTCGGGGCTGATGGCGGCCGAATGGATGGGTTTCTCATTGGGGTTTGCACTTAGAGGCATCTCGCTACCGATTTTCCGTGGCCCCCTGAGTTCCAAAATGACGGTGGACACCCGGCTGAGAAGCTCCGTACAAAGCATCAGGCTCTGGGTCTCCTCTTTTCTGTGGGTAGTTCCCTCTAAATCCTCCTTTCCGATCGGCGAGTAGCATCTTCCTAAAGTTCTCTCCGATGTTCTAAGATGCCAAACAGCCTCCGCGTTGCTCATGAGCCAGAAGAAGAGGCAGAAGCACATCTTTTGATCCAGAAAACCCTGGGTGCGTGCGGCTGAGAAGGCAACAGCATTCATGAAACCCAATCTGGGATTGGACTGAGCAGGAGAAAGAGCCCGGGGGGCCAGGAGCCTCGGCAGTGGGAAGGAGAGACACGGTCGTGGGTTATTTATAATCCACTCCTGGCACCGTCTGCAGAGCTCCTTCGGCTCGAGGAAACACTCTCATCCCCGAGACAGACATCTGATCATTATAATTTTGTGTTTGAAGACGGTTTTAGCCTCCTGCAGACAAGCATAAAATCTGCATCCGCTGCCCAGGATGGGGGACATAAAAGTTCTTTAAGGGGGTCGTAGACCTTCCTGGGATGGGATCCAAGCTGTCTGCAGCTTTGGCACAGGGTCGGCTCTGCTCACACAGGTCCTGCCCTCACCTCTCCGTCTGCTCCCTGGGCAGAATCCACCCCATCCTCGAGGGGCCCATCCGGCCCTGCGGCTTACAGGGGCAGGTGCCGAGGCTCTCCTTCCTGACTATCTTAGCATTTTCTCTCTGCCTTTCTTCCCCTCCACAGTTGATTTAATTCACTTGATGTTCTATTGTGCTGCCTCGGTCCCTAGCTGCCTCTTGTATATATAACCATATATCGAATGGGCTGAACTCGATGGGGTACGAACAGGAAATGGCTTTATTTCTCTCCCTTCGATGCTTTCAATCACGCCCGGCTGGACCTCCTTCCCCTCCCCTTGGTGACATGGCGGGCGCGTATGAGCGCTTCTCAACCATTTTCATGCACAGAATAAATTTCACTCGCAGATTTTAAAAAGGTCCAGCCCAGCCTGGGCACAGCCTGTCCCCTCCATCCAATTTAAAGCGTCTCCCCCTCCCTGCTCTGTGGGCCTGACCACGTCACTGCGTGGAGGCCTGTGGTGGCCTTGGGATGGATTGTCCATGGTATGGGCTGAATCGTGTCTCCAGAAAAAGATAGGTTCAATTCCTAACGCTTGCTTCCTCGACATGCCACTTAATTGAAAATAGTCTTTATAGAATTCATGAAGTTGATGTGAAGTCATCAGGGTGGGCCCTGAACCCGTACGACTGTGTTCTTATATAAAGGGGAAATGTGGACACAGAGACAGACATGCAGAAAGCGGAGGACACACAGGAGAAGATGGCCGTGTGACAGGAGTGACCCACCTACCCACCAAGCAAGGCCGAGGACTGCCAGCTAGCCCCAGAAGCTGGACGAGGCAGGGAAGGACGCTCCCCTAGTGCTGTCCAACGGATGTCACCCTGGTCTCAGACTTGAAGGTTCCAGGACTAGAAGACAATAAACTTCTGCTGTGAGAAGCCTCCCCGTTGGTGGTGTTTTATCACAGCGGCCCTAGGAAGCCAGTACCTCTGCCGGCCTACTTCAGATTTCCCCATAGCCCCGGCACAATGAGCAGGGGGAATTGGAAGAGAGAGGGCCCTATCTTTTCAGATGAACCATGCTGCCTCAAGTGTCTCTTGTTTTCAAGACCTCTGTCTGGGCAGGTATCCCAGGGCTGGGAATTTCGTGGGGTATAGATATTCCCTCAGTGGTCCTGTGTCCCCTCTAGCGGGGAGTCTCCAGCACAGTCCTAGAACCCGGTTGCTCTCTCTGGCCTCCTCTCGGCCTTGGAGAAGCTCATATTCACTTGCAGGCCTGTAGCTGTCCTTGACCATACCCTTCTCTGGTTAGCCTCTCATCCTGAATTCTCCAAGCAAGACCCTCTCTTGGAGATGCCCTCCACTCTAATCCTGGGAGGGGAGGAATGTGTGATATACAGAAATATCTAGGCCTAGGTGTGGACTTGAGGTGCCCACAGTGCAGTGGGCCTCCTTCTGGGGAAGGAGGCACTAGTGCCCCCTCTCTGAGGCCACCGTAATCTCTACGAGAAGCTCTCTGGAGCCTATGCCAGTAGCTTGCAGAGGTGCAGAGAGCAGGGAGGTCCCAGCATTTACGTGATGTCAAAGTCCCCACATACAGTGACACAAGTTCCCTCACTTTGCTTGAAAGGTGGGCTGAAGAGCGAGAAGTCAAGAAAGTGCACACAGTTCACAACACACCTAGGGGAAAGACTCTGGCACTCCACTTTTAGAATATGGTGGTATTTGTCCCATGCTGCCCTGGCTTTAGGGTTTTGGCTAAAGGGCTCCCACTTCCATCCGGTTACAGAGAATAGTCCCGTCTATAGGAGATTTGCAGCTCCAAAGAACATCTTGCCTTCTACCTTCACTATAGCCTCTGGGAGGGGAGGAGGCCGCAGCGTGGAGTGGCTGCAGTCCAGGCTCCAGAGCCCTATGGCCACAAGTTCAAAGCCATGTACGGACATTTACTCAGCTGTGGGTGTCAGGTAAGGGACTGAACCCTTCCAAGCCCCCATGTCTCCCACTTTCAAGAATGGATGGGAAGTAATGAGCGCATATCTGCCAAAGAGTCAGGCACAGGGATACCCAGCTACGGCTCTCACTGGGGACCAATGACAGTGTGCACCCGACTGGGGGCCTTCTTCTCCAGCAAAATACATGAATGTGATTCTGGTTACAGACCTCTGGGCGCTCAGTGGCTCGTCACTGAATGAACATGGAATTGCTTGGAACTGTTTAGTAAAGATACAGCGGAAAGAGACCGAAAGGTATCGGTAGCCCATTAGGGTCCTTTAGCCCCCTGAGATGGTCACTAACTGGCTTAGCACTTTGCAAAGCTCAGACCTAAACCCTGGGGGAGCATTTTTGGCTCATATCCCCACCCCACAATGCATTGGGCCAAACACAATCTCACCCAGGACTTGTGAAAACGAGGTACTCTTGCACATTGAACAATGAGCTACAGTGTCGTCTCAGTGATTCTTAAAATTGACTAATACATGCATTTTAAAGGGAAAAAATTATTGCAGACCCCCGGTGTTGACTAAAGTTATTTTGATCATATTGTTACTTAAATATATAAAAACATAAAAGTAAGTATAAATTCCTTATGGTTTTAGCTCTTACACCACTATAAAACTAAAACACAATTACACGTTAAATGCAAACAAAACTGCAAAACCATTAAAATTCAAATTAATGGCATTAATTTAATGTGACAGATGATGTTTTGCTGAAAGTAAAATAAGCAATGTTGGGTTTAATAATAGAAGGACGTATTCCCATTTTAAGTTCTTCTTGTTATCAACTGGATTGTTTTGATGTTTGAACATGCCAGGCCATCATTAGAGTTATTGTCAATATTATTAGTATTTTAATATAAGAACTTCACCCATATTATAATTTTTCATGGGTTAAAATGGACACATCTGTAACCACAAACCTAAGGTTTGGATGGGCCAGTTTATTAGAACTCCGAAATATAATAACTTAAAAAATATAAAAATAGTTCACAGGCAGCAAGACACTTTCCTGTTGCATCCCTTACTGCTAGCGCTGTCAACACGTTGTTGCAGACCGAGACGACGTGCCCTCCAGCACCTGCGTGCAAAGTGGTGGCTGCAAACCCGGTTGCTGTGGCCTGCCAGTGTCCCCTGGAGTGTTTGATGACTCAATCCCACTTCTGCTCATCCCTGTTTGAACAATTGCTAAACCGCTAAACCTTTGTTTGCACAACAGCCCGTGAAGTCTTCTGGCCTTCATTTTGCAAAAATGTGATCATAAACCCAAATGTAAACGCAAACTCTGACTTCCCGAGGCATCGTTTGATGATCACATGACCATTCATGCACAATCCAATACAGTCTCTAACAGTTTTCAGTTTTTGAGATGAAAACATCAAACTTAGAAAGTTTCTCCTATCACTCAGAGGCCCCTGATACTCTCTCTCTGAGGATTTCACTTTGAAATACTGTGGCATTAAAAAGAGCTCTGGTCTGGGAATCCAAGGCTAGATTTTGATTCTAGGTCATGGACTGGCCTGCTGTGTTCTGGGGGTAGACTCCTCGTCCTTGGCTTCACCTGCTTCTCATCACCGGTTGGCTTGGATTTTCGGTCTTATCACGCTGATTTCACCTGGCCACTCCACCGGGCACAGAAGGACTCTCCTCTAGGGACAGATGGGGGAAACAGACCCAGGGCACAGCTGGTGGGTGAGGAGATGGGGTTACAAGGCAGGCAGTCTGACCCCAGACACACCTCATGGTAGTGAGTCACAAGATCGAGACCGTCTCTGGAGTGCCTCAGTCCCCTGAAGGACCCGTGTCTTGGGACCCGCACCTCCTCTCCCTACTCCTGGTCAACAACCATACCTGAGAACAAAGCACAGTCTTGGAAAAAGTAGAAGAACAGCCTGGATTTATTCCACACCCCTGAGGACCCCTATCAGCCCTCTGCTCATCTCTGGACATGCCCCATTCCCACTGAAACGATGAGATTATCCCAATCTGACATGATCCTAAAAATCTGACATGGATCCCGACAATGGAATTTTCCTGATTGGTGAATTCATGCTTACCTGTTTATTTGATGAAAAAACAGATGTCAGTTGATAACTCAAATCCTATTTTTGCACACACATGCATATACATGTATATATGTGTATACATACATGAGTATAGATATGTATGTTTATGTGTGTGTGTGTGCGCGGGTATGTATTGACCTTGATTAAAGAGAATGAAATTTCCTAGAATTGAGACTGTGTTGGAAACACAAGGGTTGTGGTTGGCTTTTCGTAGCTGAGGCATAGCTCATCAGGGAAGGGTCTTTGGAGAACAACTGTCTGCCGGGCCCTTGACCACTGACCTCTCGCATCCCTGGTGCAGGGAGAATGTAGCTGGGGTTCCTCCCTTTGGAAGCTGTAAAGACTCCTCATCTTATCTCGGAAACCCCTGCAGACACCATCACTCTTGAGATCCTCCCTCTTTTAGACTTGATGTGTGTGTGTGTCTACAGCCTTGACAAATAGAGGGATGTTCAGGGCTGTCTGGAATTTTGATTCCAGTGGTAAATTCCAGTTCAGACCTATGGAACTATGCCCTTGGATTTGTTCTACTCAAGTGCAAGGGAGACATCTTTAGGGAGGACCCTTTCTAACAACCCATCCCTCCTACCCATGGAGCTTGAGGTTTTAAAAGATTATTTCTTCTAGAAAGAGTTTCAGTGATAACTCATTCTTGCATTCTTATGAAACAACGACATTTACACTTGACCATCAGAGATTCTAATTGGCATGTGTCTCATGCTTATGAGATCCACAGAGTTGACAGAATAGCAGCTAAAACAAAGACATTTGACATTTTAGTTATTCATGCAGCCTTGCTCAGGGCACAGGTACAGTGATCATCAAGCTGTTTGAAATAGTGATATTTCAGCATTTGTGCACAGACTGTACTAGTGCCCACTAACCCAACATTGCATCCCAGGAGAACTCCAGAACAAGCAGGTAAATGCAAGTTTAGCTATGCTTGTTCAAATGCAAGAAAACCTTCCTAGTTGCTGGGGCTCCAAAGTGGGGGTGGGGGGAGGCTCATGTCTTTGCTTAAAGGGTTTCTGGTCCATGAATCAAGCCATTGGTCCTGTGTAGACTACTAGATGCTTTCACTGGAAACAAACGAACAAACAAGCAAACAAACTGGCTGGCTGGTTGAAAGCCAAAGACAAAACAGGGGTACTTTTAAGATGAAAATCTAAGGATACAGCTGTGTTCATGGGGACTCTGTCGCACCTCATTCCATATTTGAAGCCAAGAGTATCTGGCCTGCCCAGGGCTTGAATCAGTTGTTTCTGGGGCAGAGTGACAGAGACGTTGTGTCACTGGGTAGTCTCCAGAGGCCTGAGTCCTCTAGGACAGCAGCCTGCTTCACTCGGCATCGTGACCTGGGCCCAGCTCTCCCTGTCTGTATGTTCTATACATCTGTGCTTATTCTGCTTTGAAGCCAACCAGGGTTTCCGGAATCTCAGTCTCTTGCCCAGCTCTTTGCCAGTGTCCTGGATTTCTACTTACCCTGGCAGCTCCGCCATGAGCCGCCCTGGCCGAGGGTAGATGCACAGTGAATATCTGTGAGCTGGTTTACTCCGCCATCCCTGACTCAAGCTGCTCGTTGCTCCAAGACTGTGGCCCTTTGGTCTCAGTGGAGGTCCTACTCTGTAGAGTGCTGGGCTGCAAAAGTCACCCTCTATCCAGGGAAGGCCCTGCCTACCCTGTCCTGTTTTTATTTCTTTCCTCAACATGGCTTGTGATGTCTCCCGAGGAAATCTAGGAGATTGGACAGACCCCCCGATGCAATTACTCACTTGGATTGGTCTTAGCAGACCCCTTTCTTGGCAGTCTTGGCATGAGCCTCTCTACCAGCAAGAGGGGTGCTCATTAGAAATGCAACTTCACTATGGTCTCCAGGTCCTGGCTGGCCATGCTGCGAAGTCCATGGGTCAATCAATGCCTCTCGTCAAGGCAAGAGGGAACAAGGATCTCTGCCAGAGGAAGAGGGGCTGCCCATGGTTTAGGCCAGTTGTTCCTGGGGCAGAGTCTTGGGGACTTCTTATCTTTGGGCCCCCAGTATTTCTGGGCCTGGGGCATCATGGATCCTGAGTTCTGAATAATAACGATGCAGCCAAGATGGCGGATTTGAAGAGTCTTTACTGATCACTGTTTCAGAAGCCTTCGGCCTGTGTGGCATCTGGTAGGAAGAAGGTGCTGGAGCCAGGAGTCAGCTCTGTGGGTTGTAGGGTCTGGCTGGTCTGTACCCTGGGGCCAGAGAACAAGGCCCCATCACCGTGTCTGGGAGAATATGTGGGCTGGTCTTGTTGAGGGTGGGGGATGCATGTTGGGTTCTACAGGAAGTGGTCTGGCCTGCAGGATGGCTTCCATGGTGTGTTCATGACAGGTGCCCACGAGACAGAGGGAGGCGCGCGGGCCAGGGCAGAAGAGGAGCTGACGCAGTTAAGAGTCTTGGTGGACACCACGGAGCACTGAGGTCAGATGCCCACCAGAGTCACCTGAGTGGGCTCAGCAGTCGGCCCTCTACCCCTTCCCTCTGCAGGTCACTGAGTACAAGCCCTGCGAGAAGGGTGGGATCTTGGGTGCAGAGCTCTCTGAAGCTCCCGCAGCCCTGGGAGGGCTGGCAGTGCCTGGGACAAACACCGTTCTCAGAACCTCACGTATATTAGCTCACTTGATCCACCACCGGCTCTGTGAGCTACGACTGCGCCCTCTCATGGGTGTGCCTGTGAGGAGCCGGAGCCGCAGAGACGGCAAGCGATGGCCCCAGGTGGTGTGGCGATCTGGCGGCACAGCCGGGATTAGAACCTCCGAGGCTGACCTTTCACTGCCACACCATGTGTGTCTTTATCCTGGTTAGGAACTCGCGGGGAAAGAGGGAGACACAGGCGAAGGGGGGCGAGGTGGGGGAGGACAGCCGGAGGTCATCCTAGAGAAAGGCAAGATGGGATGGGCGAGGCGCGGGCAAGCGGAACAGTGCTCTGTGGCCACAAGCCACAGGACGCTGTAGGCTGGGGTGCAGGTTCCCGAGATCGGCGAAGCCCTTCCCTAAGGGAGGAGGGGCCGGGGGTGCTGGCCCCTTGCAGGGGAGCCAACAAGGGAGCCCTGGTGCACTTCCTGGCTGCATCGGGCCCACTGCAACTGGAGGCCAGGAGTTTAGGGTCTAAGCTGCTTTACTCTAGTCTCTCTGTCGTGTTTAAAATAGGGTCTTCACCCTGGTCCTGGGCCTCAGGGCTTCCTGGTGGCCCTGGGGAGACATCCCGTGGTGTGTGCTGGTCACAGAGGGCGCCAGCCAGGTGGGCTAGTGCCGAGGCAGGCCTGCACTCTGGGCAGTAGTCGGGGGAGACCGCGAGGGACGGTCTTCAGGTCTGCAGCCCGCTGAGGATGCTCACTGGGGAAGGGCCTTGGCAGTTCAGCCTTCTGACAGATTGAGGGCTGTGAGGGCTGGCCAGCCGCAAAGGGAGGCGGGGCGGGAGCGAACATCAATGAGCGAGGCCTCCTAGGGCTTTGAAGGGGCCTCGGTGGGCCTTTGAATCGCTCCATCTGGGGTCAGGGCGCTGAGTGGCTGGGCCCCGACGCTCGCCAATAAACTGTGGGGGACGGTCTTCAATTATGGAAGCGTAGCCAACCAAATCAGCTTTCAGATAAATTATTTATGCCCAGGCCTGCAAGGGAGGGAGCCCCGCTGCAGGAACAACGTGTTCATTTTAATAAAACGCCTGCAAAGTTGCAGGGTACTGGGGGTGGGGGGTGCTGTTGGGTTGGGGTGGGGGGGGTGGAGAGATGATTAGATTAGAAGAGGTCTGCTGTAAATAACACACAAGGAGGGCATTTTGTTTCTTTTTAGACTGTCTTTTGTATCATGTTTTATACAACGGAAAAGAGCAGAATACAACATGTATGAAATGTTAATGAGGGTTATTCGCTATTTACCTAGATTGGGGGACTGGAGAAAAAGCTGGGCTGGACTGGGGGGGAGGGGGCGTAGAAGATCAGATTCCATGCACATACAGACATCAGGGAGCCTGGAAGGCTTTGGAGCCTGAGCCTGGACTGGACACTTTGTGTCTGGTTGGAGGGGAAAGCAAGCAACAGATCCTAAAGGCAGGACTGGTGTTTTCTCTCTTTTCTGGAAGCAAGGCGGTGTGAGCCTGGATGGGAGGGAGGGGTCCCAGTGGGTGGGCAGGTTGGGTGTCTGGGAAAGCCCTCCACCCTGAAACCTGGGGGAGAATGAAAAGCCAGATGTGACATCAATGCCACTCCTCCCCAGTTTATTCCCCCCTGCCACAAGCATGGGAAAAGCAGGCAGAAGGAAGCATGTGATGCTCTGTGTGCGGAATTAGCTACTGTCTGGGTGGCAACCACAGGAACTGCATCAGGGATGGAGGAGTGTTTGGGTTTGGCAGTGCGGGGGACAGAGGGCCTTCGCTGTCCCTCCGGCAGTATATGCCAGAGCACAGCTGTCCTTCCCTAACTCAGGCTGCACTCTGGGGTGTCTGGGAGGCACTCTGCAAATCATCCCATGAGAGTGCTCTAAACCTGCCCCTCCCACCTCAGCTCCTCTGTGGGAAAGGACCAGGAAAAATCATTTGCGTTAGCTGGCTTCAGATTTCAGGTTCCCAAGCCGTTTCTTCATCTTTGATACACCTTCCCTTCCCTCTGTTTCCTCTATAGTCCCCACTTTGTGGCCATGGAGGCAGTCAGGCTGTGCTTCTCAGAGGGTGTGGAGGCTGTGTGGGCTTTGAAGGATGGGAGGAACTTCCACAGGGAGAATAGGAAAGTTCTTGTCATTCTAGAGAGTAGAAGGGACAATGTGTGTGAGTGAGATACGGACCGTTCTGGGTCGTGGGTCGATTTATGTCTTCTTGTATCCCCCCTGGCTCAGGCTGCTGTACCGTGTAACCCTAGGGTACTGCTCCATGAAAAGGAACACTTTGAATTGTGTAGTGCACAACCTGAAAGGCTGTACATGGCTTCCTTACTTGTACAGGTTACATGTTCATGATATGTGCCTAACACAACTTATTTGGAATGAATAAATGAATAATGTGTGAGCAGAGCTAATTGAAATTGGCTACAGAAACAAGATACCTTATTATTTCAAGTAACCAAAAAATTGGGGCCCCAGAAGGACAGTCCACTTTAGGCGTGGCTGTGAGCAGGGGCCCATGGGATGCTGACAGAATGGTTTCACCCCATCTCTAGACTCTGCTTGCCTTTGTGATGGTTTCATTTTCAGGCAAGCTCCCCTCGAGAGATGGCAGAGAGAGGCCCCGGCCAGGCTGGACTTGCGTGTTCCTGGTTTCGGAACCCGGGCAGCCATTCTGGCGGAAGTGCCAGTGAGTCCCATTGGATCTCTGAGTCATCCACCCACCTGCAAGCCAATCATGGAGGTGGGTGTAGGATGGTGCTGGAGGTATGAGGCCGTGACTGGCAGGGCCAGAGCTGGGGGCTTAGAATGTCCTGGAAACAAATGGCCTGGGAGCAGAAGAGAACGTGCTCCCCAAAGAAAAGTGAGGTTCTATTACCAGAAGCAGGGAGAATGGATTTTGAAAAGGAAAAACAACAGATGTCCCTTTCTGCAGCAGAACGCTTTGGTCAAATAAAATCTTTCCGGGAAGCCAGACATGCAAACCAAATAAAAAATAGGGCTGCTTCAGGGATGCCAGCTTGTAGGAGGATATGTTCCGGGGAATCCTTACTCCCCGGACATAGCCTGTGCATTTTTAATGCCACATTTTTTGCAAACGCGGAACCCTCACTGGGTAGTATATGTCCTCCTCTTATTCACCTATCCCAGCACCGTCCATTTAGTGCTAATTTAAAGGCTCCCTTCCCACACAGCTTTTTCTGCTTCGTCCTCCTTACCGGACGCATAACACAGTATTTTCTGAAGGGTATTTCACAGACATTGTTCTTTTGAAATCCCCTGAAAAACTGCGCATTTGGAAAATATTGCACATTCTCCTCCTTATTACATCATCCTTGTTTTGGAATGCCATGAAGCACATTTACACTTTAAAGGCTCTGGAAAGTCCTGCAGGCACCTGTTCAGCTCTATCCAACCCAGGTTGACCTAAACCAGTCAGTCTACAGCATCTGCTTTTCTCTTCACCCAGCACTGGAGGAGTGGATGTTTCCAAGGCACACACGCGGGGAGATGCTGCCAGGGAGCATCATGCAGAACAATTGATTGAAAGGAGAGGACATGAATGGGCTGCGAGAAGCGGGGCTCTGCTTACCATTGTGCTTGTGCCCATCACTTAACCTCTCTGGCCTTGGCACCCTCATCAGTGGAGAGGGGCTATTGCTTCTCCTGTCACTTGGTTCTTTGAGGGTGACATGAGGATGGTGTGCACATTGTTTGCACGTGGGAAGAGCTACCCAAGCTAGTTATTGGTCGTGCCTGGGCTCTGAGCTCTGTTTTTTAGTAGGGAAGGGTGAGGGAGGGGCCCAAGGTAAGGACCCATCAGAGAACTTGTAGGTCACAGAGGACTTGGAAAACAGACTCTGAGGGACTGGGCTTGGCAGGGCACTCTCTTGGTTCTACATGGAGGGAGGTACCTGTTACTGGTTCTGCCTTGGGCAGGTGAGGTTGGGGTGGGGTGGGGTAAGGTGGATGAGAGGGGTGGGGACATGCTGGAAAGCATATCAGGACCCCACCTGTGACTGCTGGCTCCAGCACTTATCCCCTTTTCTGTTGTGCCTCAGTTTCTTCATCTGTGAAATGGGAGAGGACCCTTATCTGGGTGCCAGGAAGCTTACGGGATTTGATGGCAGCTATGATCTGTGCTGCTCAGATGAAGGCAGCCAGTGTCTCCCTTGCAGAGTGTAGGGATTTCTGTCAAGTGGGAAGAGTAGGGGTGTGCAGTTGATAGGTCTGGTTTCCCTGCTTATCCAGTAGCCAGCTGTGCAACTTTCGGCAGTTTACCTACCCTCTCTGGACTTCATGTGTCCTCACTATTAAAACAGAAAACAACACCTCTCCCCTAGAGTTACCCTGTGAGTTGGAGGAGCACCTATGCAGCCAGGACCACACGCTGGCGTGAACTGGAGCCGTCATTTGCACTACGTGCACACGTGCTGCTGTCCCTGCCAGATGGTCTGCCCTGAGCCAGCTCTGCTGGGTGGCTGGGGACGGCACCATCAGAAGACATCATTGGCCACTGGTTCCAGCCAGGTCAAACCCTTGGACACCACACTCTAGCATGGAGCCACCTGTGAACAAAGGGCTTCCCGAGCAGGGGCCATAGCAGCCAGCTCCTTGGCCCCATCCTCTGGAAAACCTCACAGCTGCCTGTGTGCAGAGGCTCTTCCTTGGTCCCCTGCAGGCAGCAATGGGGTCTGGCTCTACAGGATTACAGGATGGGTGGGGAGTCAGGAGGCCTTGGCCATGTCCTGTTTGGGCCTCAGTTTCCCCATCTGCAAACCTGGGGCATTGAACATGATGACCCATTGCTTCCCCTTTCAGTTCTAGAATCCGATGTTGCTTCTGTAATTCCAAGAGAACCAGGGAGGAGCAGTTTGATGGACACTGGGCATTTAAGGTCTGCGGCTCTGACCCTCGTCTTGTGACCTTAGGCATGTGTTCAAAAATCCACTGATGCTAGGTACTGGATAAGGGGACCAGATAGGATTTGTTGTTCCGGCATCTAGGAATCTGTGCCCGGAACAGAGGTGCCAATGACGGGCCTGCAATGTAAGAGCCGTGTCCAAAGGCACAGAAGATCTAGGTGGGCACAGAGGGTTGAGGCTGGTGGTCAGGAAAGCTGGGGAAAGGGCGCCGGTGAGCTGAGACCTGCAGGAGGGGAAGAAGGGCGGGTGTGAGCAGAACATGGTTTAGGCAGAGGGCAAAGCATGTGCAGAGGCATGGGTGGGAGGGCCCAGAGCGTATTCTTAACCCTCGGCTCACAGGACCCTAGAAGCTCCTTTCTGGTCCTATGTCCTGCGGCTGAACTGCCATGAATGAGAATTGGGGTTTGGGGGTGGGAAGGCGGTTCCCACGTGCTGACAGAGTGGTGTGGTGTCTCAGATGGGGGCTCCGGGACCACTGTGTCCCAGTACTGGTCCCAGCCTTGCCAGTTACTAGCTGCTAGGCCTCCTATCTGAGCCCTTACCTCATCTCTCTATGCCTTCGTACCCCCCACCCCCAAACTGGGGGATAGGGATGGCTGTGGCATCCAGTTTATGGAACGGAATGAGATAACACCTACAGCAAAGTATCTGGCCGTTAGTAAGTGCTCAGGAAACATTAGCTGTCTCCTCCCCCTTCTCAGTGTAAAAATGAAGAGACATGAGGGTCAGATGGAGTATGGGAGCTGTCTCAAGTCATTTGGTCCCTGTGACTGAAAGCCTGTGTTCTCCTCCTCACTGTCCATCTTTCCCTCCCTTTCTGCCTTCCTTTCCTCCTCTGTCCCTGCCTCTCTCCTTCCTTTCTTCTCTCCCTCCTCCTGCCCTGCTTCTTTCCTCTCCCCGCCTTCCCCCCTCCCCTCCTCCCTCCGATATCCCCCTACCCAAAGGCCTGGGGCCTGGCTGCACTCCTGCTCTGATCAGACCAAGAGTGCCTCTGGGGTCCTGGCACCCTGAGTACACGGCGGGACTCTGAGCTGTGGTCCTGGGCCTCCCCTTTGTCCTTCTCTCCTCCTGCCGCGCCCCCCCCCGCCCCCCCGGTACTCCCCCACACTCAGAGCCACTGCTAGCTTCTGCAGGAGGGAAAGCAGAACCTGGGATCTGTCTTCTGAGACAAGCGACTTCCAGGCGCCCCGCCCTGGGCAGACCGAGCTCTGCCCTCTCCTGTCACTAAAATAAATGGCCCCCAAACAGCCATGAGTTGCCCTAGTACCCTAGCAACTGACAGCTTCTTGTCCACCCAACAGAGGCAGCTCAGGGCCAGTTTGTGAGCCGGGAAATGACAAGCCTCCCCCATCCGTCCTCCACAGAGAGCTGAGAACAATAGGCCACTCTGAGCCTGAGAGCCAGACTCGGAGGCCCGCGCTAATGAGTGTGCCACTCTGGCCGCCCGCAGAAATCAGGCCCCGGCTTCCCGGCTCGCCACGGCGCGACAATGGATAGCCGAGGAGGGGCTCCCAGCTCTCTCCCCGACCCCCACTCCGGGGTGTGTGTGCACGCGTGCGTGTGCATATGTGTGCGTGTGTGTGTGTGATGTCTGCCTCACTGCCCAGACCCATCTATCTCTTTGTGCTGAAGTTTTCTAAAGCCACACTGGAAAAAATTGAAAATCGTCTGCATGCTATTCCCTCTGGGTTCCAAATGGGTCTCAGGGTGAAGGGAACAAAATACGCTGTTTTAATTTGTAATAATAACAATAATATCAGCTCTTATTATTATTATCATGAGCTGCACCAACAACATGAGCAGCAAGCCCACACACGGGCTGGCCGAATTACAGTGGGGGCACAGAATGCTTGTCCAGCTGTGATTTCATTCAGGCTCCTGCCTGCAATCCGAGGAGGCCAGATGCCCTGGGACCCCAGCTGGGGTAGGGAGGGGGCGGCCTAGGACTCCCAGGTTCTGCTTTTCCCACGTCCTCGAGGAGGGATCGCATTAGCAACACATTTTTTTTCAGCAGACATGGCCAGGCACCTGCCCAGGGACAGGCGCTCAGCACGTTCCCTGGAGAAGAGGGGACCGGTGTGTTCCCTGGGCTCCAGACAGATGGTGGAGACAGGCCCCTTAGCCAGGTAATCTTAGCTCTGTGCAGCAGGGGTCTGTCGTGGCCTCCGGGAGGCCCTCCGCTCAAAAGCTGAAGTCAGTCTGGAGAAGGTCTCAAATGCCATTTTGATGGGTTTGGAGTCCTCAGCAATACCACAATTTCTCTCCACTGCACACTGAAGCGTGTGTCCGTATGCATGTGTCGCAGAGGGATAGAGCCCAGTGAGTTTCCTCACACTGAACACATTCGTGTAACCAGCTGTCAGGTGAGGAAACAAAAGTGCCCCCAGGGCACCACGCCCCCCTCCACTACTCCCTCTCACGAGGGTGACCACTGTCTTGAAGGCTAACAGCACGGATTAGCGCTGCCTCTTTTGTATTTTACAGGAGTGGACTCATACACGCTATGTCATCTTTGGTGCCTGCCTTCTTTCATTCAATATTAGGTCACTGGACTGTGATCCCCGAAGGGGAGCAGCGCTCTAGTGAACCTGAAACCCTCATCCCGCTCTAGGCTTGTGCGTTGCATCTAGCAGGAGCTCAGTCATGATTACTGAGAAAATTCATTCAGCAAGAACAGATAAGAGTATCTCCTCACTGGCAGGCACCGTCCCCAAGTTTCGGGGATTTGAGAATCACGTGCCAGAGATGGCCTGTTGTCACAAGAGCCTTACTCGTTAGCCGGGGCCGTCCGCCAAACACCGAATCACCCATCTAGCCACGGTGATTCGGTTTGAGGAAAGCCTTATGAGGACAGCGACCCAAGGCTGATAAAATTGGAGTCATGTTAGCGGGGGAGTCGAGGAAGGTCGCTCTGAGATATAAAGGTTGGCTTTAGAATTAAGTGAGTCATGGGGGTGCCTGGGTAGCTCAGTGAGTTAAGCCTCTGCTTTTGGCTCAGGTCATGATCTCAGGGTCCTGGGATTGAGTCCCACATCGGGTTCTCTGCTTGGTGGGGAGCCTGCTTTCCCCCCTCTCTGCCTTGTGATCTCTCTCTCTCTCTCTCTGTGTCAAATAAATAAATAAAAATCTTAAAAAAAAAAAAAGAATTAAGTGACTCCTGGAGACAGATGTTCAAACATTGCAAGGGAGAGTGTCCCCAGGGTAGTGTGCCCAGCAGAGAGGTTAGCAGGTGCACAGGGAATAAACTGCTCTCTCCCTCTCTGTGTATAGCCACCATGCCAAGGCCTAGGTACCTGGAGCAAGACTTTGGGTGGAGATCCTGGGCTCCGCGCTCCTTTTCAGCTTCCTGCATTGTCGGTTGCGTGGGCTCTGCTGGTCTTGAAGACTCTTCCTGGACCTGCTGTGGATCCTGGGTTCTGTAATCCAGGAGCCCAACAGCCCCTTCTCTTCCAATCCAGGCTCAGCTGCCAAGCCCAGACAGCACCATGCCCCTTATGGGGGATGTCTAGCAGAAACCTCAGTTTGGACTTCATGGTGTGGTCGGGCTGCTGCTCTACGGATACTGAGGGACACCCGCTGGGATTCAATGGGCACGAGAGATACCTCTTGCTAGGAAGCCTTTAGCTGCTTCATTTGCAAATCCAGATCTGGGCGGTGGGGTGGGGGGGGGGGTGCATAGAAGGACCACCAGGGCCATGAAGACCCTTGGACATCCTTTAGTCCCAAGGGTGGGGTTGCACAGTGTATTGGTGACAAGGCCGGAACTAGAATCCTTACTGCTACCGCACAGCATACAATGACACTGTTACCCAGATGCTCAGTCTGGAGCTCTCTGTGGCTTTGCTTTCTCTCTGTCTTCCTACCAAATCCAGCAAAATGTAAGGCTGACAGTTCTTCTCCCTGACTGTATGTGCCTTGTGTCCTGATCTCCCCTATGCCTTGGTACCACTGCTCAGCTGGTGCATTTCAAGAGCAGGTGTTCCAGGCCCTGGGCCTCTCCTAACTTACGCTCTCCTACATCAGGCCACAGTGGTCTTTGGAACGTGACGTTCAGATTATGTTGTTCCTGTGAAAACCCTCCAGTCGCTTTCCTTTGAACTTGGGAGGAAGTCCAGGTTCCTGGTCATGAAGCCTACCTCCGTATCCTACCCCAGCTTTCCCACCACACACCAGCCACACTGCTGTTGTGTTCTGAGACACTCCGCTTGTCCCCAGTCAGGCTCTCAAGCTTGTTCTTCCTTCTGCATGGGGTACGCGTCTCCCGGATCTTGCCGGATGGTTCCTTTTCACCATTTGGGAGAGGATTGGTGTGTGACGGATGCTGGCTGTGTGCGTGCGTGTGTGGGTGTGCGTACCGGGTAAGAGTTAAAAGATGGTGTGCACAGAGGGGGAAGAGATGGCCTAGAGGACACTTACTGAAAAGGAAACAATGTGGAAAGAGGAGGAGCTTTGAGAATGGATTTGAATGGTTCGAATCCCCAGTCGGACACTAACCTTACTCCTGTGTTCTAGGTTACTTACTCCTCCGGGACTCAGTTTCCTTTTCTTGAAAAATAAGAATTCCAATCCATCTTCAGGACCATCGTGGAGGTGAGTAATCACCCAGATAGAGGATCCGGTTCAGGGCCTGGTGTGGAGTCAGTGTTTAGTAAATAGTAACATTTTGATTTTAAATATGAATCAATTGTAAAAGAGGGACAATCTGTCAAATTTAAAGAACAAAACAGAGGAGCATAGGGGAAGGGAGGGAAAAATAAAATGAGATCAGAGAGGGAGACAAACCATAAGAGACTCTTAATCATACGAAACAAACTGAGGGGCTGGGGGGATGCAGTAACTGATGATGGATGTTAAGGAAACATGTGATGTCATGAGCCCTGGGTGTTATATACAACTGGCGAATCACTGAATTCTACCTCTGAGACTAATAATACAGTATTTGTTAATTAATTGGATTTAAATAAAAATAAATAAATTAAAAGAGAGGCAATAGCTGGGACTTGGAGGACTAGTGTTCATGCCACTCGCTGGCTGTGTGACATTAAGTAGCCGGCTGCCCCTTTCTGACTTTAGGCACGAGCATCCTACAATTTGGGGGAGCCATTGTGTTTTCTCCCATTGAACCTTTCTTTTTTTTTTCTTTTAAAGATTTTATTTATTAATTTCTTTTAGAGACAGAGAGAGAAAGAGCATGATGTGTGCAGGGGGAAGGGCAGAGAGAGAGAGAGAGAGAATCTCAGGAGGGCTCCCCACTGAGCCCAGAGCCTGATGTGGGGACTCAGTATCATGACCCTGAGATCAGACCTGAGCTGAAAGCAAGAGTTGGACTCTTAACCTATTAAGCCAGCCAGGCACCCCTTCCTTTGAAACTTTCTGATGAGCGCGGCCAGGACAACTCTCAGTACTATGCAGGAAGCCACAGAAGATTGAGAGTGGGGTCCCAGCCTTGGGCTGGGGACTTGACACTTTTCAGAGGTGACAAGATGCACATAAAAGGAGCTATTATTTGGGGCCACCCACTATGTACCAGGCAGGATACCAGGAGTTGTATATATGTTAACTCAAATCCTTTTATCAGTCTTCCTAATTAGGTGTGTTCACCCCTGTTTTACCACTGAGGAAACGCCAAGAATCTGTTGATTTGCCAGAGGCCATTCAGATAGTAATTGGAAGAGTTAGTCAGTTTTCTTCTCAGGAACCACCATATGGAAATGCCTTCTGAAGTAGCCCCTAGCCAGCCGTAGCTAGTTACATTTATATTAACTAAAATGAAATAAAATAAAAAACTCAGTTCCTTGGTCTCACCAGCCACATCTGAAAGGCTCAGTAGCCACTTGTAGGTAGTGGCTACCATATTGGAAGGTGCATATACAGAGTAATTCGATCATCAGAGAAAGTTCTTTTTCCTGGTGCCACCCCAAATAGCAGCTAGCCACATCTATGGGAGGTCAGGCCCTTGGCTGGGGGCTTGAATGACACAAGTCGTTGGACAGACTGGACACCCATTAGGGTGCTTTGGGTCAGGCAACACTCACCAAAGGTTGGGGAAATGGCGTTGCCTTTGGAGGTGCAGGAATGACTGCCTTTCCATACTGCTTCCCTCTCTGGTCTGCAGCGCTCTTTGGGGCATGGAAATAGCACATCTTAAACGCCTTGCTTCTCTGAGTGTGGTTCACCAACCAGTGGCATCGATGAGCCTGGGAACTTATTATAAATATGGTGTCTTAAGCCATACCCTAGCCCCGCTGAATGAAGATCTGCATTTTAGTGAGAGGCCCAGTAGATTCCTGGGCACATTCCATTTGAGAAGCACCAGACTGTACCACGCTCTGTAGCTTTTACAACTGCATTCAATGTCAAAAGAGTCTTCTAAGCCCTATAAAATCCATGTGTTAGAGCCATGTCATGAGGCTCGTGTATGGAAGCATCTTCTTTAGAGATGGAGCACAGATCAGTTTTTGGTTCTTTTAGGTTGTAGATATCTAAGGTCAAAACTAGCAGGACCCTTAGAGATAATCTAGCCCCAACTGCTCCTCTTGTAGATGGAGAAACTGAAGCCCAGGGGAGGAAAGCAGCTTATCCAAGATCATACACAGCATCAGAGCTTAAACCAACATGACCTGGCAGGACATTTCAGCGAAATATGGTGCTCGGCAACAAGAAAAGCACAAAGCTGTAGTGGGAGGACCTTGGCCCAATGTGGTGAGTGTTTATTATTGCCCCAAAGCTGTCCAAGGAACTGATATTGATCACCATGGCTATTGCTTATTGGGCACTCACTGTGTTCTAGGTGCTCTTACAGATATTTGAACATGCTATTTCATTGGGTCCTCACAGCGGTCTATGATGTAGATGCTGTTACTACCTTCTCTTTGAGGATGAGGATGTTATGGCTTAGTGTAGGAGTTAAGGAACTGCCCTAAACATCACACAGTGCACAGCGGAGCCACCCTGGGCATCCAGCCCTGCTGCCCATGCTCTCCCTTCTCCTGAACACTGACTGTGTAGAGAATTCACACGTGAAGTGGTTTCCTGGACACCTGAGGCTACATAAGGCAAGGAAAAAGTTATTGTAGACACTCGGTCCCCTGTAGATCTGTTCCTATGAGGCTTGCTATGGAAGACTGCCCTAGGCATCCCACATGAAAGGGAAGGCAGAATTGCAAAGTCACTCATTGTAGGACACACAGAGTGAGTACCATTAATTATGCTGTATTGCCAGATGCATACATGTTTGAAAACATGAACTAGGTAGCAGGAGGGATTGCTCAAGTCAGAATAAGGTGCAGGCTTCCCGAATTCAAACAGATGACATACAGTAGACAATGACTGCTGACCATTACTGTAATTTCAGTGTAGCTGGAGAAACATTCTTCACCAAGAGGGAAACTTATGGAGTATGCAGTCTTTCACTTTTGCTCATTCTGGATCTCTTTTCTCTCTGTCTCTGTCTCTTTCTCTATCTTTCTCTCTCTCTTGATATAGATATATCACAGAGAGATAGACAGATATGGTACACAAACATTAACTGGGTACTCTTATGTATACTAATATGTTAATAATATATATTCTAATTTTTCATTGAAAGAATAAATCCTGTGGTCCCAAAGAATATACAGTGAAAAGTGGTCTCCCTTTAGTACCTGATGCCCAAGCCTTCCTCTCCACAGGTAACAATTCTCATAAACTTCTTGGATATACTTTCAGACATAATTTATGTATCTGTTTACAAATATAAACAGGAAGACTTATTAAAATAAATGATGTTCTTCCATAAAAACATATATAATTTCTATAAGAAAATATATAAAATATTATAATTTTCACAATAACAATATAAGATATCTAGAATTCGAACTAAAAATATTGCACAAGGACTTTATAGAGAAAAAAATTAAAACTATTAGAGTGTTTAAGTGAAACTTGCACAATTATGTATGCAAACCATATTTATGGATTGGACAGCTTTCTACCTATATTAATGGTCTTCAGTAATTTTATATGTGCAGTACAACTCCAAACAAAAAATGCTTATCCCCAAATTTTGTGGAATTGATAACCTGATTTAAAAATTCACATGTGAGAGTATGGGTATGCGAAGAACTGAGTCAATTTTGAACACTCAAAGAGGAGGACTCTACCCCAGCATGTACTGGACAGGCATACCATATTGCTATAGTAATAAGAAGAAAGATGTGTTAGTGGAAAAGAACACAAGAGTAGAACAGAACCAAGAGCTGAGTAACAGATCCATGCATATGAAAATGACATTTGATAAGGGCACCTGCAAATTAGGTGGGAGATTTTTGGGTGATTATGGGAAAAATTATTTATTAGGTATAGGAAAATAAAACTGAATCTCTGTGTCACAACATACACAAAGATGAATTCAAAATGGATTAAAGACCTTAATGTGACAGATACAGTATAAACATAAGGACAAAAATACAGACAAATATCTTTGTATATTTTTAGGTGGGAAGGATGTCTTGACTGAGACCAGAAAAGCACAACCACAAGGGGGGGAAATGCATGGGTCTGGCAAGGTGAAAATTAAGGATTTCTATTCAATAAAGGTCACCATAGAAAAAATTAACACCTGACAAGCAGGCAATATTAAGGAAATAAGGGGGAAATCCTTATAAGTTAAAGGAAAAAGGAAAAAGACAGGAAATCCAAGAGGAAAAAAATAGGCAAAGACTTTGAGTAGGCAGTTCACACAAGGAGAAATCCAAGGGACAAAGAAGTGTACTCATCCTCAGCAGTGCAACGGACATGTGAACAAGGTCTGACTCTCCCCATGTTAGCTGGTCAAATCAGATAGTCAAAAGTTGACTGACATCAAGTTTGACTAAAGATATAGTCAGTGGGAACCTCTAATCCACAGTTCTGAGAAGTGTGAATGGAGAGCAGTGATTTCCTCGGTCATAGGGATATTCGGTGTTGAGCTACCTCATGATCTTGACTCTTCTGAGGCTCTCCTTCTGGTCCCGGAAGCTGTTCATTGCTGCGTGTTTGTGAGAGTGGGGTGGGGGAGGCTATTTAAGGTTCTACCACCAGGGCAATGAATAGATAGACTAGGAAATGGTATGCAGCCATTGAAAGAGTGAACCAGAAGCACATAGAACAACATGAACAGAGTCTTAAAAAATAGTATCAAGTGAATAAAAATTAAAAGAATGAGATATCTAGCATGCTAACTTTTAGGTAAAGTTGAAGTATACACAATCACAAAATTCACAAGCTAAGGGCTAGGGATACATCAAATATATTGAAGTGTTCCTACCATGGGAAGGAAATGGGAGAGAAACCATGGATGGAAACCATGAAACAAGAGAAGGGCCATGCCGATGGGGAGACTGCCCTGAACTGAGGAATGTGATAAACTTAAATATTTGCCTTTGAGGAACAAGGAATCAATCAACTGAGGAAAATTTATTTTATTCTTTGATTTAAACATCATTACATTTATGTATGAGTTGAGTTGTACTTGTTTTGTTTGTTGTTACATTTCACAAGTTATGAAACCTTCTTTAAATTTGAGTTTTCAGGGTTTTTTTAATAGTTAAAAAACTTTTCCTTCAGCTCTCAAATGTCTTCTTATACCTTTGGAAGACTGATTCTCAGGCTTAAGGCACTGGGCTTACACTTTTGGATGGCATAACTGTACACAGTATTTGATTTTATGGTTGTAGGACAATATATTAGGTAGCTAGGTAGCCAAATATTAGATATTTGGATTGTTGGTAGTGTTCCTTTTTTCTTTAAACAGTAGTGCAATGGACATCCTTATATATTCATCTTTGAAGAATGTCTGTCAGTAGGTTAAATTCCGAAAGTAGTAATGCTAAAGTGATATGTATATATATATTTAATTTGAACAATCTGAGATTGTCACATTATCCTTATACTAACTTATTCTCTCACCCTTGTGAATACAGTTTGTGTATTACAGAACATTTTTTTTTCTGTTCTGATAGATGAAAAATTTTATTCATGACTTTAAATTTTATTTACTTAATTATAATGGTTTTGCATAATTTTCTCAAATGTTCGTAAGCCATTCAATTTATGATTGGTGGTTGGCCTCATATTAATTTATAAATGCTCTTTATTAGTAATATTAGTTCTATCCCATATGTTCTAGAAATCTAAAGCTAGCTATGTATATTATATCCCTATCTCTATCTTTTTATAATGTATCTATACCTAGCTCACTTATGTTTTATATACAATATAACTTTTACATACAACTGTCATGGTTTTATTTTTTTAGTTTAGTCTATCTAGAATTTGCTTTGGGTCAAGAAGTAAAGTAAGCATCGAGAAACTTATGTTTTCTTATATTAAATCAATTGTCCTGACATTATTTATCGAATTACTTCCATTTTCCCACTGATTTCAAATGTTGTATTTCCTATATATGCTAAATTTGCTATATATGCTAAAACTGTTTGGGGGCTTTCTAAAAATTGGAATTTAAATTTTTTCCCATTGATCTGTCTCTTTGCTAATGTGCCAAAATCTAGTACTTAATAATTCTAGATTTATGGGGTAATTGGATTAGTTACTTCTTAGCATCATGATTTTCATAATTTTGTGCTTCCTCCTGCAAGTTTGTTTTTCCGTATATAATTTTAAATTATATTGTCTAGCTCAAGAAATGTGAAGACATGCATGCAGGGGAATGGCCTGCCATGGGGAACTAGAACCCAAACTGGGCAAGGGAGGTGTCTATGATAGGAGGAGGTGATAGCCAAGGTAAGGGATTGGTTACATTCAGGGGGATTGGTCATAAGGATAATGAAAGTCGGGTTTCTGATGAGAAGGAAATTGCAAATATAGGAATAGAGAAAACTAGAAAGCATCTTTGGTATTAAACTTCAATTAAAGGTATTGCTGGGAACTCAGTTTTCTAGATCATTACTGATAGAAATAAACATAAGCATAAATACGTATATAGTGTGGATATTCTATCTCTGGTCATTGAAAGGGCCTGGGAGTGGTGACAGTCCAACAGCATTTAGCACACCAATTTGTATTAGTTCCTTGTTGCTGCTGTAACAAATTATCACACACTTAGGGCTTTAAACAACACATCTATTATCTTATAGTTATGGAGGTTGGATCTGAATTGGGTCTCACAGGATTCAAAACCAAGAAGATGGCAGGGCTAGAGGATATCAGTTCACTCTGGAGGCTCTAGTGAAGAATCCATTTCTTTGTCTTGTCCAAATGTTACTGTGGCCCATTAGCCAGAGGAGAGGCCTACAGAGGTCAGGTTATTGGTGGAATTTGGCTTTAGGGCTATTTCACCGTGGGCCCAGTTGGTATCCTACTCTATCTGTGGTTCTTTCCTCAGTTCTGGAATACATACTTGGAATAGAATGCTTAGCAGCCAGCATTTCCAGAGGCTGCCCACATTCCTTGGCTCATGGCTCCTTCCATTAGCAGTGCCAACAATCTCATCATTTTGACCTCTCCTGTCATCCTCACTTCTCTTTCTTTGACTCTGAACTCCTGCCTCCCTCTTTCACTTATAAGAATTCTTGTGATTACATTTAGAGCCTGCCTGGTCCAGAATATCCACCCCCATCTCATTATCCTTAATCATATCTGCAAAGTTCCTTTTCCAAGTATGGTAGTCTATCCACAAGTTCTGGAGATTAGGACAAGGACATCTTTGTGCATCAAATTCCTCCTACCACACCATTTTCCACTAAAGAAATTAGTGGCCCTTACAGAAATGGCTGATTTTAGGGCTAGAGTCTCTTTTGTGCCAGAAAGTAAGAAAGGATTCGAAGAATGATGGGTAAGTCCATCATCCTCAAGGTCAAGGAAGGAAGTTTGAAGGGGCTCCCAAAGGCAAAAATACATGATACTTATGGATTATAACTCATTGAATAAAATAGGAATCCGTGAGTCCATACAGATATAAATAAATTATTGAACGAATGTAAACTTTCATGAGGAGTGGAATAATTATACAGTACCTCCCCTCAAAATATGTATTAATTATGAAGAGGAAAGAAGTAGTTTCACTCTGGGGAAGTCTGGAGACACCACCTTAATCAAGCGATCAAAGTGAACATCATCAGTAATGGGACACACTGAAATTATATGCCATGTGATAAGACGCAACAAGAAAACAACATTGCTTTTGGAATATTCATAAGTAAGATGCCTAATCTAAATCTAATTATGAGGAAACAGCAGACAAACCAAAATTGAGAGAGACTCTAACAAAAATGGCCTATAATCTTTTAGAGGTCAAGGTCATACAAGATAAGGAAAGACCAAGAAACAGTGCCATAATGAAAGAGACTAACAAAACATGACAATTACTTTGACTCTAAAGTCTATTTTTGGAACAAGTGGTAAGCTTGAATGGGACTTCAGGATTAGCTGGTGGCAATCTAAAATGTTGATTTTCTGATTAGAGTGGCACTACTGTGGTTATTACAAGAATACACACAAAACACACTGAAGTATTTATTCAAGGGTGAGAGGAACGTATTTTGGCAAATTATTTTGGCCATTTATGTTGGTGATTTATTTTCAAATGGTTAAAATAAGAGTTCTTTGTAGGTACTTGTAACTCCGAAAATTTTTAATTATATCAAAAATAAAAATATATACAATAAAAGTCTGTGTGTGGTTGGGAAAAATTATGGTCATTTTTGTTGGGCTTGTGTTAAATTAATAGATTATAGGAAGACTGACATGTTTAGAATACTGCACTTATGATTAACTAAATGGATCTATGTACTTCCCTTTGTCAGACCTCTTTCCTGCTGTTTGTTCTCTTAAAGTTCTCTTTAAAAGGATCTTCAGCATTGGACTTGTTATATTATTCCTTCATATGTTAATTTTTACTATTCCAAATATGGGATCTATATTTCATTGTATTTTCTAAGTATTTGTTGTTTGTAAATATGATGGCTGCAAATTCGGTATATTAACTTTGTAACCAGTCATTTTTCAGATTTTCTTATTCTTTCTAATAGCTTTTCAGTTTTTTTGAGATCTCCAGATAAAGAATGAGATTACCTACAAAAAGGCTAAGGTTTTTTACCTCGTCTTTCCAATTTTTACATCTTATGTATTTCTCTAATAAAGTTTTAATGCATAGTTACTTCTGGAGGAATATTAAGTAAAATCATAATCTTGGGAATCTTTACCTTCTTTATGACTTTATAGAGTACGCTGCTGAATTTTGACTTTTATATAGAGAAAATATTCCTATTTTATCAAGAGGCTTTTCTTTTTTAACACTTGGATCCTGTCTTTGTAATAATCTTTATTGTTCCATTTGTAAGAATAAACATAAGTTTTTCTCTCCCTTATTTGTTTTTATGGTAAATTTGACCAATCCTTGAATTCCTGACATGATTATTGTTTTGCCATGTTGTATTATACTTTAGTTTGCAGCTAGATTTTGTTTGAAAAGCAACAAAATTCTAGGTTTGATCTGGTGTTTGTTTTGTGCCCCTTTGATTACATATTATTAGTTGAAGTGGCAGTGGGATTATCTTCCAGGTGGGACAGAGTAGCTTGTGGCAAGCCACAGTCTTATCAAGAAGGACAAACATGGCAGACAGAGAAATCATTTATCTGAAGGTATGAGAGGATACTGAGACAATAAATACCAGAAAAGTTGAGCTCAGAGAAGGGATAATTTTGGAAAAGTGAGCTGACTCTTTTTTTAAAAGACTTTATTTATTTATTTGACAGAGAACACAAGTAGGCAGAGAGGCAGGCAGAGAGAGAGAGAAGCAGGCTCTGCACTGAGCAGAGAGCCCGATGCGGGGCTCGATCCCAGGGTCCTGGGATCATGACCTGGGCTGAAGGCAGAGGCTTTAACCTGCTGAGCCACCCAGGTGCCCCGAGCTGACTCTTTTTAGCCCTTTCTGCAGCAGGGGCATTGGCTGAATGAAGATATGGACAGAAGGCTGTTAATCTAGGTTTTATACAGGTAGCAGGATGCTGCTGGAAGTGAACACAGCAGGAGACATTTTGGCAGAGACTTTGGAGGAGGCTCATGCCCCTGGCTAGTTTTTACTTCAAGCAACTTACTACATCCTGGAATATAATGGAGAATACCAAGAACCCAGGTGGAAGGCTTAGACAAAGCTGCAGAGCTTTTGTCAGTCTTGCAACACAAAGACAAGCGTTTGAAGCCCACCAGGTAGTTCCTAGTTGAGAACCATGGTGTGGTACAATTTAAAAAAAAAAAAAAATTGATCTTTATCCCCCCCCCCAGCACAGAGCTCCTAAAATCCTTGGAATTTCCTGAGAGATAATAATAGCTTTTGTATCCTAATGAGATGACTGGTAGCCAGGGGCTCCTGAAAGGCTTCAGAATGTGGGCTGGTCAAGAAAGATGGAGTCTTGACTAAAGGGCTGGAGCTTTCAGCTCCGCCCACCCCCAGATCGCCATCTTGGTTGGTGAACACATGGAAATGGTAGTAGGGTGGAATGCCTGGGGAGGACAGGGACATCTGCCCTCACTCCACACTTTGCCCTATGCATCTCTCCAATTTGGCTGTTCCTGAGGTGTATCCTTTATCATAAATAAGAAAACTTAGGTAAAATGTTTTCCTGAGTTCTGTGAGTCATTCTAGCAAATTCTTGAAGCTGGGGGAGGGAGCCTGTGGGAATCCCCAAATTTATAGGCTTTGGTCAGAAGTACTGGGACTTGCTACTGATGTCTGAAGTGAAGGCATTTTGTGGGTCTTAACCTTTTACCCTCTGGGATATACACCAACTCCAGATAGGTGGTGTCAGAATTGAATTAAATCATTGGATACCCAGTTGGTGTTGGAGAATCAGATCTTTGGCATTGGAAAAGATACTGCATATTTGGTATCAGGGAGAAAAACCTCTCATGCAGGGAACTAACTATTCCAAAGGAATAAGGGCAAGGTAGAGGCAGTTGGAACCACACCAGAGCTGAAATCCAGCCTTCACCCTGGACTTAAACTAATCAGTCACTATTCTATTGCTTATTGGAAGAAAGAGTGAGGTCTCTCAAGCAGAACTAATGTATCATGTGAGAAATCAAGAGAGGTCACCTCTGGGGAAATGATTGATGATTCTTGATCACGGGCTTATGAGTTTGAGCCCCATGTTGGCTTATGAGTTAGAGATTTCTTAAAAATAAAATCTTAAAAAAAATAAAAGGGACACAAAATGAACTTCTGGGGGGTGTAGTTGTATAATGTTTTTTGAGCTGGGTGTAAGTTACACAGATGTATTCGCTGTGTAAAACTGGCAAGCCAGACAGTTACCATTTGTACCTTTTCCCATAAATATAGCATTCTTCAAAAAAAAAGTGCATATTAAAAGAAAATTCCTGAGTCCCAGTTCTGCCAAGATAAAGTAGTCTCATTCCTCCCAGGTTCTCCCTCTTACAACTAAAATATTGTTGCCATAACACAACAAATAAGCATGGAACAATGCTGGCAGGTGTAAGGGCAAAGGATCTATGGGATTTGAGGAATGATATAATAGAGGGTTCCTTGGGTTTCCTTGTTGCCTCCTATATATCCCAGTCAGGGTGCCACGGGAGCCTCAGCCCTGAACCACCAACAGGCATAAACCAAAAACAAACAAACAAAAAAACCCCAAAAGAAATAAAACAAAAACTCCAAAAGACAACAAATCAAACCTAAACAAAACAAAACAAAAAAAACCCAAACCTCTCCAAAGAAAATGGCTACCTTTACCCAAAGGACTGGGGGAAAATCTGACCCAACAATACAAAACTCTTTAGCAATGTCCATCTTACTTCTGCTGAATACCAAAGGGAAAACCATATCCTGCCACAACTGTGGTTCTATTAGAGCTCAGCCAGAAACTGAACTTCCAGACTCCCTCCCCACCCACCCCCTCTACTTCACTGAAGCAGGCAGCACTCTGATCCTCACTCTGCTGATGCCAAGCAAAGAGGTGATCTTCCATTTCTCTCCAGGAGAAGGAGGTGGTTCTCCCATTCCTCTACTGGGATGTCACTGACCAGCTCAGTGGGGAGCTAGTCTTCCAGGTCCCTACTGGTGGAAGCAATCATTGCTCCAGCTCCCAACATGAGAGACTCAGTGAGGTCTAGTGAGGAGCTGAGTTTCCACCTCCACTCAGCATCACAAGGGAGAATGAGGTAGGGGTAGGGAGTGCCAGTTGGCACTTTCATTTTCTCCTTCCTCTCCCCTGGTGTTATGGTGTCAGCAGAACCCTGTGGGAGGTAGTAAGCTCCCTCCCCTAGACTGCCACAACAACATGGTATGAATCAGCCCTTCCTTTCCCAATTCTTGGTGGCAAAAGGAGGCAGCAGGAAGCTGAACACACACATGCCCACTTGTCCCTCTGCTGCACCAGGAGGGTTGTTTGTAGAAAAAAGATTAATAGGATAAAGAAACTCATAAGATAATGTCCAAAATGTTCGGTATACATGAAAAAAAAAATCACTCATATCCCAAGAACCAGGAAAACCACAGTATGAATGAGAACAGGCAATCAACACTGAGATGATCAGATGTTAGAATTATCCTACAAGGATTTTAAAGCAGCCATCATAAAAGTGCTTCAACAAACCATTATGAATTCCCTTAAAGCAAATGAAAAAAATAGAAAATCTCATCAAATAAATAGAACATATAAAAAAAGAACCAATGGAAATTATAAAAATGAAAAATTTAACAACAAATAAAAACTTGCAGGATGAGTTTGGAATGGAAATGACAGAGGATGGAATCCGAGAACTTGAGAATAGTTCAAATAGAACTTACCTAATCTAATCAAAGGAGAGAAAATAAACTGGAAAAAAAAGTAACAATCTCAGGAACTTAGACGACGGTATCAGAAGAATCAATATTTATATCACCGGAGTCCCAGAAAAGAGAGAAATGAGGCCTTAAAAAACAAAACAAAACAAAACACAGCCTCAAAGAAGTAAAGGCTGAAGACTTTCAAAATTTGGTGATAAACATGAACATTGGATTCAAGAACCAGAATGAATCCCAAGTAGGAGAAGTGCAAAGAAATACATAACAAAATATATCGTGACTAAACTTCTGAAAGTTAAAGAGGAAGAGAAAAGATCTTGAAAATTTCCAGAAGGAAACAGTCTGTAGGGGATCACTGATTTGAACAACAGAGAATTTCTCATCTGCAATCATGGAGGCCAGAAGGGCAAAACATTTTTCAAGTACTAAAAGAAAGGAATTGTCATCAGTAGCTTTTTTACGGAGAGAAATTTTCCTTTAGGAATGAATGGGGAAATAAGAGAGTCTCAGATGAAGGAAAACTAGGAGAATTTTTTGCTAGCAAGTCTACTCTTAGAGAATGGCTGGAAGAAGTTTTCTAAACAGAGATGAAGTGAAAATAGAAGTCTTGGAACTTCAGAAAAGAAAAAAGAACATTGCAGTGAGTAAAAATAGGAGTAAATATAATAGACTGTCTTACTACTCATGAGTTTCTTAAATTATAGTTGATGTTTGAAGCAAAAATTATGATGCCATCTGATGTGGTTCTCAATGTATGTAGAGGAAATCCTTACAAAAATATATTTAAAAGTAGGGAAGGTAAATGGACTTAAATGTAAGTGAGTTTTCTAAATTTCATTCCAAATAGTATAAGGTCAATACAAATAGACTGTGATAAGCTATGCATGTATATTGTAATACCTAGAACAAACACTAAAATAACTATAAAAAGTGATATATTAAAAAAATCATAAATCAGGATGAAATTTAAAAATGTTTAATCTACAGGAAGGTGATAAAAGTAAAACAGAGACATGAAAAACTGAAGAAACAAAACAAATTTAAAAAAATAGCAGACTTCAACTCTTATATTAATAATTATCTTAAATATAAATGTTCTAAATATACTGGTTAAAGACAGAGATTGGCACAGTGGATTAAAAGACATGCTCAAATAGGTTGAAAACAAAGAATTGAAAAGTTATGTCATGCAAACATTAATTAAAAAAACAGTTCTGACTATATTAGTATCAGATAAAGTAGACTTTAGAACAGTGAAAATTATTACAAAGAGGGACATTAAATAATGACAAAAGGATCAATCCACAGCAAGACATAACAATGCTAAAAGTGTATCCACCAAACAAATGACTCTCAAAATGCAGAAGGAGAAGGTAATTGAGCTGGAAGGAGAAATAGGCAAATCCATAATTATAGTTGGGACTCCAACATCCCACTCTCAGCAGAGTGGGATAGAGTGGGATAGAACTATCCAAAAGCAAAGAAGCAAGAATATAAAGGAACTCAACAACATAACCAATATGATCTAAATGACATATATAGAATGCTCCACACAGCAACAGAAGAAAACACAATTTTTTTCAAACATGAATGGAATTCACAAAGACAGTCCATATCCTGGAACATAAAGTAAATTTCAACACACTTAAAATAATCAAAATCATAGAATATGGTCTTTGACCAGAATGGAATCTTATCACAAAGAGAAAATTTTTTTTTACTACAAATTATTTGCAAATATTTACTTTTCCAGTGTAAATCATTACAAATATATCTCAAGAGGAACTTTATTTACCTAATGTGAAAGAATGGTATAACTTATAAAAATAAACATATATTTCTGCATGGAAGAAGAAAGATGCTTCTCTGGGTTTGAAGTCAGCAATGTAATTCATTGCTAGTATGAATCTTGGAGCAGCTATGACCTCTCTTTGCTTTTGGGTCTCACTTTGGTCTCCGAGAGACCTAAAGGACAGGTCTTGAAGGATTTCAATTCTCCAGTTCTGTATTCTTCCAGGAACACGTGAACCAACCTGATGTGAAGGCCTAATGTATAGCTACAGTAATCAAGAAAGTGTCATATTGTTGGAGGAATAGACCCATTAATTAACGGAATAGAATAGAAAACCAAGAAATTGATACACAAGCATGCACAACTGATGATTAATAAAGGTGCAGGAGTAATTCAGTGCAGTAAGTACAGCCATTTTAACAATTGGTGTTAGAACAGCCATCAGGGGGGAAAAAGGAATCTCAACCTAAATCTTACACCTTAATGTAACTCAAATAGATTATGGACTTAAATGTAAAATATGAGCTAAAAAACTTTCAGATATGCACAAAGAAGAAAATCTTCAGGATCTAGGGCTAGGCAAAGAGGTCCTAGACTTGACATCTAAGATGTGATCCATAAAAGGAAAAGTCAATAAATTGAACATAATCAAAATTTAAAATGTTTGCTTTGTGAAAGACCCCATTAAAAATTGAAAAGACAAGCTAAAGACCTACAGAAAATATTTTCATATTACCTATTTGAGGCCTCATTTTTAGAATATATGTAGAATCCTTATAATCAACAATAAAAGAATTCAATCCAATTAGAAAATGGGTGAAAGACATGAACAGACATTTCACTGAAGAGGATAAGTTCATGGGAAGATGTTTAACATCACTGGCCTTTGGGGAATGCAAAGTAAACTCAAATGAGGTATCACTATACACCTATCAGAAAACTAAAATGAAAAATGGTAGTGACACCAGATACCAGGGAGGATGAGGAGGATCCGGGCCTCTTATCCATTGCTGCTGGGAATGCAGAATGGTATGGCCACTCTGGAAAGCATCTTGACAGTTTCTTATGAAACTAAGCATCCAACAACCAAACACCAAGCAATTGTACTCTTGGGCATTTATTCCAGAGAAATAAAAATATGCTTGCACAGAAGCTGGATACAAATGTTCATAGCAGATTTATTTATAATTGCTCAATACTGGAAGTAATCCAGACACTTTTTAATGGATGAGTAGTTAAACAAGCTTTGGTATACTACAATGGAATATTACTTGGAAATATAAAGAAACAAGTAATTAATACATGTAACAATTTCAATGACACTGCAGAGAACTATGGCTGAGTGAAAAAACACTATAAAAAGTTATATACTGCATGATTGCCTTTATATTACATTCTTGAAATGATGAAATTATAGAAATGGAGACGGGATTAGTGGTTGTCAAGAGTTAAAGAGGGACTGGAAGTGAGACGGAAGTAGGTCTGTTCATTAAAGGGAAACAGGAAAGATCTTTCTGGTGATGGAAATGTTATGTATCTTGTTATGTCTTGATGATAATAATGTCAATATCCTAGCTGTGATATCATACTATAATTTTATAAGATGTTGTCATTGGGGGAAACTGGGCAAAGGGCACTTGGGGTCTTTCTGTGTTATTTCTTACAACTTGGGAATCTACAATTATCTCATAAAAATTTAATTTAAAAATAAATGATAACACAGAAACAAAGATTGAATTCAAGAGTTAAAAAGTTAAAAAAAAATTCTCAGGAAACTTCTGGTACCTTGAAGAGGGAAGTAATAGTTCTTTGACATTTAGCCCAGTTTATTCTCTGATAATTTTTCTCGTTATAGACTCTGTGACTACATACATTATATTTTATATAGTGAATTATTTGTTAAAATAGATTTTCAAATTTATTTTTCAGGATTGACTTATTAATCTCTATGGTTTGCTTACTTTTCTTTGTTTCTGTGATTGTGTCTCTATTTTCACTTCTACTTTGTGTGTGTGATTTCACTCCCTTTTTTCCTTTATTAATTTGGCTAGTTTTTCCTTCTTTCTTTTTTTAAGATTTTATTTATGTATTTGAGACAGAGAGAGAGAGCATGAGTGGGGTGGGGGAGGGGAGAGACAGAGGGAGAAACAGATTCCCTGCTGAGTGGGGAGCCTTACATGGTGCTCCACCCCAGGACTCCCTCCCAGGACCCTGAGGATCATGACCTGAGCAGAGGCAGAGGCTTAACCCACTGAGTCACCCAGGCACCCTTAGCTAGCTTTTCTTTTTCAAGAAAACTAAGTTTTGTTTTTTCCTAAGAACCTGCTTTTGAATGTACTAATTCTTTCGTCTCTTATTTTGTAATTGATTAATTTGTGCTTTTATCCTGACTAATGCCTTTCTTCTGCTTTCCCTATGCCTAATATTTTGTTCTTTGTGTAACTTTTAAATTGAGTTATTTTCATTTGTTCTCATTTAGTAAAGTAGATCAAGGCTATAAAATTTCTTCCGGGCTCTGTTTTAACTGTACCCATGGATTCTCATTAGCAGCCTGTGTGTGGTTGCTCTTTTCTACATACTCATTTTCACTGTTTTTGCTAGGACCACAGGTGTTCAGAAGAAGATCAGTCACATCCTTGGTTCGTGACACACTCTTATTGGTCCATGCATGGCCCTTTTCTGTTCTGTATTCATCTGTTGGGTATTTGTTTGCTTTTAATAATAAAGACCTATGAACCTGAGACACAGTGAAAAACTAGAACTTTCATAACAGTTTGTACCTGTCTTTGGGATCCTGCCATACTCTTCCTCTTACTTCCTTTCACTTCAACTAGGCCTCATTATAAATCTTAGGCCACCCTGTTTTTGCTTCCCTGTTTTTTTTTTTTTAATTTTAAACTTTTTTATTTTTTATAAACATATAATATATTTTTATCCCCCGGGGTACAGGTATGTGAATCACCAGGTTTACACACTTCACAGAACTCACCATAGCACATACCCTTCCCAATGTCCATAACCCCACCCCCCTTCTCCCAACGCCCCTCCCCCCAGCAACCTTCAGTTTGTTTTGTGAGATTAAGAGTCACTTATGGTTTGTCTCCCTCCCAATCCCATCTTGTTTCATTGATTCTTCTCCTACCCCCTTAACCCCCCATGTTGCATCACCACTTCCTCAGATGTAATTCACACACTGTACGGTTCACCAGTTTAAGGTATACAATTCAATGCTTTTTATATATTTGGAGTTGTGCAGTCATAAGCAAAAATTTGGAGTATTTTTGTCACTCCAAGCGCATCAGCAGCCACTCCCAGCTCTACTCTTCTTCATAGTTTTGCCAACAACTAGTTTTCTTCCTGTCTCTAAGGATTTGCCTATTTCAAACATTTCATGCAAATACAAAAGTACGAAATACAAAATGTGGCCTTTTATAACTGGCTTCTTTCACTTAGCATAATGTTTTCGAGGCTCAGCCATGGGATGACATGTATCATACATTATTTGTTTTTATGGTCAGATAATATGCCATTGTATGGATCTATGGCATTGTATGTATCCACTCATGAGTTCATGGGAATTTGAGTCATTTCCACTTTTTTACTATTATGAATAATGCTGTCATGGCCATTCATAAACAAGTTTTTGTGGGGACACATGTTTCATTTTGCTTGGGTCTATTTCTAAGAGTGGAATTGCTGGGTTCACAGAGCAACCCAATGTTCACCGTTTTAAGGATCTGTCAAACAGTGTCCCAAAGTGGCAGCACTGTTATCCATTCCCTCTAGCAATGTAAGAAGGTTCTAATTTCTCCAGATCTTCACCAACACTTATTTTCTGTCTTTTCATTGTCGCCACCTTAGATGTGAAGTATTTTATTGTACTTTTTGTTTGCATTTTTTTAATGACTAATGATACTGAACATTTTTTTCATGTGCTTATCTTCCTTCTGCTAAGATCTTTTGCTCCTTTTTTAATTGGGTTATTTATTATTTTTTTTTTAATTATTGAGTTGTAAAAATTCAAAGTTTCTGAATACAAGTCCCTTATCAAGTATGGGATTTGAAAATATTTTCTCCTAATCTGTGGGTTGTCTTTCTCCTTTCTGGATGTTATCATTTGCATCACAGCACACAGCAGCTTTTAATTTTGATAAATTCTATTTATCTAATTTTCCTTTCATAGATTATGCATCTAGTATTCGATCTAAAAAAATCATTGCCTAGCCCAAGGTCATGCTCTACTCCTATATTTTCTTCTAAGAGTTTAATAGTTTTAGCTCCTACATTGATACCTATGATTCATTTTGAGTTAATGTTTATGTATGGTATGAGGAAAGGACCTAATGTCATTATTTTGCATGTAAGTATCTAGTTATCCCAGGGCTCTTGGTTAAAAAGACTATTTTTTCCTCCTACTTTATTGACTTGGTATTCTTGTTGAGAATTCATTGAAAAGCTGATCCTAAAATTCACATGTAAATACAAGGGACTAAGAATAGTCAAAGCAATTTTGATAAATGGAATAGAATTGAGAGTCTAGAAATAAAGTTTATCAAGATTACTTTAATTATACTTGGTCTCTTGCCAAAAGTAAAGTTGGGATTTTGATGAAGACTGTGTTGATTTTATAGACTGATTTGAGGAATATTGGTGTCTTATCTATATTGTCTTTCAAGCCATAAACATAGGATGTCTCTCCATTTATTTAGATCTTTACTTTCTTTCAACAATATTTTGAAGTTTCAGTGTATAAGTCCTGCACTTCTTTGTTAAATTTATTCTTAAATATTTTGTTCTTTTTGATGCTATTGTAAATGGAATTGTTTTCCTAATTTCATTTTCATATTGTTTATTGCTAGTTTATAAGAATATGATCGATTTTTATATTGATTTGTGTCTTGCAATGTTCCTAAATTCCTCTATTAGTTTCAGTAGGAATTGAGTGAATTCTTTAGGATTTTATATATACAAGATCACGTTACCTGCAAATAGAGATAATTTTACGTCTTCCTTTCCAGTAGAAATTCCATTTATTTATTTATTTATTTCTTGCCTAATTCCTCTGGCTGGAACCAGCCATACAATGTTGAGTTAAGGTTTGAAAGCAGGTTCCTTGTCTTGTTTCTGATCTTAGGGGAAAGCACGCAATCTTTCACCTTAACTATGATTTTAGCTGTCACACTATTATTTTCAGTATAGTTCAGTTGCATCTACAGTCATACTTCTCACATTATATTGTTTAGCATTGGCTTTTAATAACTTTATTAAAAGGGGATCAGTATATCCTTTTCTGGTACTCACTTTTCTCACTCAATATGATATTTTGTAGATACGGGCATATTGTTGCCTATGCTGTGATTCATTTGTTTTGACTGTTACGTAATATCCCATGGTGTAAACATGTCACAATTTATTTAGTCATTATTCTATCGATAGATATTTTGCTTGTCTCCATGGTTTTGCTATTATGAAGAACGCTATTATATAGTATACCTCAGGGTACATTTTCAAGAATTTCTCTTGGGAACATGGTTAGAGGTGGACTTGCTATGAGAACATTCAGTTTTATAAGATAATGCCACGTTGTTTTCTAATGTGATTCTACAAATGTAGATTTCCATTAGTGGCATATAAAGGTTTAGTTGATCTATATTCTCTCCATCTTTTTGCCCCCAAAATGACTGTGAAATGCTGTCACATCTTGAGCTTAGTTCATACTTTCCTGATGACTTAACAGGGCTGAGCATTTTTCCACGGATAGGCTTCATTTAACATTGGGTGGGTGTTTTCCCAAAGATGTTGATTTTCCTGTATTTACAAGCTTCACATGTGTGGATCCAGGGAGCTCCCACTTGCATTGGAAGAGCCCAAGGGCAGAAAGAAATGTGCTGGCACATGCCTTCTTTATCTAGATTCCGCCATCTTGAAGTCAGCCCAAGCCATATAGAACTGTCTCTTTGGCATGGCTCAATTCAGGAGTGAGCCTGAGAAGGCCTGAATTGGGGAATCACAGGTACCTTACACAAGCCCATGTTTGTTGTTTCACTCTTTGATCCCAAAATGAGAGTTTTAAAAATAAATAATAGACGAGTTTATCCCATTAGTATATTTAATGATATGATACAATACGTTTGGTTTCAGTTCTGTCATATTATTTTATATTATGCTTTTTGATTTTAATACTTCCTTTAAGTCTTTTACTTCATGGCCTGTATTTTTGTGGTTTGCTTTGTGTATAGGTATTCTCTCTAATAATTTGGAAGGTTTATGGAATACGTTTAGCTCCTTTAGTGGTTACCTTGTAACTATGTATGATATTCTTTTATGTCTTACTTCTTGAATTATAACTTAAGAGAATTCCAAAGGAATTCTGAGCTACCTGGGTAGCTCAGGTGGTTAAGCATCTGTCTCTGGATTTCTGCTCAGGTCATGATCTCAGGGTTGTGTGATCCAGCCCTGAACTGGGCTCTGCGCTGGGAATGAAACCTGATTAAGATTCTCTCTCTCCTTCTCCTTCTGCCCCTCAAAAAAAAAAAAAAAAAAAAAAAAAAGAAAGAAAGAAAAGAAAATTCAAGGGAAAAATCTAGGAAATTAGTTTCTTTTCTCTACCTCCCTTTCTTTCTTCCATATCTATTTGGGTGTATGATTTTTTAGTTTCTTTATACTATAAACAATAGTCTTCTACACTGATTTATCAGTGTTTGATGTGCTAATCCCCTTCTCTAAATGTATGTGCTTATTTTTGTGCTTCTTACAGCTTAGGTTGTACTTTTGATAGAAGAACTTATGTGTATCTTCAATTCGGAAAGACCATTGCCTGATAGCTCCCCAAATGTTTCTCTTCCCAGCTTCTTGACGTCTCATGAACTCTTGGTGGACCTGGTGGGAGAGTCTTGTCTTGGGCTGCACTTTCTCTACCTGTTTTGTGGTTTTTACTTCAGGCTCATCTCCAGCAGGTGTTGTTTCTCATCTGGGAGATTTGGGTCTCATCGTCCTCTCTGCCACAGGGCTGGCTATGTTCCTGGACCTAAGCAGGCTTATTGTAATTATTTTCCTTGGGGTCTAGTAGCTGGGGTGACATATGGCTTTAGGACTCGCTGGCCCATGTGGAGCAGATTGAGAGTTCTGACTTCCCATGGGGGTCTCCTCTCTCACTCATGGCCCAGGGAAGCTGGCCTGGTCTTATGAGGGCTGGGTGGTGGTTTTCTTGTTTTCATTAACTGAAGGGACTTTACCAGGTTCCTGGCTCTAGGCAGAAAGATCATTCTTAGCCTCTATTGTGCACAGGGCCTGTTGCCTCACCTCCGCATCCCTCATGGGTGCTGAAACATAGCATTTTGTTCAGTTCTTATACCTCCCATACCAGTGGTTCCTACTGCTCTGGCTTTGAATTTTCTTACGTTTCTGGCATGGGAGGATTGGTCCTTTCTTATGTCTGAGTTCATTGACATGGTGGTAAATTTGCTTGTGTTACATTTTAGCCATAGTTTTTCTGTGTTTGTAGTGGGTGTGACGGTTTCATCTTCCATAGAGAGCAGAGGTGATGGCGATTCTGTTTGGAGGGACTGGCAGGTACGCCTGGGCAGCTAGAAAGAGCACTAAAGGCAAAATTCCTGGAGGCGCCTGAGAAGGGAAGTCTGGGAGAAGACCTCAGAGGACATGGGTGACCTGCATGGTACCCCTATGAGGGCAGCTCGCTAACTCAAGTGATGTATCAGACTGGGCTGTAGTTACCCTGAACCTTGGGGAGCAGCCCTGATTGGCTCAGCTACCTTCTTTGAGGGGTAATTTGGGGGAAATAAATGAAAAGGGCCTACTTCCTACATTAGGGGTCACCCCAAAGGCGAAGACAAAAAAAGTAGGGACGTCAATAACAGGAAATTGAAGCAAGAGGTGACCATGAGTGAGGACCCACGAGAACTTTCGAAAATCTTGGAGGAGGATATTAAGCCTTCCACAAGATGTGAGGTAAAGTTGGAGTCAATTTTATTTCCTATTCAAGGGGTGACCCTGACACCGTCCAGGCTATGTGTAATTGCCACAGTGCCTTGTTTGCTCTCCGTGACAGTGCTGTGAACTAGAACAATGAGCCCATCTCCTGGAGCACTGGTTCTCAACAGAGAGGATTTTGGCCCCTAGGGAGCATTTGTCAATGCATGCAGGCAGTTTTTTGACAGTCACAACTGGGGCAAGGGAAGGATGTTTTTGGTTTCTCATGTGTAGGGGCTGAGGGTGTGCCACACCTCCTAGCTGGCGCAGAACAAAGCTCTCAACAAAGAATCCGCCAGCCCCAAATGTCAATAGTGCCAAGGTCAAGAAGGCCTGATTTGGGGCAGGTAACCAGGCTTTCGAGACCTCACTTGACCTGGGCTGTGTCCGCTCTGGAGAATCAGGAACAGCAATGATAACTCACGGTAATTAACAGCTGTCTCAGTCCGCTGGAGCAGCCGTAACGAAATACCACAGACCGGTGGCTTAAACACCAGAAACATGTTCTCTCACAGTTCCGGAAGCTAGAAACGCAAGATCAAGTTGCCAGCCTGGCCATTTTCTGGTGAGGCTGTTTTCCTGGCTTGCGGACAGCCACTTTCTCACTTGTCCTCACAGACTTTTCATCTGTGAGCGTGGTTGTGATGGGTGGGAGGGGGTGTGAGAAGGGCTGGGGGCTCCGGGGTCTTCTCTTGGAAGGACGCTCATCCTGTTGGATCATGGCCCCACTGTTAGGATCTTATTTTCTCCTCATGATCTCCTAAAGGTTCTGTGTCCAAATACGGTCACACTGGGAGTTAGTGCTTCAATATATCTGGGGGGAGACACAGGTCAGACCATAGCACCTGCTTTCTCAGTGCTAGTCCCGGTTCTGAGTGCCTTCCGGGTGCTGCTGTCATTTCGTTACACAGACGTGGAAATTGAGATGTAGGAAAAGGTCAGTGACTCACCCACTGTCACAAGTGTGCCGGGGTGCAGCCAGGAAGCTCACCCCGGTGGAATTCTCCAGAGTCTGTACTCTCCACCACTGGGCTGCACTTCTCAGAAGGGCTTAGGTGTGGATCTAGGCTTAGGTGTGGATCTAGGTTTCCCAGTCTGTCCTAAGCTCTCCCCCGTAGCTCACCTCTATTTATAAGTTCATAGCCCAAGGGCACCGAGGGTAGCACAGTTTGTTAAGGCTTTAAGCATCCAATTCTTGGTTTCAGCTCAGGTATGATCTCAGGGTCATGAAATTGAGCCCCATGTCATGCTCCAAGTTCATCATGGAGTCTGCTTAAGACTCTCTCCTCCCTCTGACCCTCCCCACTGCATGTCTCTTTCTCTCTAAAATAAATAGATAAATCTTATTTTAAAAAAACAAAAACAAAAAGAACCCCAGGTTTATAGCACAATATATGGTCTCAGAATAAATAAAAAAAGTTTTACACCACAGCTTGAGCATAAATCAGAGATATTTGTTAATGTGTCAAAAGAGATTAACCTTGTCTAGAGGAAGCTACCGAGAGCACAGAGGACTAATACCACAGTTGGGCTCATGTACCTCCAACCCAGCTCCCCCAAGGCTTGGACACTGAGTCAGTGTGGTCCTGGAGGGAGCACCTGGGGCAACGGCTTCCAGATTTGCAGGTCACACAGAGACAATATGGTTCTTTGGGACTGCAGCTGGGGCCTCCAGCTTTCTAATGAGGGCAGAGAGAGCTGCTCCTTCAGTAAGTGGTTTGGCAGTGGCATTCTGGGACTCCTTCTTGGAAGGTGAGCCTGTAGCCTCCTCCTCCAGCCCTTTCAGGGACATTGTAAGCACCCAATTCCCTGTACTAAGTCACTTTCTGTTTGATGTATCCGGAGTGGTGTCAACCGTCTGCTCATGCAGGTTGACTGACACCTGCCTGGTGAGGGCAGGGGTGGGGGCATGGGGAGCCCCTGGGGGAGATTGCTTTGCAGCCCAGGAGTGGGTGACAGTCAGGGATCCTGGGAGAGAGGGGGACTGGCACTAGCGTATCTCTTGAGAGCCACAATGAGAGACAAAAAAAGACATTGAGCTGGAAGTGGGAAGATCTGAGTTCCTAATTGCCCCCTCCTCTTTGCTTGATATGGGAGCTTTGGCAAGTCTGTTCCTCTTTCTTGGACTCAGGCATCTCCCTCAGTCCCGCTCTCAGCACAGGCATTCTGTGGCATCCGGCCTGGAATAACCAAGGGGAGCTCGCGGGGGGGTGGGAACGCAGGCTGGGATTTACAGCAGAGCCCTCTTTAAATGTCACCGTGCGCAGTTTTCCCATTTAGAGGGAGACTGACAGCCACAAGTAACCTAACAAGATTGCTGCTCTGCTCCTTCTCTTAGCAGACAGAGCATCTCACAGGCTGGAAACCAAGAGGTGCCTCGGGGAAAGGAGGCAGGAGCAAACAGCACCATTTACCAACCAGTCCCAGGTCTGGGCTCTGACAAGAAGCAATTATTCATGACAAGGCTTCTGAAGAAAGGGGCAGTGGGGCTCTAGGGGCCCCAGTGGAGCTCCCCCGGCTCCCTGTGAGAAGGGGCTGGATTTCTATGGTGGTCGCTGCAGGCTGCCTCCCCTTAGCTCTGGACCACGGTGGCTCTGAGGAAACAGCGAGGGGAGAGGGCAGCTGCTCATCGTAGTAGAGAGATCTTGGGACTGAGGACATAATCTGGTCCTAATGCCCGCTCTGCTGCTGGTGTGCTGTGTGGTTTGGAGCCTATTCATCTCTCTGGGCGTCTGTGGCTGTTACACAATAAGGGAATAGGTTTTCATTCTGTAAAGGGCAGGGTCTGTCTGCTGTGTTTAACCCCTTATGTACAGCACCCAGAACAGTGCCTGACCCATGGTAGGTTTTTGATCAGTGTTACCAGAAAGAATGAAATGGGTCCTAGAGCAGTGGCAACACCTGGAAATGGTTTTAAGCAGAAAGAAAAGTCAAGTTCTAGTGGGGCTTTAGATAGCCACCCTGGCTGCCTTGAGGATGATGAGACAGAGGATGACTACAGTCAGGAAAGCCAGGAAACACTAGGGCTACTGCAACGAAATGCTGCATGTAAAATGAAGGACAAATAAGCTCAGTACTTGAAAGCTGGTGACGGCGAGGGCTATGCCTTGCAAACACTTATGTGTCCTTCGGGATACACACACACACTCTGATGCCATCTTTACAAGGGTCTGGGGATGGGGGCAGGGCAGGGGCTGGAAAGTTGAATGCAGAGAGGGGAAGGGTGTGGTCCCGGGGGGGAGCTGGAGAGTGGTACACGCAGGCCTGGAAGTGGACCCGGAGAAGACAGTTACTGTAGTCACAGAGGAAGTGCAAATGAAAACCGCAGCGAGATACACCTGGTAGCATGGCTGCAACGAGAAAGACTGATCACAACAAGCACTGGCAAGTTATGGGGAGGGACAGGAACCTCATGCGCTGCCGATGGGGGCTCAAGATGGTACAACCACTTAGGAAAACAGCTCAGTATATCCTAATAGAATGAAACAGCCGTTTATGGAGAAACTCCTCTCCCAAGTATTTACCCAAGAAAAACAAAAATGTGTTCACAAAAAGCCTTGTTCATGAATGTTCATAGCCATCTTATTAAAAAAAAAAAGTCAAAACACTATGAACAACCCAAGTGCCTATCAACAGGTGAACGGATCAATGGATCGTATGGCCGTACAATGCAATACTTAGCGCTTGGCACTAAGAGAGAGAGCATGGAAAGGAGTACAGGCATCAAGAGTGATCTTGAAAACGGACTCCTGAGTATCAGAAGCCAGACACAAAAGGATAGGAATTGTATCCTATGATTCCACATATAGGGAACTCTGGAAAAGCAATCCGATGTGACAGCAAGCAGCGCACGTTTGCATGTTGCTGGAGGTGGAGAGAGATGTTGCTCCTCAGGGCTCGCTCTCTTCCAGCCCCAGAACCAGGGAGAGGGGCAGGGGCCAGCGGCCACCTCCCAAGCTGGGAGCCAAGGGCCCTGACCCAGAGCACCTGCAGGACTCTGTGTGTGTGTGCGTGAGGATCACCGAGTCTGTGCGGCACTGAGGTCATCCCTGGGGCTACCTTCCCAGCCTGTCTGCATACGTTCTTCCATGTCCGTATGACCACCTCAGTGAAAGGAACCTAGAGAAAGGAGCTCAAATATGGCACTCTGGCTCTGGGCTCTGAGGTGGCCACCCATCCCCTGAGTAGCCCGGGGTCTTAGCTGTGGCTGGCCTTCACCCCAGCAGGCCCCGGTAATGCAGAGGCAGGCACAACTCTCTCCATCATCCTTGGCTGCTAGAGGTCCGAGGCCAAGCCAAAGGGCAGCCTTGGGGTTTGCTTCACTGCAAACATCTGAGAGCATACCTTCAAGGCTGGCTTTGTACACCCGGGGCAGTGGAGGGTCTGGGCATTCTTTCTTCTTCCCTCCCTCAAGCAAATACCCGGCAAGGAAGGGTTGCAGTTCCTAATATTTGCACTGAGCAGTGCTTGGCCTCTGGGAAACACACTTCATGGGAAGGGAAAAACCAGGAAAGAGAGAGGGGAGCAACAGGGCATCCATTAGTGGGGAGGATGATGATTCCCTGGGCAGTAGGAAAGGCTCAGTTATGGCTGTATGATGGTCCAAGGGGAGGGCAGGGTCTATGGAGAGGCTGTCTGCACCTTGTAGGGCCTCCTCTTGAAATTCTGCTTTGCTTCCTCTGACCCTGACCTGGAGGACAGATGTACTCCCTATGTTGGGATCCAAGATTACTCAGGATCTGGCTGCAGCTGCCCTTCAAGGTGCTCTTCTTTACGTTGACTTTGCTCTTTCCTGCCTCCGTGCCTTGGCTCCTGCCGTCCCTTCCATCTGGAATGCCCTTCCCTCACATCTTGATGTGGCATCTTTTAATTTGCATTCTAGTCTCAACTCCACAGACTACTGAAGAGCCTTCCTTGATCCTCCCAGCAGAAGTAATTGTTCTCTCCTCTGAGCTCAGAGAATACTTGGCTTGTTCTGCTGTTTATTTCTGGGTTTTGTTTTCATGACCAGCTCCCTTCCAAGCTGGGATCTTCCCAAGGGCAGAGTCTGTGTCTTTTTAAGCTCTCATCCTTGTGCCTGATGTGGACCAGGAACCCAGAAAATGTTTGTGGAGGGAAGGAGTGACCTTGGTCTGTACTTGGGCATCTCTGTGGGGGCTGGCATGCTGGGCAGACAGGTTCTGTCTGTGTATGGGCAGCTGAACCCTGACATTTGGGGCAGGATCCTGGGGCTCAGTCTCATAAGCCAGGCTGGGCAGCCAAAAAGGGGCAGGCTTGGAAGCTGGAAGCAGGATGCTAAGCTCATGATATTTACCAGGCTGACAGTTTCCCAGCCGGAGCAGCCCCGAGACAGGGAATAGCTGGAGAAAGTGGGTCATCATGACTCTTATTCAAGGCACCAGGGAGAGCCCTGGGGTTTAGCCATGGCAGTGATGGAGACTGATCCTGTCATTTGCTTGGATCCAAATGAAAGGGATTAGTGACTGCACCAATATACTAATTTTCTGCACAGTGCAGGGCAAGGAGACCCAGTGGAGATTTAGAAAAACGGTGCATGTGTGCGAATGTGCACACTTGCGCGTATGCATGTATGCATGTGCAAGTGTGCAAGTGTGTGCGCGTGTGTGCATATGCTACAAATGCATAACCGCTGTCCATGCCCCCATCACGTGGCAGTGCTTGCGTGCAAATACCTGCACATGTCTGCCAGGGTGCAGAAAAGGCATAAACCTTTCAGTTTGGAGACTGTGGTCTGGGTCCCAGCATTCAGCAGGACCTCTTTTCTCCTCAAGCCTCTGTTCCCTCATCTGGGATGCAGGCATGGTGACTGTCTTCCCAGGCCAAAGTGTCCGTGAGAGTGCAGGTGAAGAGGGCCCCTGGAGGCCTGAGGGCTGGGCTCCAGGGCTGCGCACTGGGATTTCCCAGCCCCGCCCCGCTGCTACCCGGTGTGCGGATGACACCCAGCTCACTGGCGGCCGCTTGGGAGCCACCTGTAGGCCACACACCTTCCATCACCCTGTCCCTGAAGTGGATCGATGCACATATGTATCTCAGGGCTGAGAGTCCTGACTTTGGCGTCTTTCCCTTTGGCGAAAACCTGCCTCCATCCTGTCCTCAGCTTCCCCACCTGAAAGCTTCAGAGCCCTTTTGGAACAGGGAGGGAGACAGGCCCTGGGTGCATGATGAGGCAAGGAGAGGTGGAGCCTGGCGGGCTCTTGACCCTGACATGGGCTTGATGCCAGGGGCCAGAGGCACTTCTATTTCATTCTTCATGGATAGTCTGTCCCTTGGCCTCCGCTGCTGCCTCCTCTGCCCAAGTAGAGAAGAAATCACGTTAAAATAAGGTTCTGCTCTTAGCTTGGCAGCTAAGCACCCTGCGTGTGGCCCACCACCGCCTCCCTTATGAATGCAACTAGATAATCATGATGTCCTTCCCCAACACCTGGAGCCAAGCAGTCCCCTCCCCCCCACTTGCTTTCAGGGTTCCCATGTCCCCTTCTCCACAGACGGCGAGGGAGAGGAAAGGATTGCTTTCCCAATTCCACCAAAGGACAAGGGCCTCTCCACCTCTTATGGCTCCTGGCATTTAAGGTCCGCCCAGTGGCCCTGGCTTGGGACACTTTTCATGCGTGCTGTGACTTTACCCCCTTCCCTGGTTGGGACCCTGATGCATCCCTGCCCTCCTCTTGTACTGAGGCTGGAGCAAGCCCACTGCTCCCCAGACGCACCCACTAGCATGTGCTCTCTCTTTCATATGGAAAGCTGGAAGTCGTTCTAGGCTCTGCTCTGACCTAGCCTCTCCAGTGAGCGCTGGTGGGTGGACCCCTGTTCTGGCCCTCCGCTTCGGGTGCCCCTTGGCTACAGGGTGCGTGGGATTGTGAAGCAGCCTATCTACTCCTTTCCCCATGGGCACAGGGAGCTGCGTCAGAACAGGGTCACTGCCTCATTCCTCCTTGTCACCACCCCCGCCCCATGCCAGCCCAAACTCAGGATCTAAGGGAAGGCCTGAAGCGTGTTTGCTAATGAGGGGATCCTTGTGGGGTCCATGAGAAGGGACCACTGGCCTTCCCTGGCCCTGGGAGCACTGCGCAGGGCCTGGCTTTATTCTGGGAGGCCTAAAAAGACCCATAGGCTCCAAGTCCCTCATTCCGCAATGCTCCTGGGGTCCCCACTCCACGCCTCTTGAGTCCTGCATGGGATGGAGTGAGATCCCTGCTCCATTTTGTCTGGGATTCTTCTCGGGCTCTGCCTCTTCTCTTCTCCCTGCCCTTTACTTCAGAGACACAGAGAGAGCAGGAAGCACAGAAGGGAAAGAAACACACACGCAAGAGAGGCTCGGGCTGAGGCGGAGGCATGAGGGACACAAAGAGACCGGGAGAAAAGGAAGAGCAGAGAAAGAGAGAGAGAGAGAGAGAGAGAGAGAGAAGGGATTCAGGCAAAGGCAAGGGAGAGGAGGGGGGAGGGGGGAGGGAAGGGGAGGGACAAGCAGGCTGGAGATGGCAGACCTCCTCAGGTCAGAGTGGCCTCGCAGCTGCAGAGGGGAGCCTGCCAACCTGGCAGCAAGACTCTGGCCCCAGCGGAGAGCCCTGCACGGGGTGGTGGCAGCTGGGCCTGGCATTTGGCTCTCTCTGCTGAGCCCGGGCCCCTGTGCCTGACCTGAGCCCAGCTGCTCGAGGCCTCTTGTTTTTTTCTGCCTGCAGCGGCCAGGCCCCTTCATGCTCTGAGATCTATAGCCTGGGGAGCGGGTGGCAAGGCCTGCCCTCCTTGCTCATCTCTGCCAGGGAGGGAGGCAAGCCCTCATCGTCCACCGGTGGGGCCCGTCCAGAAAGCCATTCCATTTGGCTGGGGGCTGAGACATGTGGTTTTTGTGACAGTGGATCTCCTTCCTAATTAGGGACTTACTGAGGCGTGTGTTGAAATCAGCGGCATTTCCTGAGCTCAACAAATAAGAGCACCACGCATGGGGCAGAAATTTCCATGGTTTGACCTACCTCCTGATGCTGTTTCTCTGATGCACTTTCTATAACATCCCTTCCCCTCAGGAGTTAGGGCAGCAGAAAGTGGGTTCCCCGGAGGATGAGTGACTTGTCCAGGCATGGTCAACCCCTAAGTGTCAAAGCCAGGACCCGAATCCGATTGGCAGGTGCCATGCTCCAGCTGGGCTGCTGAATTCACACTAGCCGTCCTGTCCCGGCTGACCGGCTGGGGGCCACACCGCGGGTGGACCATGGAACCAGGCTGGACCGTGTTTCCAGTAGTGTGCAAGGTCAGGATGCAAGGTCAGGAGTCCTATTTGCCTGCTTTGCAGAGCCCATAGTCAGTCATACATTTAGAGATGTGGGGTGAGTCAGCCTACATCATTTTTAAAACGATGAAGACCTTTTCAATTTTTCCCCTTGAAGGCGTACTCATTCTTTATGCTTTACTGAATTTAAGTGGGATCAGAGCCTAGACACTTGCTGGGTGGCTGGGGAAAGATAGAGAGCCCAGGGACCTAAAACCCAGCCAGAAATAAATGACATGTAATGAGATGTGGGGGGGACATTCCCCCACATTCCTCTTGAGGCAAAAGCCAATATCCCCATTGTTCCCCATGGAGGTAGATGGACCCAACAGAAGGTTCAGGGTGGAGTTTACGCAGAGGGTGGGGAAGGAGGGGGAGCAGGCACAGGCTCATATTTGGGGCTGCGATATGGGCCACCCGGCCCTGGGAGGCCCTCCTCAGAGTCACCAATTTATGACATGCTGGTTGTGTCTGACTTGCAGGGCCCAGGTTGGTTTGCAGGTATTTGTACGAGGCCGCTGGGGGTGGGAACAAGCCGAGGGTAGAAATCTGTGGACTCAAAGCTGTTGGGGTTAGGAGCTCCAGACAAGTGTGCCTGGATATTCTGGGCCCGGAGGCCTTTGCTGTCCTCTGGGTTATGGATGTGCAAAAACTATGGCCCAGGATGCAGAGCCGAAGGTGGCAGGGAAGGTACTGGTTAGTGGATGAGGATCTGAGAGATCCCGCCAGGCTTCACCGAGACTAAGTTTGTTGGCACAGGAGGTTTCTGGTCAGGACGGCTGACAAGGCTGATGCAAGATCGTCCCTGTCCTTCCAGATGCTTGATGAGAGGAAGAGAAGGAGGGGAAGGAGGAGGGAGCTGAGTCACAGGGACAATGGGGCACCCAAGCAGACAGACGTGTGCTTTAGGAGCCGGACGGGGACTGGAGTAGAGAAGGTCTCAGGCCCTGGAGTGGGGCTCCCTGGGGAGAGCGAGCAGCCAGGAAGGAATTAGGTCATCTGTGTTTGGGAGCCAGAATCTTGCTGCTGTCTGTGGGAGGTGGAATGACTGGCCCAATTATGCGCCCCTCTCTGAATCCGCACGCCAGCCACCGCCTCGACAGGGGAAGGGCATTTTTTCATGCCCCTTAGCTTTGGGCTCAGCTGTGCAGCTTGTTTTGGCCAATGGACCAGATGCCTGAATAAAGATCCAGAAAGATGGTGACAGCCTGCAGTGAGGCAAAATCTAATAGGATGAGGTTTAATTGGGACCGGCGACTTCTGGCCAACATGGCTGACCAAGCTAACGTGCGACGGAAACCAAGGACATGCCAGCCTGTGTCTGGGTCTCTATTTTTCCAACTTCTTAAGTCTCTGCCCATGTCTTGAAGGATACATACCCTGGCAGTCCTGCTGATTTGAGGAGGAGGAGGAGAGAACTGGGAGCAGAGCTGCCGGAGGGGACCACAGAGGGTATGCAGCCATTCCAGTTCTCCCAGGACTGTGAGGTTTGCTGGGACATGGGACTTGCAGTGCTAAGGTCAGGACAGTCTTGGGAAAACTAGGACAAGCTGGTTTCCTGAGCTACATGCTTGCAAACAGAGGCATGGCTAACCCAGCTCTACCGTCTGAAGAGACCCACTGTTTCATGAGAGCTGAGATGAGGCAACATAGGGACAGACAGAGCTGTCCCAGCTGGCCCATGGATGTGTCATCTATGTGAATGTTTCTTCTTGCATGCTTTCAGATTTTGTGCTTGTTTGTTACACAGCAACATGGAAGCCAGTAGCTCACAGATACATTGCCATGAGTTCAGAGTCACTGTGAGATATGAGTTCCCCATGCCAACAGAGCCTGGAGCCTGAAGTTGACACTCCTCTTAAGAAAAAAATCCACTTTCTAACAGATGTGTTAAACCACTGGCTCTCTCTCCTGATTGCATATTAGAATTGTCTGGGGGAGCACAATAAACAAAACCACTCTCCAGAGAGCCTATCGAATTCTTCTGGGATGGAGTCTTGACCTCAGAGATGTCTACAAAGTCCACCAGGTGATCCTAACACGCAGGCAGATTTAAAAACGGGTGGGTTAACTAGCTAGATACAGCTGAAAGAGCAGTGATGCTTAATTTGGTGAGATGTTAAATTTCCACACCTGAATTGGCATAGGTCAATTTCTTCCCACCCGGGAAGAGGAAATACAGCTTGGGAGAAGTTTCTGTGAAGGAGACTCAGGGGTCTGAGTGGACCTAGGATTCTTTCTGTTATCAGGGTCCTGCAGCTATAAAGAGGGCTCAGAAGGAGACAGGTGAGAGTCCTGTCCTGCACACTTAAATTTTGGGTCTTCCACTCTCAGGGGTATAGGGACAGTGTGAGGTATATGGAAGCCAGAGCTTCCCAAACTTAAGCTGCCCAGGAAAATCTTGGGGATCTTGTTAAAATGTAAATTCCAACTCAGTAAGCTAGGAGGGGGGTCCCATGCTGGCATTCCTTCCAGCTCCCGGGTGATGCCCCTGCTGCTGTAGTACACCGAGCCGCCTCAGGGCGGTGGGAGAGGGGATAGGAGACCAAGTTCCATGATAGCCTTGGACTGTTTATACTAGAGAGAAGAGTCACAAGAGCCTTCTTATTCTAGAAAGGCTGTCATCAGATAGAGGTTCAGCATCGCCCCACAGGGCAGAACTGGAGCAGAGGGAGACATCCCAACAGATACTGAGACAAAATCCAAGACGGGACCACAGTGTGGGAGGCAGTGTGTCGCCCTCGAAGTGGTACTCTGGGCAAGCCCCATCCTTTCTCTGGTCCTCTGTTTCCTGCTCTGCGAGATGCAGCTCATGTGGGTGTTTCTCCAGCTCCAGTTTGCTACAACCCTATAGAAAATTCTGTCTGCTTCAGCTTCCAGATCCAATCAGAATAAGGAAAGCCTGGCTGATTCAGAAGAAGCACAATGTTGGGGTGACCTTTCACTGCATCTCCCTGGAAAGGATTTCAGGCTGTGGGACTAGGGGAGTGGGCAGGGAAGCTGCAGCTGCTGCCAACCTGCACCGGGCACCTCGGCTGCCCTGGGCTTGGAGTTGAACCGAGTTCTTCGGGCCCCCGAGGAGGCAGAACCATCTGGAGCTCCAGACGTCTCTGTCCCTCCCTGGCTTTGCCTACTGCCCCTGACCTGGTCCGGGCCAAGGCTCCGGCCTCAGCAGTGTGGGTCAGCAGGGAGGTGGGGGGCCGAGGGTGGGGCCGCTGAGGGCCAGAGCTCACTGTCAGGAGAGTGGGAGAGAGAAGATGCAGGGCATCCAAAATCCAAACCCCATGTCCAAAATGCAGAACAAAGACCACAGCTCCAAGGCTGATTTGGGGCTGAGGAGAGTTTCATGGTGTATTTATCAAAACGTGCTGAGTTACACCGAGGTAGACCATCTCAGTGGCTTAAGGATTTATTTCTGGTTCACGTGTCAGGCACTTTGGGGACTGATAAAGGGCTATGCTCCACAGACTCTCTTAGAGACCCAGGCTGGTGAAGGCCATCATCTAGTGAGGCTGCCCTCACAGCTGGTGGTTTCGGGGCTCACCAATAAAGGGGAGAGACTGTGCTAAAAGCATGCCTGTTCCTACATGTCCTACACTAAAGGTGACAAGGGTCACTTCTGCTCACTACCATGCTGACCAATAGTCACTGGCCACAAGGGGCAGGAATGTCCTCCTTGTCCCGGGAAAGGAGAGGAAAACCAGATTTAGTACCATTGAGAGAGACCCACAATGGCGGCCATGTACAGAGACTTCCTATTGCCAGGCAGTGTGCGGAATTCTCTACATGAGCCATTTCATTGACTTCTCAGTTAGGGACTCTTATCATTATACCCATTTTCCAGATGGGCAGACTAAGGCATAGAGACGTGAAGTGATTTCCTAATGTCACACAGCCAGAACATGCCAGGGATGAGACCCAAACTCCATTCTGGTCAAACCTGAGTTCTCCAATGCTAAATTCCCCGTCAGGTTCCTGACGGTTTGTGACAGTTCCTGATTTTCCAACAGTGGGGGGCCGAGACACAGCCACTCACCCAGATTGGGTTTAAGGTGGCACCTCACTCCCTAAGCCAGAGATACAGAATATAGAGAAGTCCCACTGTTCATGGGCGGGGCCGACTCAGGGTATAAAGCAGGACTCCGAAGTCTGAGTTTATTTCTGCCAGGCTGTCACGTTTGAGGTCAAAGCCTCCTGGGACAGAATCGTGGATGTACTTCTTGCCCTGGTCATGGCTGGCCCAGGGATGAGGGCCTGGCAGGATTCTGGCTGGCATGGGCTGGCAACAAGACAGGAGGCTAATAGTTCAGCATGGATGGAAACCTCTAGATGGAGGTTTGGAGAATTCTGGGTCTGGTGGGAGAGGCTTCCGTGGTCCCCTTCCCTCACACATCACACTCTGGGGCCTGCAGCCACCAGGAGGACTCCTGAGGCTTCCTAGACCCGACCTCTTCTGGAATTTTCTTCTGGAGTTCCACAGCTGAGCCTGATGGAAAAGCAAGGTGAGGCCCGTTTCTGCCTTATGGAGCATTTCTATCAAAATAAAAGGAGCTGGAAAAAAGTGAATACCATTGAAGCCCAGGCAGAAATGGAGAAAACTGTGCCTTTTATGGCCGAAGCTATGAAAAGTCCACTTAGGAAATGAGGGCTGGCCGCGCCTTGTGCTCCTGCCAGGATTCCTCCCGGCCTTCCCTCTGCTGTTGGCCGAGTGCACTGGCCTTCTGACTGCTTGGTGCTTGTTACAGTTTTAGGGGGCTCCTGACAACTTTATGTGCGCCGTCTGGCGAGCACCCACCTGTCTGCAGGATCTCACAGTGTATCAGGGGGTCACTTCCAAAGACCAGTCGTATTTCATGGTTGGCGTGGACTTTGCCATATTGGAAACTGCCGGCTGTGGTGGAACCATTAAAAACAAATGTTCTGTGTTTTCAGTTTCTCTCACCTGCCAAGATGTTTCCTTGATGGCACTGGCCCAGGAAACCAGGGCAGATGAAGATTAGATTAGAATAAATTGATTTAGAAGTGACACTGGGCTCCTTGGGAGAGGCTTAAATATTTCATACGTGTGTCTGACATAGATTTCAGCTGGGCCCTGCAGGAAGCGGGCAGGAAATGGAAATCTTATACCTGTATTCAGTGCCTCCTTGAGATGTGGCGGAGGGAAGCCAGGGACTTGGGCTGGTCTTACACTCTGCTGCATCCCCAGGGCTTGTGAGTGATACCTGGGGAGCCGAGGTCAGAGTGGGGTCTAAGAGGGTACTGAAGCTGCCTGGGGTTTATAAACCAAATTCTCCGAGGCCCAGATTTGCCAGGATGGAATAGTGCCCCTTTCTACCGCACCTTCTCCATGCCCTCATCAGACTACTATCTGGCCCTTTCTTTACCTTCCAGTTGCTCAGGCTCTTTTCCAAATACTGATATTCCTGGGGCACAGAGGTTGGGGGATTTTTTTTTTCAGGGTCTGCACCCCTGGGCATAGCAGTGCCCCAACAATCCTTCAGTGAAGTTGCTCATCTGGGAAGCCAGAGGGATTTGCCTATTAGGCTTGGAAACCACAGCTTCCTGAGGACTGTACCTTGGCCTTGATTTGCATGGGTGACCCTAAGACAAGGTGACATAAAAAGGAATTGGGAGTTGTTGCCAGTTCCAAGAATAACTGGGTAGAATCCCTGCCGGAGGAGGTGGGAGATAAATGTCTTCCTGGGGACTAGTGAGAACTTCTGGAACAGAGGGAGTGAGGAACAGAGATGTGTTCCTGCAGGCTCCAGAGCCGGCAAGACTTCGTGGCAAAAGGGAAGTGAGGGCAAGAGTTCTGACCTCCACTGGGCCCGTGTGTTCAATTCCAGGGAGGACACCACTGCACCACCAGGGGAAAGAGGGACCCAGTTTCTTATTGCCTTAGAGGAAAATCAGCTTCATGAACACGTTTTTTAGAGTGTCTGAGGTCTCTTTGTGAAGCTTTCCTCCTTCAGGGAGAAGAATTTTTGTATGGTATTTGAATGTCTGGCCAACTAAGTAATCCAAAGGCATTGGATTCCCTGAACTTTTGGCAGTGACCTTGATCCTGCTGAAGATTGGCCTGGGCAGGTCCTCACCACTGTAGTCTTCTTAGCCTCAGCCCTTCCTTCCCAGCTCCCAGGAGGCAGGTAGGATCATGGCAATTCCCCCACCACACACAGGTTAGGAGAGCCCTGTGCTGAGAGGCACAGGCTAGCAAGAGGGCACTTAGGGCATTGTCCCAGGACATACCGTGGGCATGAGGAGCTGCCACCCTGTGCAAGTTCCAGTGGCTAGGTGGATGCTGGAGGTGAGCCAGGTGTTCATTTCCCCCACAAATCTTGAGTGCTTACACTGTGACGGGCAGTCCTGGGCACTGAAGAGGCGGCAGGGAACAAGACAGGGTGGGACCTTAGGGACGGGGAAGAAGAGAAAGACAGGGGAACAAATGAAGGTTATATCAGGCATCGGAAGGGCTACAAGGAAGGTAAGTAGGGCATCAAGGAGGGTGTAAGCCAGTGGGGCTGCTTTTCTTTGGCAGTGGAAGGAACTCTTTGAAGAGATAGATGGAACAGAGGAGGGACAGAAGAAGATGCAGAAAGGCTATCGAGGAGGCTACGGTCTCTCTCCAGGGGCCTGGACATGGGGGGAGTGGACAGATGGGGCATGGGTTTCAGAATCATGGAATCATGACTGACAAGACTGTTGATAGATGGGTCTCCAGTGGGCACAGGGCACAGGGATGGATGAGTGAAAGGTGAAGTCAGGAAAAGGTCTCGATGAGTACAAGTATGTGTACTCACTTCCTCTATGCCTTCCCCCACCCCAATGATGTGCAACTCCTTAAAAAAGAACACAGTAGCACCAGCAAGATAGAACATTTCATTTCAAGAATCAGAACCAAGGTGGGGGGAACATCCAAATAGTCCCACCCTAGAGACCAACAGAGCTATCATATTTGAGCTTCACGTTTGACTGCATTTTTTAGCAGATAGAGAAAAAGGGGAATGATATATCATATCATTATTGATTTGTGTCTTTTTTAGAGTAAAAAATCCAAAACATGCCATTTTCTCAAAGAAAAGCAAAGATTCTCTTAGCATTGGGGTCCAGATAATTTTTCCCAGGGCTACTTTTTCCATAGGCCTCTGCAGCTCAGGGTGGCATCTACACTGTGCCTGTGGCACCCACACTGAGAATTTGTACCTGACTTTCCTAAGAGACGTTGGCTGAAGACCAGGGGCATCCCACTAAAATGCAGCAGGATGGGGAAAGCATTATGGGAGCCTTCTAATGGTTCATGGAAGATGGAATGTTAAACTGTGCTTAGAAACCGGAGGGGAGAAACATAACAAAATAAAGAAGAGCTAAAAAAGCATCAAGGCTGGGGAATGGCAATTGCAATACTTCTGTGAGTCAAAAAGTCATGTACATTTCTCTTACATTTGCTTTTCACGTTCTAGATGCAAAAGATGATTTTTTCTGATTATAAAATTAACACGTACACATCAGAGACAAATTCTCTTCTCTGAAATAGCCACTATTAATATTTAATGTACTTCTTGTCAGTCTAATGCAGCCACACACGCACCCATACGTGCACGTGCACACACACACGAGACATTTGTGTGATAAATTTATGTCACATTTCCTTTCTTCTTGGATGCACATTTTTCATCCTGAATATTTCTGAGACCAGTATACCTCTTAGAGTTGTTCTAATATGTCCTTTTTTTTTTTTTAATATGAAGTCTGTGGTGCATCTTAAAATCACTGCCATTATAGAGGAAACAATGTATAGAGGACAGTATTAGGGTTCATTGTGCATATATAAATTGGCCTCCTGTTCCTTTCATTTAACATTATCTCATGGACATTGCCACCTGCCTTGAAATATGTTGTGAACATATGAATTTTACTGGCTACATAATATTCCATCCTAATGATGTCCCCCCACGTGAACTTAATTCTTTTCTTATTCAAGAGCACCATTTCTCAGCCAGCCACCAGTGAGAGAAGTTACTCATGTAACTCACAGTGAAACTATGTAGCAGATGAACTATGAAACACAGTGTGTCTATGTGTTCTGGTAACCTTTGATGCAGCAGCAGACCAATGGCCCACAGGTCTAAGTTCTTGTTACTTCCACTGATCCAGCTGCCCCCCAGGGGGAGCCGGGCATGTTTCCTTCTTTGTAAGAGAAGAAGTCTTGCTGAAGTTTTTCCCACTTACTACAGACTGATAGCCAACCCTTAGTTTCCCAACCAGGTCACAGGGAGAAGGTGAATTCGGTGGAGCTATGTCCATACCCCCAAGTCCCAGGGAGTCCCATCTAACCAGGCTGACCCCCTGAAGAGCCTGTCACCACCTTCACACTTGGATCCCACCTTCTCCTGTAGCACCCTGATAGAAACTGAGACAGCTTCGCCCTTGTCCCTCTATGGGGTTTGGCACCTTGGACCAGATAGAGCTTCTTGGTCAAAATATCCTCCCTGGAAAATCAGAGCCCAAGGAGGGACAGAGCTGGGTAGAGCTATAGGCAGATCGCCAAACCCCAGTGGGATTTCCATCTGAAAAATGGAGGTGGGAAAGGATTAGCAGGTCAGAGATGTTGCGTTACTTAACTTTCTGCTTTTTATAAAATAAGCAGTTATCAAATCTTTGTTGAATGATGAGTGACTGAAAATGCTGTAGCCGCTGCCAAGAAAAGTATCTGTGGAAAGGCAAGGACTGCCCGGGTTTGTTGGGGAAGAATGTGCTCTGGGCAGGTCTGTTTGTTTCGCGTATCCTAGGATTCTACAAAGTGAGTGCCGGAGATAGGAGCGCGGAGGAAGCAGTTTCATCCCTGAGTTCTTGCCATCTGTGCCTGCAGTTTTGGGGAAAGTCACTTCACCTGCTGGGACTCATTCATTCATTCATTCATTCATTCATTCATTCATTCATTCAACAAATGCTTAAGTCAGCTGCAGAATTTATCAGGGTGCCACTATGGGTCAGGCACGGTTCCAGGCTCTTGAATTCACCAGAGAACCCGAGCTGAAGGTCCCTGCCTTGTGGTGTAAGTGAAAGGACTTAAGGACCAAGCTTCCTTACCTGGAACCAGGACTGTGGGCTCACATTCTCCCAGGAGTGTTCACCACGGTGGGGCAGGCTCGCGGGACATGAGGTGCGGCATGGAGTGGTGTTCTGTGTGGTTCCTCAAGATGGTAACCTCCTGTGACAAATCACTGAGGTGAATGTTAATGGGCTGTGAGCCAAGGTTTCAGGGCTGGCCCTGTCCGCCTCGGATTGCATTTGTACATGTATTTTTAAAATCAACATTTTAGTAACATCTAATTTCATCTCCCAGAACCTCCCTTGGTTCCCTCAAATGAGCATTTTTGAAGGCATGTTACTGGGAGAGGAGTTTGGGGTGTGTGTGGAAGCCATGGCGCCATCTTCCACCCCTCGTGGGGGGATTCTCAACACATCTCTGCCCCCTTGGGACACAGGCTTTCTCATCTCTGGGGACCTAGGCTGACTCTCAAGGGGACCAAATTCAAGGATTTGAAAACAAATTCCTTTTGTCTCGGGCTGCTGCGTCTCTGGGTAGATTCCTTCGCCCTTCATAAGGTTTGTAAGCACTGGAAAAGACCCCCCTCTCCCCTATGCCAGATAGGAAGAGCACAAGTTAGTGGTTGTAAAAGTGATGAAACTAACAAGTTAGCTCTCCTGGGGCAGTCCTCTGGCTTCCAAGGCATGTTGCTATTCCCCGACTCTCCGAACTTTACAAACACCCTTGGGGTGGGGGGAGCAGTGTGTCTTATGTCCACTTACTGGAGAGGGATCCCAGGATTTGGAAAGACAAAGTGACATGTTTAAGGTTAGGCAGGTAGTAAACAGTGGTGTGAAGACTCTAATCCTTGTCTTTGAATATCAGTTCTGATACCTTTGTCTTTTCTCACCTTGCAGCCAAGGTAGGTTTAGCTAATGTGTGCTTACAGTTAGGTCAAGGGTTGCTGTGAGTAAGACTCTTGGAAGATGCTAGCTGGGGAGAGAGGAAGCAGGATCTGGGCAGGGGGAACCTAGGAAAGCCCATGTTTCCGTGCCAGGAGAGTAGAGGAACTTTCTCTTGGAGAAGCACTGTCACCTTCTCCCCTTTCTAGTTGTCTTGGAGGACTTCTGCAGGACATCTGGCAGTACCTGTCGCAGTTACTGGGTGAGCAAGGAGGGATGTGTCCATAGCCTAGTCAAATAAAGCAGATTTATAGCAGACTGAGCAACTGTAATTGCTGTTTAATGGGTTAACAACAGTGTGGAAGGAGGTGTCTAGTGGCCTGCCCCTGGAATCCATCTTCAGCCGTGTCCTGGGAATGTGGGTGATGATGACACAGGAAGCAGGTTGACTCATGTCATTCACAGATGACACTAGGCTGGGAGAAGCTGGGGCCGTTTTGAATGACAAGGCTAGAATTCAAATGATTGAGAGAGTAATGGACTGATTCAATCAAGAATAAATGTTGGGGGACGCCTGGGTGGCTCAGTTGGTTAAGCAGCTGCCTTCAGCTCAGGTCATGATCCCAGCGTGCTGGGATCGAGTCCCACATCAGGCTCCTTGCTCGGCAGGGAGCCTGCTTCTCCCTCTGCCTCTGCCTGTCATTCTGTCTGCCTGTGCTCTCTCTCTCCCCCTCTCTCTCTCTGATAAGTAAATAAAATCTTAAAAAAAAAAAATAAATGTTGGGTTCTGCTCAGGGATCCCCAAGACTTTTAACCATTCATAGGAAGGAGGCTATGGGTATATAAGTTTACAGCATCATTGGTAGAGGGAGAAAAGGAGATACTCAAGTTTCAGTTTGCAATTCACCATGGGTGACTTGTGAAACTCCCAGAAAAAGCTGACATGGTTTAGCAGCATGGATTCTATTAATAGAGGTAGATGTGCCGTCAGAGGGAGGTGATGGTATTAGTTTACTCTGCATATGCAAAGAAGTGGGATTACTGAGTTAAAGATTATGAATATGTGTATAATTCTCCATATGTGTTACCAGATTGATTTCCAGCTGGTGTGAACCCATTCACGTGCCCACTAGCAACACGCTGAGTGCCCCTCCCATTGCACTCACACACCATCATTAAGTGGTATTCTTTTAAAACATGAGTAAAACTGTGTCATATCGGAATTTGCATTCGTTTATTAACAGTGTGGATAGATGTCCTTTTTAGCATAGTGACCACGTGTGGTTCTTTACTAATTATTGGGTTCATGTTATTTTCTGATTTTCTTTTGGGTTTTTTACCTGTATCTTAAATGATTTGAATGAGCTCCTTAGGTTATAGATATGAATTCTTCTCTGTCACATTTGTTGTAAACATTTTATTTAGTTTTTTTTTTTTTAAGATTTTATTTATTTATTTGACAGACAGAGATCACAAGTAGGCAGAGAAACAGGCAGAGAGAGAGGAAGGGTAACAGGCTCCCCGGTAAGCAGAGAGCCCGATGTAGAGCTCCATCCCAGGATGCTGAGATCATGACCTGAGCTGAAGGCAGAGGCTTTAACCCACTGAGCCACCAGGTGCCCCAACATTTTATTTAGTTTTTTAAAAGATTTGTTTGAGAGAGACTGAGAGAATCCCAAGCAGACTCAGCTGAGCTTAGAGCCCGAAGTAGGGTTCTATCTCACGACCCTGAACTCATGACCTGAGCAGAAACCCAGTGTCAGATGCTAACCCCACTGAGCCACCCAGGCATCCTGTGTTGTAAACATTTTGAAAGAAAATATTTTTCTGCAGTTTCTCTATTTCTCTCTCTGGATGCATATTCCCGAATGCCTCGGTCTCAACTTGCATGAAATGTCCCGTGAAATGCCTGGAGAGTCTTCCAGGCCATATGCTCACAGCTCTGGTGCTCGCTCACATGTCAGAACCGATGTGGCTCCTTCTCTCCTGCCTTTGCCGCCATATGCGTGTGCCCCTGATCTGACGGGCGGCTCAGCAGCTCGGGGGCGGGGGGGATATGCCCATGCTGGCAGAGGCCCGCCTGGCAAATCTTGACATCCTGGAGGGGGAGGACGGCACAGGAGACTCCCTTTCTAAAAATGCATCCTTTCGTTCTGAAAGAAAGTCACGAATTTGGTTTTTCTGTTTTGGTTTTTTGTTGTTGTTTTTGGAAATTGGAACATTTAAATGTACCTCTAAATCCAGTTGAAATTCTATTTCTCTCCTACCTGGGAGTGTGGAGCAAGATAGAAGGGGGCCGGTGCTGCAGCTAGGGCGCAAGGTTGTGCAGAGACCTGCCTCGGGGCCACTGCGTCACTTTCTTCCCATGTCACCAGGGTCAGGCTCTCTCACCTGCCCTTCTCCTGTCCCTTTATCTGGCTCCTGTCCTTCTGTGCCTATGAGGTGGGCTCTGGTCACTGTGCTTTCTAGGGGAGGTTTGATGACTTTGTCATCTCCCGTACTCCTCGGATGCCTTAAAGGACAGGCTCGATGTCCCCCTGTAGGCAAGCCAGCTTCTGGAGCCGACTTTCCTGAGCCACTTGCCAGGGCTCTGGATCACAGTTCCATCTCTGGAAGGATCACCGTCTCTGGATCATAGTTCCAGAGTCTGTGCTGACTGGGCAGGAGGGGCCTCTTCCCAGTTCCCCATGCACCCCTACCCAGCCTCTAGATAAGGCGTCGGCAAGTCTGGCCACCATGAGTGTTTGTAAATTACCGTACTGGCACACATGCTTACTTGTCTGTGCACCGCCCAGGGCTGCTTTCATGCTGGGTGGGCAGAGCCTAGGAATTGCGGCAGAGACCTCACAGCCTGCAAAGCCTGAAGTCTTTACTATCTGGTCCTTCCCATAAGAGCTTGCTGACCCCTTCTGTAGGCTGGTGGTGCAGGACAGAGTGTCTACCAGCTCATGGCAAAGCAGGAAAGACAAGGGCCAGAAGACAAGCTTTTCAAAAAGCTAAATTTATTCAATAGAGAGACTGGCCTTTATACCAAGATTATGTCCTTTTTTAAATGTTAAAATGTCTTAACTTTTACAAAATAATGGCAAAGGTAGACTTGTTATTTTTTAAAATGTCCTTACTTGACCAGATAAAAAGTTAGCCACTCTATGTGAGTTCCCAAAATAGTTTGAAAATGTTTGTCCATCTGTGAAATCCTCAAATGAGGGACCAAAAACTCTCCTACCTTGGATGACCTTCCAGAACCTTCCACACTAACCTGTCTTTTTTTCCCCACCACTCATAACCATATTTTTTTGCCAGCAACATCTTTATCATTAATTTGTACATTCATCCATTCATTCACTTATTAAGACATGTATTTAAGACTTTGTGTTCCATCAGAGGATCTTGAACTCACTGATCTCAGGACCCATTTTCATTCTCCCAATTGACTGAGGCTAAAGAGTTTTTGCTTATGCAGGCTACATCTATTAATATGAAAAATTAACACCATGAGATGTTAATAATACTTAATAATGCATTTAACAATAGCAATAAAAATCTACTTCATATTAACATAAATATTTTTTATTAGAAGTAATTATCTTTCAAAACAAAAAACAATTAGTGAGAGGAATGGCATTGATTCCTTCACAAATCTTTTTGATATCTGGCTTAATAGGAGACAGTTGGATTCTTATATCTGTTTCTGTGTTGGTCAGTTGTGATATGTTATTTTTATTTTTTTATTTCATTTTTAAAGATTTATTTATTTATTTTAGAGAGAGAGAGCACAGGCAGGAGTGGGGGGAGGGGCAGAGGGAGAGAATCTTCAAGCAGACTCCCTAGTGAGCAGGGAACTGACTTGGGGCTCAGTCGTCATGACCCATAAGATTATGACCTGGGCCAAAAGCAAGAGTCAGATGTTTTACCAACTGAGCCACCCAGGCACCCCGTGATACGTTATTTTGATTAAAGTATGTGAAGAGGGGCACCCGGGTGGCTCAGGGGGTTAAAGCCTCTGCCTTTGGCCCGGGTCATGATCCCAGGGTCCTGGGATCAAGCCCCATGTGGGGCTCTCTGCTAGCGGGGAGCCTTCTTCCCTTCCTCTCTCTCTGCCTGCCTCTCTGCCTATTTGTGATCTCTGTCAGATAAATAAATAAAATCTTAAAAAAAAAAAAAAAGTATGTGAAGAAAGTCCTGCCTCACTCAGATTTGTAGTTGGAAAGAAAGAAGAGCTTTGCCTTTTCAGACCATTGTGGGTAGTCTTCTCTAATACTACACCAAAACTCAACAAGTCCCAGTCTCCTAAAATTTAGTGGTGATGCTGAATCTGAAACTGGATTGGGGAACATTCCATGTCTGCTCCATAAAAATACACTGGTTTGTCTCATGTAAACAGATACCTTACCACCACCCAATCCTGGAGTATGATGCTTTGGTCACTTGGAAAATATTGAGGCACTGGGTCATACAAACCTTCTGAATTGGTGATTTATGTAGTTATACAGCACCAAAAAACAAACAAACAAACAAACAAACAAAAAAATCACATGGATTTATATCACCACTGCTCTCAGCAGAAAATCATTGAAGTGTTGGGAAACTCTCACACTCATGGTGGTGGAGTCCTCATGATCTGAAATCCCATTTTTTTTTTTTTTTTTGAAAGCCTGGGTCTTGGCTTTCACAAGCATACTGTCAGTGTTTCCCCCAGAAGTAACAGGCTTGCTTCCCTCCCTCTCAGGACAGTGTCCACCAGATACCCCCTTCTGAATGACCTTTGTCTGTCAGCCACACTTGCCAGTAAAAAACAATCCTCCATGAATAAGAAAGGCCCTTTCAGCTCGGACACTCAAGCAATCACACGGTGGTGCTTTTCTCTGAGACAGCTGTTGCATTGCGGCACATAGTGGAAGGGCTTTTTAAAGGCTTCCCCTTATGTTGCACTAAATATTATAAAGATGAATCTCAAGAATTGAAATTTAATTACATTAATAACTTGTATGGCTTCATCAATGACATTCTTTTTTTTTTTTAAGATTTTATTTATTTATTTGACAGACAGAGATCACAAGTAGGCCGAGAGGCAGGCAGAGAGAGAGAGGGGAAAGCAGGCTCCCTGTTCAGAGGGAGCCTGATGGGGGGCTTGATCCCAGGATGCTGAGATCATGACCTGAGCTGAAGGCAGAGGCTCAACCCACTGAGCCACCCAGGCATCCTCAATGACATTCTAAAGTACATTTTTTTTTTTTCACTTGAAAGTGCATCAGAATAAAATGAGGTTTCGCACCACAGGCTGACTCGTGGTGAGTCCCCAGCAAGATTACCTACCATGGGTTTTGTAGAATCGGTGCTAGGTCATAACACTGTCATACCAAATGGCAAATCATGGCCAGTAACATGAAAAGAGTTTGATTTTATGGACATCCTGGAAGGGTCTCGGAGAACCCCAGTGACTGATGGATGGCATTTTGAGAACCACTGTGTTAGATGCTGAGAAGTTCCTACACCGAGTTGCTCATCATCTAATGAGGAAAATGAACACCCTGGCAACACAAGTTGGAACAGGACAAATGCTAAAAGATATTAATATGTTTTTATCATGGTAGAGTGTGCTTAACATAAAGTTTACCACTTGTACCATTTTTAGTGTTCAGTAGCGTTGTTGTACAAATGTCTCCACCATCCATCTCTAGGATTTTTTTGTCTTGCCAAATTGAAACTCTGGACTCATGAAACAGTGAGTCCCCATTTCCCCTACCTAAAGCTCCTGATCGCCATCATTCTGCTTTCTGTCTCTGGATTTGGCTACTCCATGAACTTGACGCCTCTTCTACATGGGATCATATGATACACGGTCTTTTGTAACTGGTTACTCCACACAGTATGTTTTTGAGGGTCACCCATGTTGTAGCACCTGCCAGGATTTCTTTCTTTTTTAGGGCCGAATAATATTCCACTGTATGGATGTACCATATCTTGTTTATCTGTTCATCCATCACCCGCTGGAGCAGCTTCCATCTTCGGATCATTGTGAATGAAGATGTGAGTTTTTGCGAAGTGTGGTCATCTATCTAATCAGTTCCCGATTCTCTCTCTTTCTTGGGTTATGAGGTACTACATGCCTTCTTCGAGAACAGCCTGCTCCACTCTCAGTCCAAATGGCCCGGATTGGTCAAGAATCGCAGCATTCTCTTTCTAGAACACTTGACACACACACCCCGCCCTCCCCTCCGTGGTTTCCCTTGTTCAGTCCGCATACCCTCCACCCCAGGCTAGATGTTCAGCAAACAGCTGCTCTCCGTTCATTTCATTTCGACAAGTCTTTATTGATCACGCATTATTTGCTCATCAAACAGATTTGCCTTTTCAAACACTTACAGTCCTGGGCTCGGCTGCACGTTTGCCTGTTAAATCTGTATTTGCACATGTTGGAGTTGGCAGCTCAGCTCAATAAAGACAAAATGTCTGCGTGTTGGATGGAGGTGTCTGGGGGAGAGTTTCTGAAGCACAGGGATTGTGTTAGATGAACCAGGTGCCGCCTTACCTACCAAAGCCTCCCTAAACCGTATTTATAAACCATTTAGATATTTTATTACTGGATTTACCACTTCACCCAACATTTTGGCTGTTGTGCTGCAGCTTCCAATAAATCTAGTGCTCAATGAGAAATGGCTAAATTGGACCTTCAGTGAGGAGAGATGCATGTCACGTGAAACATACAGGAAAAAAAACTGCCTTGCCTTCCGTCCTCCTTGTATCTCTCACCAAGGCTCTAGAACGGGAGCTTACCACTGGCGCTCACTTTTTGTTTTCAGATGGACCTAGATGCAGTGTCACCGGTTGTCCCTTTCTGGTCTCTGTGCTTGAACTTCCACTTGGAAAAGCCCCTCCTGTTTTCACAGTGGGAAGGTAAAGTTCTGGAGACCCTGAGAATGGTGGAATTGAAATGTCTGCCTTGTGTTTCCCTGTTTAAAAAAGAGCTTCCGTGGATGCCTGGGTGGCTCAGTGGGTTAAAGCCTCTGCCTTTGGCTTGCGTCATGATCCCAGGGTCCTGGGATCGAGCCCCACATGGGGCTCTCTGCTCAGTGGGGAGTCTGCTTCTCCCTCTCCTTCTGCCCCTCTCCATGCTTGTGTGCTCTCTTTCTCTCTCTCTCAAATAAATAAATCAGAAGGCCTTCCAAGTAGGTCATTTCCTATCAACTACACAACAGCCCTGCCATTCTTGATGTCCTACATGCCCAGTGTTCACTACAGTGCCTGGCAGCTAGGAGGAACTCTTTGAGTGGGTGGTCCTTAGGGATGCATTATCATCTTCATTAGCAGATGGGGGTCCCAGAGAGGTCAGGCCAATTAACCAAAGTCACACAGTTTGGGAAGGGTTGCTGCTTGCACTGTAAACCCAGTTCTTGGCAGGCACCTCTGGTGTTCTTTTCTCTGTGAGCATATTGGTATGTGATCATACCTTCCCCCACACCTGCCCAGATACCTAAATAATCTGATGTACTCACTGCTTTTTTGCTTCTGTTTTAGGAGGAACTTAATACCCATCAAGGGTCATGGAACGAAGAGGGAGAGGGTAGGAAAGCAAAAATGAATCAAGCATATTCCAGGTGTCCTACAGTATGTAATTTAATGCCTAGAACTAACTTTTTGTGAACATTATCTCACTGTTTATAAGTAAAGAAAACAAGGCTTGGAAAGATTAGAAAACTTACTGAATGTCGTAGAACCAGTGAGAGAAGGAGCTGGGTTTCTAAACCGGATGTGTTTACAATTCATGTCCTATCTGTCATAGCATGCAACTCTACCAAGAACTTGGGCTACCACGAAGAAGGGGCCAAGAAAGGGATGGCTCCTTAAGTGCCTTCTGGTCCTGTGGTCTTGACTGGATTTCATGCACAGAAATGGCTCCAAGAACCTTACGTGTTTTTTTGAGCATGACCAAAGGTATATTCTTGGGACTGGGTTCAGATGAACTTAAGTTAAAGACTCACTGGTCTGTTCCAATACCAGTTTGTGAAAAGCTAGGTGACCTGGAGGAGGGAAGAGGTGTTGCTGAGCTTTATCTGTTAGTGGCAAGGCTGGAAACCACCTCCAGGCCCCTGACTCCCAGTCCACACTGAGTACTGTCCACCACCCCCCTTTAGCCTAAGCGGTTCCTCCAGCATTGGCAAAGCACAGGGGTCAAAGGCCAGCATCACCCATTTGGAACTGGGACAGCCAGGCTGTCTTTGGTGGATCTATGCCCAAATGATCCCAGAAAGCAAAACCTGACCGAGAAAGGAGGAACAAAATGTCAGTTAGTTGGTGTTTTATCAAAGCTCAAAGAGGTTTCAATTTGAAGTGTGAGAAAGGGTCGGAGCTTGGCTTTGTCTGAAAGGGCAGCTTCGGGGCCTTCATATCTCGGAGGTTTATAATTTCACCTTGTTTCACCTCCCACCCAGCCAAGCTGGTCATTACAGCAGAAAGAGCACTTGATGGAAGAAAGACAGGTTTGTCTCCGCAAGAACAATTTCTCTGTTGTCTGTAGAATGCCACCCAATATGATAAGTGAAATGCCGATACTCCGGACAGACCCCACTGGTCTGGATACTTATGCACTTTCCTTACTTATCATCAAGGTTACCCAGCTGGCCATGGAGCAGGTTTGAACTCCTCTGACGAGGAAAGACCCCCTGTGAACTGGGAAGGCGTCTACCAGTGTCATCTTGGTGCCACTCTTTGGATTTCTTCAAGCTTCTTCCCACTGGGATATGGATCTGGGAGAAAGAGGGCATAAGGGAGGGCTCAGAGGGCTCAGGGCCAAGTGGGGGAGGGGGACAGGATGAGGGGTCCCAGACCCTCTGACTTCTGATTTAATGCTTCCCTGAATAATACAGACTCAACTACCCATCTGTTCATGGGCCCTGGTTCTCAATCACTAAATAGGTTTATCATGGTGGTTTTACCTTCTAGGGACAATTTTGTTGTGTTTGGAGACATTTGTCATAAGGAGGGGACTGCAGCTCATATCTGGTGGGTAGAGGCCATAGGTGAAGGGAAATATCCTACAATGCTCAAGACGGTCCCTGCAACAAGGAATTATGCAGTCCAAGATATCCGTAGTTGCTGAGGTTGGGAAAGCCAGTGTAGATGCTTAGGCTGCATCAGGGCACCAACCTGACCCACCCTTCACTGGTCACCAACCATGCTGGCTGCCGATCGGATGTCTATGGCAAAGAACTCTGCAGCCCCAAGTGTCCAGAGTGTGTAGGTTGAGTTCGGGTGCTTGGGTTCTAAGCAACAGAAACCAGCCCAGTCAACCTCAGTACTAAGGGACCTTGGAAAGTGATGGGGTAGCAGGCAGAAGAGAGAAAGACACGGATATACCAGGTTCCCAAAAGAGCAGGAATGGGGCCACTCCAGTATGGAGCACACAGGACCTAAGGATGATTTCCTCCAAGTGCCCCTGCATTTGTCACCGGTTCCTGTTCTTTCATCATTAGCAAGGGGACGTACATCTGGGGGCAGGAGGGCCTGACTAGCAGCCCTGGGGCTGGGTTCACACTGCCCAGAGGCTGGGAGCCTCCAGACCTGCATGTGAGGGGCAGGGGACTAGTTTTGGGAACACCAAGGCCTTCTGAGCAGAAGGGTGCTGGGCGCTGGGGGGGCAGAGCCAAGAGATGTCCCCTCCCCCAGCCATCCCGTGCTATTAGCGGCAGTGTAAGAACTTCCCTGGGCCCTGTCTCCTAGGACTCCACTCGGAAGAATCAGGCGTGGCTGGGATCGTCACAAAACCCTTGGGGGACCAAAGCAGAGATGTCCAAAGCTGCAAAGGACACTGGGATCAATCTTGAAAATAATATACAAGTGTCTGGGAGGGAGGCCTCTAGCTTCTTATTTTTTTCAACAGGCCCTATGTTTTCCATTTCGGGTATTGATTCGACAAACATTTCCTGGGCGCCTCCTGTGTCCGGGTGCTCTGCCAGGATACTGAGCATAACCAGGTATGGGCCTTGCCCGGGAAGAGCTGGCAGTCTGTGGTGAAAGAGCTGTAGGATGAGGGAAACAGGAGCGGAGGGACCAGTGGACCGAGGTAAAAGCCATCAAGCAGTGTTGCTGACCGGGGGGGGGGGGGGGGGGGAGTGGTGCTAGGTGGAAAGAAGGTCAGCCAGTCAGGGAATAATGAGATGCCCCCTCGCAAGGTACCCCTCTGTCAGCAGCAATGGAGGAGGGGGACAGGCTGGGAGCACCCAGGAAGGACGTGTTGCCATTGGTTAAAGATGTTTAGGTGTCCCCAGAGTGGCATTCTGGGAGGGGGGAGGGATGTTGTCCCCCTGTCGTCCGTGTGCACTAGTTAAGTGTGGGAACGATGGTTCTCCTGTGACCCTTCTTGGGTCCCCCCGAGGGGCCACTATGGCATTGGCACCAGAGGCCCTACATCTGTTCCTTTTATTTGTTCTGTTAAAGAAAAAGGCCCATTGAGGTTGCACGGGGGATCCAATCTCCCGGTCACAGGGCAATTATTTATTATGAGCCTTGAATACCTTCCTGATTGTATAATGTTTTATTGTGTTTTTACATGGAGGGCAGACTTGGGGAGTCAATTTGGCAGCTGAGAGAGGGAGGGGAAAAGAGCTTTCAGGGATCATTCTGGGAGTTAAAAGTTCACCTTGTGATCGAGGTTCAGAGGCTTAGCGGGATACTCAGGACTCCACCAGAAGCCCCACTGGCACTTAGCCCTCTGCGGGAAGTCATGAAGAAAGGCATTTCCCCCTTTCTCCTAACAAGATGCCATTTCCCCTCCAAATAGCTCAACTGTCAGTCTCCAGGAGACCTGAGAGAAAAGGGGAATCCATTTCCAAAATGCTGGACTGTCCTTCTAGCCTTGAGGTTGCCTCCAACCCCCAGCCAGGCCTAGGGGCCCTGGGGGCGGATGAGGGCCACAGTGCTAGGAGCAGACACCACCCATCCTCCCTCTGTGCAGAGCAGGAGTCTGTCCAGACCAGCCCTGAGTGCCTCAGTCCTCCCAGGCTGGAAACACCATGGTTCCTTGGCCTTATGGACCCACTCCCGTGACTTCCTGGAAGCATTGGTGGGTGGGACAGAATGTTCCATTCTGTTGTGCTTGAGCCCACGCACTTGAACTCCGCCCATCCTTCAGATGTCAGCCTTGCCCGAGCTCACAAGGACTACAGTCACCACCGCTAGCTCCTCCCTCATCTCCAAGACGTGTCGAATGCCTGCTGTGTGCCAGGAAATGGGCTGAAGTACTTTAAATGCATGCTGTCAATTCATCCCCATAAGAATCTTATTATCACCTGAAGTCTATGGAGAAATATCCTAGGGCTCAGAGATGTTTGACAACACGTCCAGGTCACACGGGGAGAGACTCGCGGAGGGAAGCCTCAAACCCAGGCAAGAGTGAGGTGGTCATCTCCGAGCCTCGAGGCTCTCTGCCAAGACTCACGCTTCCCCTCACCCCTCTGGGTTCATTACACCGGAGCTGCCAGTGGCCGCATTGTGCTGTCTGCAGGCTGCTCGGCCCTGGTGGACAGTGCCTGGGAATTCTAGCATCTCCTTCTAGCTCTAGGGGAACTTTATTGTGGCCTTGGGCAAATGACGCTCCGCTTCAACTTTCTGAACTGGAAAATGGAAATAAAAATTCTTACCTTGCAGGGTTGCTGTGATGCTCAGTGACCTATAAACATTTGGAAATTCGTGATAAAAAGAGATAAAATGTTGCTATTTTTATTCTGTCCAATGTTTCTAAGTAGGGCCAGAAGCTCCTTGGGGGCAGGCTCTGTGCACGTGCCTCATTATTCCCATAGAGTTTTTACCTGGTGCCGGATGTATAACCAACACTCAAAGCCAAGTGGCTCACCTGATGAGAGAATCTTGTTCGAGAATGTGCTTTTTCTCAGATATGGCCAAATGGCCCTCCACAGGGCCGATGCCATTGTGCACCCCCACAGTGCGGTGAGTGAGCGTTCCTGGGTCTGCACACTGTCAGCGATACAGTGTAGATAGATTGTTTGGATTTCTGCCAATCTGATAGCTAAAAATGAGTATCTTCACATAATTTAAATTTGCATTTATCTTATTGTGAGTTAGGTGAAGCACAGATTCCTGTGTTAATAGCCATTTGTGTATCTTTCTCTATAAATGGGGGTGGATGGTGTTGAGCTCGTTGTCTTGCTTTCTCACTGATTTATAGGATACATACCTGGGAGATCGAGGCAATATAATTTGCAAACATTTTTTCCCACTGTGTCATTTGTTTTTAACTTTGCTTATGGTGTAACTCATTTTAAAAACAAAAGCAAAGAGGAGCCAGGTCTTAATGCTTGAAGAAATGCAGAGGAGTCCCTGAGAGCTGGGAATGTGCTTCCTTTACTGTGGATTCCCAAGAGGGCATGTTTGTGTGCCAAAAGAAATACAGAGATACAGGATCAACGAGGTGGAAACTTACAACATCTGTGTGTGTGTGTGTGTGTGTGTGTAAAGTAATTTACACATTGCTTTATAATAAAACAAATGCAGATGTGATATGGTATAGACTCCAACATTTGCATGAATTTTTAAAGTCAAGTATTGGAATGCCAAGGAATTGCCCTCTTGTATGTGGCTCCTCTGGGCTCTGCCTCCAGGTGCCCTGGGAAGGGTTCCTCCAGGGGACGTTTGGAAATCATGGCTCTTGGTGGGGGGGGCAGCTAGTAAACTCACATCCTTGTCTCGGCGCGGCCACGGGTTAACTGTATGACCTGGATGCATCCCAGGGCTAAACTTCATATCTGCCAGAATGTAGACTCTATGAGGGCAGGGTTGCTGTTTGCCGATGAAGGTTCAGCACCTGGGATGGATACCCAGTACATCATAGGGGTTTGAAACGTGGAATAACAATAGAGCGACATGCTTACTATTTACTCTGTCCCTCACTGTCTCCGAAGATAGAGTTGTCCGTTCTGTTAATACCCAACGACCCATTCTCCGTAGGACTCCGCGGTACAGAGATGACGGAAGCAGGTCCCGACCCTCCACTGTCCAGCAGAGCAGAGAGGTACCCCTTGCTGTGATGATGCCGAAGGAGCGTTGTCTCTGCTCCATTCTTGCCTGAGTTTTGAAGAACATCAAGGCAAGAATACACACTTCACCATGGGTCTCTAAAGACCACCTTATCCCCAGCTCCGTCACCTCAAAACACTATTGCATTCCTTGGGGGTCCCTTGGGTGGTCCAGGCCCCACGAGACTGTTGGTGAAAGCTGTTCTTCCAAGTCACGGTGGTCCTGGGTCCCTCCCCCACACCCTGCTCTAAAGAAACATGATCTGGGCTGTTTACGGGGTGTGGGCTCCGATATGTGGGTGGCGAGCTGCCGAGCCCTCAGCAGGCAGTAAAGTCTTAAACGTAGGCCTGTTTTCCAACTACAGCTGCCACATCAAAGGGCCAAACTCCCTACAAACTTTGCCTTCATTAAAAAGTTACGGTAATCCTCAGGACGGAGGCAGGTCGGACACCCCTGGAGACAAAAGTTCTCTCTGTGGCCACAGACCAGGCCTTTCCTCCCACCCCAGGTGCTATTAAAAGTGGACAACCCTGTAGGTGTCACAGGCTCTGGTGAAATAAGAACGAAATAGGAACGGAAATCCCCCCCCCCTACCCCCCCCCCCCCCCCCCCCCCCGCCATACTCCTAATTTGTTGTGGAGGGATCCAGGGCCAAACATTGGAAAAGGGGCTCTGGTTTCTTAGACTGATCTCTCTTTTTCACATGTTCCCATATTGTTTGGGGTCTTTCACAGCTGTGTTTTCAAAGGCTTCAAGCCCATGGGGCCCCCGTGTTAGAGAACCATAGCCAGCATACCCGGGAAGGGACCCTGAGCCGCCCTAGGGCCTGAGGAGGGCACTCTGTTTATGATCCCAACCAGATCAGCCTATAGTTTCAAAAGTCACAGAGACAGCAATACTTCCCACCTTTCCTGGACAGGATCATGTAGGTGGGCAGGGCCATGTGACTGGCCCATGAAAAATTCCCTGACATGAAATGTGTCCATTCCTGGCTGCAGCAGGGGAAAGCTGGTGTAGGACTGTAGTCTCCTTTCCCACTGCCGTGACTCTTAACAGTGGCCCACAGAGTGGAGGCTTCATGGGTCTGGCCCTCGCAATGGCATCCTTCTAACCTGCTCCAAGAGAGTGCGTGCACACACACACACACACATGCACAGACACCTGCCAACTCTTATGGTACAAGAGAAATGCATTGTCGCTGTGTTAACCCACAAAGATTTTTCTTTCTGCAACATAATGTACCCTGACCTAACCTGACCTAACCCACATGCTAAATTAGCTCAAGGAACCCACATTATTTACCAATTCACTGGTTCCTTAGGGGCCCAAAGACCACCCAGGAGAAAAGTTACAGGAAGGAAGATTTCAGCTCAAACCTAAGATGGTCCTTTTTCACCCACAGGCCTCAGGTCTGACAGTCAGAGGGCAGATCCCCAGCCCTCTCCTGGGCCAGGTATGGCTCTGTTGCCTGTCTGTACCAAATGGAGCTGGGCTCTTTAAAAAAAAAAAAAAAAAAAAAATTGAGTATTTTAAAAAAATCATATTTTTATTATTTTAAATGGTGGTAAATACACACACTATAAGGTTCACCATGTTAACGTCCATTGATGTATGGCTGAGTGTCATTTAATACATTCTCAGTGCTGCGCAATCGTCACCACCATCCCTCCCTAGGGCTCTTTGTTTTGCAAAACTAAAACTCTAAGGTAACCTGGAGACTTTTGGAGATGAGCTGGGTAGCTTCAGGGCAGGGTGTGATCTCTGCTGTTGCACTAATTTGAGGCTGAGGCTGGATGGACTCCGGCAGGAGGGTGTGGAGCAGAAACCAGGGGAAGGGAGTGAAGAGTCACCCTCATGTTCTCAGGGACCCCTCTTCTAAGCATTACACCTTTAGGCAAATTGCAAACAGGCTCCCTGGGACGGGTGCTGGTGGTGGTGAATCGGGGAGGGGTGAATGTTTTTAACAAGCCCCCTAACACTAACCAACAAGCTGAAAATAGTCAAGGCAGCATATCAGCTGCCTGTGCTTCTTGGCCAGGCATCCTTGAGCAGTGTGGAAGCCACACAACTGTATGCAGTTGTGGGTGCTACTTGCTGGGTGCTATTAAAGTCCCTTACATGTCTCATTCTCATACTTTCTGCAGTGATCCAGGGGGGTGGGTATTCTTATCCTTATTTAATGAAATGAGGAACTTAGGCTCAAAAAAAAAAAAAAAAGTCAATTGTCTCAAGTCACATAACCAGTGAACAGGAGAGTTGTGGTTCAAATCCGGTCTCTTTATTTCCAGGTCCAGTGTTTTTTCTATCTCCTTAAAGCTGCCCCCATCCAATCTGGGAGTCTGTACCCAAGGTCACACTGGGCACAAAGCCAGGATCAGACCAACAGTACTGGACTACTGGGCAGGGTCTCCCCGCTCTCTGTTCTCGGAGAAATTTCCACAGGCACTATAGGCAGGGGCAACTTGCAATTGCTCAGTCGTGCCTTAAGGAAAATATTTAAGTTAGTGTCAAAATCAAAGGTATTATTTCATCTACAAAGACATTCATAAGGGCTGAAGGATACCGTGAAATATTTACTTCTGTGACCAACCAACATTCTGCCATTTCAGTCTTGGACTCTGCCTGAGGATCCGGATTCTGAATGTCAAGCACAGCATACGCCATCTTCGCAAATACACTAGCTGGGAGAAAAGCAAAAAAAAAAAAAAAAAAAAGCACCAGAGTAATTTCCGTTCTCATCTCCTGCACAGGTGATTGTATTCTAGGACTGTATGGAGCGAATCGTGATTTTGTTTCCTGGATAATGGAATTAAGTGGGTACCTCCCCATTTATTCCTAAAAACACGAAGTAGTGTTTATGTTCCTGAAACATGAAATCAGTAGAAACACAACGAGGTAAAGAAAGGGAAATTAGAAAGAAAATCACCAATCATTTGATTATACGACAACCCGTGAACATTCACAAACATGATTGTCCTCTGCAAGGCTGTAGAAAAGAGGACTATTAAAAAGAAAAAAAAAAGGTGTTGATTTCAGCATGTTTTTCATGAGGATGGGCTCTGGCGTCTGGAAAGGAGAGCATTCTGGAACCAAGGGAGGCCATCACCTTTGAGCAAAGTCAATGGAATCCACGAGGCACTTTGTCCTCCCGGTTCTGGCTAGTGCCAGGCCCTCTGGCTCCCTCTCATCCTCCCTGTGCCCTCTCCAGGCTTTATGTCCTTGCAACAGCATGCTGCGGCTGTCCCATTCCCCGGCCCGGACATTTACGTCCGTAGACGGCCATTTGCGCACGCGTTGGCCCCACCACCGGATCATCTCCATCATTCCTCCTTGGCTTCCTCTTCTTAGTCCTTTAAGATTTCCTGCAGTTCTGGAGCCCCCTCCTCCTGAGGCCTTCCCTGAGTGCTCCTGGCCTTGGTAGCTGCCCCATGTGCCCGTCCTCCCATGTCCTCTGTAACATTTCAGTGGAGCTGATGGCAGGAAGTCTGATGCCAGACCTCGCTTCTCTCTAAGCTGGGAGGTGGTCCCCGTGAGCAGGGAAGCGTCTCTCCAGGCACATACTGGGCCCAACACAGACCATGGCTCAGAATCTGCACCCAAGAAATCCTGGATGACTGAATCCCATGAGGGTGGTGACACTATCTGTATTGTACAGATGAAGAAACTGAGGGTCACAGACGTCAAGTGAGGTGTCCCCTGTCCCCAGACAGTGAGAGGTGATACCTGGGCTACAGCCCGACTTAGCGAACTGCCCACACGCCCACCTGCAGTGGACCTTGAGTCTTGTGTAGACCGGGAGGCTGGTCATTTGCAGCTCAGGCTTTCTCAGAAGCACAGTCTTGGGGGGTAAGAAGCCATGTGATATGCAGTCACATGGTGGTGGTGACTGGGTGGTATTCTCTGCACGGGGCAAGCATGGGAGAGGTGGCACGAGGATTTGGGAGGAAAAGTCTCCACCTTTGATTGACTTCAGAGTGAATGGATTAATCAAGGCCGGGCTGGGACCCCACTCGGAAGGAGCAAAGTTGTGTCAATTCCTTCAGTTAATGTATGCCTCCATAGTCTCAATTATATGGGCGCTTTCCATCTCTTATTTAAAAGGTAAGGTGGAAATGAGAGATGAAATTATGAAAAGAGATCCCATGAAAGCAAAAAAAGAAGGTACTATTCTAAAAGGACCCTCATGAAATGGCCAGTGACATCTGTGGTGGAGAAAGGAATTCCCCGGGAGTAAAAGCCACAGCCCTAATCAGAGCTGCCAGGGGCTGCGAGCAAACATTGGCGCCAGCAGCCAGACGGGCCTCTTCCCACCCCAGGCCCTCACAAAAGGCCGAGAGCTCCACGCACTTAACTTCTTGGGAATGCCTACTACGCGCACCTCCCTGAGGAGGTGAGGACTCTGGCCGTCCCAGGAAAGCGATCATAAAATGTAATAAGGAAACCCCGGGACAGATCTTCAATGCCTGCTGGGAGCGCAGAAGGGCTGATCATCCACCTGCAGGAAGTGGGGACGGAGCCAAGGAGGTGCCCGAGCAAGCCCGGAGGGCTGAGGGGATGGTGGAGGTGGAGTTGGTGGAGGAAAGAGTCTCTAGCAGAAGCAGCCACACAGGGCATCTGCCAGTTAGCTTGTGCTGGTGGGGAGGAGAGGCTGAAAGGGTTGGTGGGGACAGTGTGTTGTCCTAGTTACTGAACCTTTAGCATGTGGGACCAACTACACTGGGCCAATGGCACTCCACCCCCTATGAACACATTTCTTCATCACCATAGTGTGAAGGAGGCACAGTTATTACTCCATTTGAGGGAGAAGATTGGGTCACTGAGGTTTAGTCACTTGACCAAGGTCACAAGGTGGGTATGTAAGACTTAGACTCAGGTCTCTCGCTAAACCCATACTCTAGATCTTTCCATCTCTTTTGAAGTGTATTAGTTACCTATTGCTGTGTAAGAAATTAACCCCAAACTCTGTGAGGGTCAGGAGTCTGGGAGTGGCTTCGCAGGCAGCTCGGGGTCACGGTCTCTCGGGATGTTGCTGTCCCAATGTTGGCTCACTCAAGTGGCTGTTGGCAGCAGGCTTTGGTCCCTCGTGATGTGGGCTCCCCATAGGGCTGCTCGTGATCTGGTGGCTTGCTTCCCTGGAACACGTGGTCCAAGACAGAAAGAGCATGACGAGGCCCACGTGCCTTTTATAGCCTGTCTTGAAAGTGACATGCCATCCTTTCCATCGGATGCGATGGCCCACACAGCCCAACCCTGCTACCATGTGGCGGGAACCACACATAGGTGTGACTACCATGAGGCAGGGATCCAAGAAGTCGTCTCACACACAGCACCCTAAATCACTGGGGCTATTTGTCCCAGAAAGAGGTGGGTGAGGGGAGTGGGGACTGGATGCGGGGTGCCTCTAATAGGAACGCTGCCACAGCCAGTGTTTACGATAACATGCATGCAGAGAAGCCTGGCTGGATCTCCGGTGAGATGCTGAGCTCTTCCCTCCCAGTTACTGATGGCTTTTTCCTCTGCCCCAGGGCTCCTGGGGCTTCCAGCTGTTTGTCAAAAGGTCTCTGCACACAGTAGGTGCCCTCTGCCATGCCACTGGAGTTGAATCCGGCTGTAGCCACAGGTCTGTGGACCCTGGGTGATGGAGTCGTGTCCAGAATGCCCTTGACCCCATGTGTCCCCTTCCTCAGGCCAGTGCATATTCTGTCTCCTCCGAAGTCGTCACCCCCACGCATACCGATCAGGCACATCCCGCAGACCCCGCGCACTCCAGGCAGGCATGAACAGGCACTCTGAAAGCCCTGGCTTCTCTCCTTGAGGATTTTGTCAGCACACAACATTAAACAGAGTTCACGGGGTCCTTGACGTCTCAGGGATGCATTTTAATCATGGTTTCTCTCCGAGAAGACAATCTGGCCCTGTTTCCCGGTAGACACTCCCCACTTGTACGAGCGAGCAGAGCTGAAGCTGGGGTCTCGGGGCCAGAGCATCCCTGAGTGTGACTGATCAGTTTGCAATTAGTACTTCATTCGAGGGACATCCTTTGTCCACAGAAGCGAGACTGGCTCCCAGAGCCAGGACAGGGAAGTCCTCTGAGGACAAGGATCAACCTCCCACTCGCTCATGGGCTGATCTTTCTAGAACCCAGTCCTGTGCACACTGCTCCTTGCTCAAAATTCTTTTTACCCTTCCCTGCCCTCAGGACCAAGCTCAGACTCCTCAGCCTGACTCGCAGGCTGCACCACAGTCTGGCCTCTGCCCGATCCCCTGCCTCCCCCATTGCTTCAGCCGCAACCCCCCACTCGCCTCCAGCCCTGCTCTCTTTAATTTCCACAGCAGTCACACTCAACTAGTTGTAGTCGGTGAATGATCGATGCCGTCTTTTACCTCATCTCTGCCTCGAATGCCCTTCCCTTCCTAAATAGCTTCTATTCCTGCTCAGAATTAACGGGCACCCTCCCATCACCTGGGCAATCTTCCATCACCCATCCTCAAGCTGAATTACATTCTCCCTTTCTACCTTCCACCGCAGCGAGGTGGTGATGCTGGGCCTTGACCCCTGGCTGCTTCCTGGGTATCCCAGGCAGCGCCATCACTTTCCATGAGTGCTGTCACCTGTATTCAGGAGAGCTGGCTTGTGGAGCTAGTCACATGGAATGTCACCATGGGAGGGAGGAGCCGCATAGCCCTCAGCGGCTCAGACAACACAGGCTGCCCCCCTCCCCACCTCGCCCGGCCTCATCGCACATCACAGTGGTCCCTGGAAGCACATGGCGACAGCTCCTGAATTCCTTGCTGAGAAACAGGTGGTCAGGCACATCCAAGATGCTGCCCTTTGTCTGCACAGGAACCGCTGGGGTTTGGTTGACACTCGGTCTCCTCCCTGCTTAAGGCTCCTTCCTGCTCACACGTGGCAGTCTTCATCCGTGCTTCTGGACAGCTGGACGAGAGCATACAAGGAACAGCAAGGACTTTGCGTAGAGGTGGCATCCGATCCCAACATCACGGCGAGGAGTGTGGTCTCCAGCCTGCAATGTAAGCTCACCAAGTGTCTGTGTGCTGATGGGTCAGGAACGGCAGCATCCCCACGGGCTGGTGTGAAGGTCCCTTGAGATCACAAAAGGAAGACGCCATGCAGCCGCAAGTCTGTCCTTCCTCTCTCCCTCCCTGCCTTCAGAATGTGCTAATGCCAACTGCATGCTGGGCTCCAGGAGGAGGAAACATGAGGAGAATGCAGCCTGCCCTCAGGAGCTCCCAGTCTAGTGTAAAAGAAGTAACATGCAGGCATGCAAACTTCAGATTCCAGCGACCTGTCCTGCAGGGAGGGGCAGCCCATGGCTTTGGGAGATTTTTTCTGGGGAGTGAGCCTCCAGAAAGCTTCAGACCTGGGGACGGGGATGGGTGGGGGTTCAGGTCTTGAAGTGCTGGTGCGGGCTTGGAGCTGCGCTCACCCTGCAGAGTGCCAGGATCCCGCCCCCTTACCATGAAGTGGAACCCTGTTCTCGGGGAGATGAACAGTCAGCTGCCAGGGCTGCTGCACGGGGGTGGGGTGGGATGGCAGGAACAGCCAGTGACTCGCGGGGACGACTGCATTCTCTGAGTCCTTTTTGCCAGGATCTGAGGAGGCCTGTTTACATGGGTCCCCCCTGCGGTCTCTGCTGCTTAATATGCCTTTTGAAAATGATGCTCAGTGGGATGTGTGCACATTTGTAATTACAAAGACGGGGCTGCTATTTCACGATCTGTGCCTGCTAATTTCTCAGTCACAGGACAAGAAATAGCAGAATGTCCAAAATACTCCTTGTTGAGTGGGTTCCCTGATAGCCCTACAGGGCTTGCTAATTACCAAGCACTTTTATTCCCCTGTGAGGGAGGCAGACCTGCTACTATTAGCCCAGAAGGGAAACTGAGACCCGCAGAGGAGAAATGTCTTGTCCAAGGTCGCATGGCATGTAACAGGACAGGTAGGGCTGTACTCCAGCTCTTCTCACAAGCTATCCGGTGCCCTTTCGTATCAGTCTGTGGTATACAACGAAGGAGGGATGAGGCAAGAAATTCCCAGAACCAAGTCTCCTTCCCCTATGCCGTGGGCATCCTGCCACAAGAAATGGCTCCTCGAGAGCCACTGGGTGAAAAACCCACATTCAGGGAAAGCCTTCCCAGTAACTGAGATCCAGCCAGAGGCTTCCAGGAGCGGAGCTGCACATGGAATGAGGGCGGGCTAAGATTTCAGCCCACCCTTTGAAACTGAGCCTGCGGTTGAAGTCAGGTCAACACATTCACAGGCGTTTTGGGCCCTGTCGATGTCTGGGGTGGGAAACCCACCCGAAAGCTGTTGAAATGCAGGGGCCAGCACTGGCTCTGCAGAACAGTGGCTCTTTGAGTGGAAGGTGTTCGAGAATTAAGTTTCCCCAGTGTTCCCAGGACTCAGACTTAAAGCCAAGGGGGGCTGGGGCCCCAGTGCCTGATGGAGCCACTGATAGGTCCCTGCTGGCTAAAAGTGATGACATTGGCAAGAAACTGATCTTTCTGGGGAGCAGAAACTCAAGAGCACTCAAGTGCAGAACACAAGGCAAGTTGTGTTACCTGCCACAAAGCCCCGGCTTTCATGCCTAGGGGAGGGGCCGGAGGACCACTGGTGTTGGGTAGCAGGAGTCCCGGACCAGCCCCGACCCTGAAGGAGGGAGTTGCAGCGGTGAGCCCCCTTATCTTGTCCTGTGCCCTCCTTCTTCGCACAGGATCAGGACATGCCCAGACCGGAGGCAGAGACTGGGTCATGCACTTCATTCCTCTGTTTTACGGAGAGGGACCTGAGCCCCTGCAGAATCAGGACACTTGTCTCCGGGCAACAGACAGCATTAGCCATGGGATTCGGAACCAGGTCTCCAGATTCTCCACTGTGCATCTGGACCGGGAAAGGAAACAAAAATCAAAGCCCCCAGTCCTCTGTTGCCATGTCGCACACCGGCCACAGCCGTGACACACCTACTTCTGGCCTCCCTCACACTCCTTTTGGGAGCCCGCTGAGTGCTGGGAGCCTGCCCGTAAGTTGATGCTCGCACACAGATGTCTGGCCAGAGCAGGTTTCAGCTGCAGGGCGATGTTTGTTTAAAAGCTAGGTCAGTATGTGAGAAGCAGTCTTTGCTTGGCTTGGCTCCCTGTATGCAAGTCAGCCACACTTTTCTCCCTTCTAGTCAATGCCTGGTTGAATCTGAGGACCAAGGACATCCAAGGTGAGTGTCTCGTGGGCACAGCCTGAGATGGTCCTGGGGGACTGCTGCTGACCTGTGTCTGGAAGGCAGGTCAGGTCCAACAGGGCGGGCTATGGAAGCAAGACGTGGCCAGTCTGAGGCAGGGCTGTCCTCAGGTTGATTCTGGGGTTGGATTAAGATAGGGTCAAGCTGTTGAGACTGCAGGGAGCACTTCTTCCATGTTTCTGTGCACTGGCAACTGTCAGGGACGTCCCTACCTTCCATTAGCTATTCCACTGTGAATCCCTGAGAGTTGAAGAAGCCGTAACACAGCCATTGGAGGGCATCTCCCAGCCCCATCTGCAGCCTCCCCCGGTGTCTCATGGAGTCCTGCTTGCCCGTAGCCTAGTCTAAGCTGGAACATCCTCTTTGGACTTCAAAACCTTATATGTTGCAAGGCTTGCCCATGGTTGGGTGACCCCAGCTGTTGAAATAATGCTGCAGGATTTTCTTCTAGTAACTGTGTTCTTTCTGTAGGACTGTCACTCTGAGGGCAGAAGTTTCCAAAAAGGAATATATAAACCCCCTGTGGTATAAAGAAGATTTCCTTCTTAAGTGCAACTTGGAAAATGATTCCCCATTGGGCAACCCCATGACGTGTGTCATGTGTAACATGCACAAATGTCCCCCAGCGACTGTGGCGGGTTGGGGGATCCCCATATGACTTGAGCCATAGACGTGCGTATAGAAGTGGTGGGGGTAGTGATATCGCATCCTCTTTCCAATCCTCTCTCAGTTAAGAAAGGACTTAGGGTTAAAAATGAAATAATAATTAGGTTAGAATCACTGAATACCGGATCTAAGAATTTTAGTTTTCTCAGCTGTGAAATGAGACTTGAATGAACATATCCTCAGTTGCCTAGCGAGATCTTACCCACGGAGGTAATGTCAAAGCACAACCCTTTGGCCCCCGGGCCAAATGCCCACAAAGCCACCCTGAGAAAGGAATCTTGAGAACGAAGCCCCCTCACATTCTCGTGGCATGGCCATGCCTTGGGCATGGTATCACAGTATTCATTACATAAACGAAATATAAAATCTTCCCATTTTTTTCTTGGATAGGTTTTGTTGTTACTTCACCAGTTGGAGACAATAGTCCAAATGCAATTCCTTTGAGTAAATGTCCTCCCCCAGGACCCGGGTGCATACACGTGTTTTTCTAAAGCACTTGGTTGCAAAGTACCCGAGAGTCCCAGGGAATCAGTACTTGGAAGTGCCTGAAAGAGTACCTGGTCAAGTCTTGCCATTTTGTTGTAGGGGTTTCTGAGGCCTGGAGTAGAAAGAGACTCGAGCAGTTGACCCATATCCATCAGATTCTCCTTTACAGTAGGAGACAAGTTGCAGAGAGAAAAGTTCCCCGCTGGCAAGGCACTGGGTTTTGATGAAAGCCACACACATGTTTGTTCATGTTGGCTGGGATGAATAAGCTGCCGTGTATATCAGTCTTCAGAGAATGGGGGAGTGGATCAGGGGAGCAGGGAGGCCTTTTCCTGCCCTGGTTTCCCTGCAATCCTTTAAACCTGACTGTAGTGGCGTGAACTAAGACAGTTCGTTGAAATGTAGAAAAGCTGTGACCAGGACAAGAAGGGACTCAAGACAGGCCGAGCAACCTCTGAGATCCCTTCATCTGAAGACACTTTAACATCAGGAGTCTTGGGTTTTCTGGCTACTGGGGTCCCCCTGAGGTTGCAGATTGTCTCTAGGAGAGGGTCTCTGAACTCCTTGGTGCTCGTAACCTGGTCCATGGATCAACAGCACCTACATCACCAAGAGCTTGTTGGAGATGTGGAACCTCAGCCCCACCCAGTCCTCCTGAACCAGAATCTGTATTTGCACAGGCTCACCAGTGATTCCTCTGTGCATCAAGTTTGAGAAGCAGTGGCTTAGGAAATCGTCTTTAAAAAAAAAAAATGTGAAGGAAACCATGGAGAAAAGGCTGCGAGCAGAGCCGGGAGGGTCGTGTGGCAATCCCATCTCTAGAGCAAAACTCATGGCCAGGCTCAGAACAGCAGCTCGCATCTGAAAACAAGGGGGTTGGACTGGGTGATCTTTATTCTCTAGCCTCGCAGGCATCTCTGATATGAGCTGGGGTGGGGGGGCTCACTCCGTTGAAGATCAGAGAGCTTCTTGCTGTGTAAAACACTCCCTAATCAGCCTTATGTCAAGTCCCCCGCCCCCCGACTAACCACAGTGACAAGTCCCAGGAGTGCACCTTGTCAGGCTGTGAATAAAGTTCAGGCAGCTTGGTTAATTACCCTGACACCGACTAGAGTTAGCTACCCAGCAGCTCGGGAGCTCGTCTTAATGATTACAGGAAAAAGCACGCCATGGCTTCCGGCACAGCCACCACCTCTGTAGCCTCCTGCTTTGTTTTAGAGCCTTAGGTTCAAGCAGATGGTCCCCAAGGGCACCAGGAGTCCAGGTAGGTTCCCCTTGCCCATTGCACATGAGCGTGAGGTCATTTTCCAAAGGTGTCATTAGTGAAGCTTTGTAACCGTAACAGGCAACTTGATTTCCTTCTCTCGTGCCTCTGCTTGGAACCTGCTCCAGGTTCTCCACTGCTGACAGGAAAAAGCTTTGCTGGACATGCTCCTCGTGGTTCTCCAGGCATGTTTCCATTAATCTTTACCTCAAACCCTCTGCCCCGACCCCAGAGGGCTGCCCTTGGTTCCCTGTAGCTTCGATTCCATCGACATATGGGAACATCGTCTATGTGTGCACACTGCTTCTGCTCAGAATACTCTACTCTGCTCTTGGCTGTAGTCCTTACTTGTCCTTCAGATTTTACGGTCTGTATCGCCACCCCTCCAGAAAGATACAGTGTCTATATCCTGTCCCCATGTTTACCTCAAGTGCAGACATGTCTCTGTGCTACATCACTGATGCTAGACATGACATTGAATTTGTAGAGCTTCCTTATGAAATAGTGAACTCTGGTTGGTCTGAGACCACATCTGACTGACTTACCAACTAAGCTCCATGAAGACGGGGACTGTCCTCTGTGTCACTGGCAGGTTTATTGGGAGCGCCTTGTACATTGTCTGGCACCCCACAGAGGCTCAGTAAATGTCCTTTGAACGAATGAAGAAATGAATTCTCTGTGCTTAGGATAGTGTCTGGGGCATGAGGTGTTGTTTCATGTTGGTTCAGAGTGCATGAAAGGAGGAATGGTGACGTTTCTGTTTTCAGTATAAAGTCTGGTGAGTAAAAGCTCATTAGGACAGATTGCCTGATAGGCTGAAACACAAAGGCGCCCACAGCCCAGTCAGCTTTGAAGAGGCATGACACCAGACAAGGAGGTAAGACTTGTCTCATGATCGTGGGACCTGTGGTGATGGATGCTAAGAGAGGACTTCTATAAGATTATGCTAAATGACCCACCGTGGGGAAGCGTGAGGGTTCAGCTGGTGTGCACATCCTTTTTTGAGTGTGGGCTGTCTGAGGGCCTAGAAGGTGAATTCCAAGCCTGGCCTTTCATCTGGACCAGGAGATAGAGGCAAAGAAGGGGTTTCTGTAGGCAGGCCCTTTAGAGAGGACAAGACATTCTCAATTTTTCCAGCCAGTGAGTAATGTAACTGACATGGGAAGCCACATCCTTATAAGCCTTAAGCCCGGGGCTCTTTCTAAGCATGCTCTGAAAAAAAAAAAAAAAAAAAAACCTGGGGACTTGATTTAATTAATTTATTTTTTAAAAACTAAGGCCATTTAAAAATATCTATTTCTTTTCATGTGGTGGCAGCAGGGGGACAAAAGCCTGATGTCCACATGCGAAAATAACTGGGGGACAAGAATCAGAGAATTGGGGGCATTTGTGGAAGGCTCTTCTTTTTTCTAAGCCACCTGGATCAGGTTGCTCAGCTCATGTCTCAAGGCCTGGGGTTGGAGAGGAAAAGTTCTGTTTTATTTACTTTCCTCTCCCTCCCTCCGTTCTTTTCCCCTAGCAATCCTTCAGCCTCACCAAGTAGCTTCCCAAGCAGCTGTGTGGAAAGGTTTCTTCTCACATGACCCAGGGTGCGCAGCAGAGGAGACAGGATAAGATGGTGATCAGAGATCCAGATCTGGAAGTCAGACCCCTGCAGGCTTAAACTCAGCTTTACCACTGATGAGCCACGTGACCTCTGCCAAGTGACTTAATGTCTCTGAGCCTCTGTTTTCTCACCTGTACATGGGGGATAACCGTAGTCTTAATCACTCGGCAATTTTATGAGATAGTGAAATAAGTATAAGCACGATATTTAGTACGGGATAACAAACCCCAGCCATGACACCAAATTAGGAAGTTCTGAAAACTGGAAGAATTTCTCATAACTCATTTGGCAGTAAAATCTGATCTTAGTTGAACTCACTTGGCAACAAAATCTGACTGAAGCTCACATAACGTAACTCGGAGCTGTGATCGTGACTGGCCATGTGTTTTGCTGCATGTGCTTGATTACAGGGTATTGCCTTGGTACCTACAGGCATGCTAGGCCATGTAAGCCACACACTGTATGTACCCTATTACCTTTCCAAAGTCTGGAATGGTTTGATTTCCAACATGTGTGGCCCCAAAGATGTTACCCAAAGGATTGTGGACCCATTGAGTACCTGGCCATGCCCACTGCCTGTAGGTACTGGCAGTGGGCAGCAGCCCTGCTCCACGGGTTTCCTGAGGGCACACACAGGCTTGTTTGCCTCTGAGACTGTCCTCAGGTGTTATTTATTCCACAACCATGACCTTGACCAAAAATACCTCTTTGACATTCAACTTGAACTTCCTCCACTAGAAATCCATTTCCTTAGGTATTTCAAGCACTTTCATTGAGAGGCCACTTATAAAGATAAAAATTGAAAATTGGTTGAGTGAGTGTTGAGAGTGAGAGGTACTCCTGAATCAGGACCAGAGGAGAATAGGAGCAACACGTAGAATCATGGAGGTGGATACATCAACCACAGGGCAAAAGTACTAGTATTATCCCCAGGGCCAGCTCTGGAAGTTAAACAGAACTTGGAGACATGGGAAGTTTCAGTTGTACAGAAAGGGTGGAGAAAGGCATCAGACTCCCAACATCCCCCTCTTTCTCTACCAAAAGAATGTGGGAAAGCTTTATCATAAAAGACACTAATCTAATCTAATTAACATAGGGTTGAAAGATCAAATGTTATATGCATAAAGCAAGGGGAAGGGTAAGTTAAAGAAGGTTTACATTTAGCTCAGAAATCTAGCTCTGAGTTTCCTGGCAGCCAAGGGAAAAAGGAAAACATGATGCTTACATATTTTCATAGGATGTGTTTTGAGTACCTATTGCTACATAATGAACTGTTACAAAAGTTGGTGGCTTAAAATAATCATTTGGTTTCACTTACGATTTCATGGATTAGAATCTGGGGAGAGTGTGGCTGGTGTGTATGGCACCAGCTGGGGTGGCTGTAGCTATAGGAATGGTTTCCAAGAATGGCTACTATAGTCTTGTGTCTGGTGCCTCACTGTTCTTGGCTTCTCTCCCCTTGTATCAGATCATCCTCTGGGGCCTCTCCATGGGGCTTGATTTCTTACTGCATGGTGGTCTTGGGATAATTGCACTTTTCACATGGCAACTGGTTTCCTAGAGACAGGAGTAGAAACTGTAAGACAAGCTCAGGTCCAGGCACGGAACTGGCACCGCATCAATTCCACCAGTTCCTCTTGATCAGAGCACTCTGAGGGTCCGCTCGCAGTCAAGGAGCTGGAGAAACAGACTCCCACTCCTCACTGAGGTGGAAGACAAGGTCACCTTGCAGAAGAGCATGTGGAATGAGGGATATTGTTGTGATCATCTCTGGAAAAAGAATCTGCTACAACAGGCTAAAAGGAAGCATATACATTTGTCAGGAGGAATGACAGTTTTGCAGCCCTGAACTTGTCAGATGAATTAGGTGGCATCTTTTCTAGAGAACAGTCATTGCACACTGACTGAAACAGACAATGTCATAAAAGCCAGTTTGAAGAAGATGCAGAAAGAGCTCAGGATTTTATATACTCTTTTAAAAAATTTAAGTAATCTCTATACCCAACATGGGGCTCAAAGTCATCATCCCAAGATCAAGAGTTGTAAGCCCTTCTGATGGAGCCAACCAGGTGCCCCTACACTTCATAATTCTGAAAGCCGAACACTTTGTTCAAGAGCTCTGGTCCCTGAAATTAGTGCTAGTTCCTTTCAACTGACTGAGGATCATATCATGTACCAACACCAGGTACCATGGGAGCCATTCATCCATGTGCCTGCTCCTGCCTTCCTGGTAACCTGGCTTGCGGGAGAAGGCAACAGGCTTAGCTAACCATACAGTGTTCAGTGTAGACCCGAATTTTTCAGATGTGATCAGAGAGCTGCCCATGTTAAATTCGTGTTAGACATGGGATGTCTAGACACCTAGACACAGGTGTTTGTTAAAAATCCAGAAGTTTGGCCCCATCTTCCCCTGCAGGGACGGAGGGAACGGTTTCGAACACGCCTTGTAGGTGACTCTGAGTGTGCCCGCATCAAGGGCTCCACCTGGGGACCCGCTGCGAGAACTTAGACCCGAATCTCTACGGTCAGCCAGTGCTGAGGACCTCCTCTGCTCAGGGACCATCCTCAGTGTTTCACATTACACGAGCTAATCTTCACAACAGCTCCGTGAACTACGATTCTCCATTTATCAGATAAGCACCCGGAGACTCAGGTTTCAGAACCCGTCCAAAGTCATACCATTTCTAATGGCTGATGCTGGGACTCACCCAAGGGGTCTGGATTTAAGCCGTTGCTGATGGGCTGGCTCTGTGAGTCCGGGGGACCAGAGAAGACTTCAGGGACACTGCATTCCATGCTGGAATGCTATAAACTCCCTGGGGCATGAGACTATTTCCAAGATGTTTGTCCTGGGATTTAAAAACATGGAAATACTCAATGTGATGAGCTTTGCTAATGTGCTCTCTTCAGCAGACAGCAGGTTGGAGAACAGCTCCCGGTGTCCTGTTTTGGGGCTGATGTCTGCTGGATGTGACACCCCCAGCCCAGAGGTTTCATTACGTGTAACCACAGTTTGGTAGTTTGCGACAGGGGGATTGTGTTGGTCCACCCCTAGACTGTCTTCCATCTCAAAATGTGTCCCACGTCCTGGCTGATTTGATATGATGGCCCCATGCCTAGTACTGCGTGTGGACTCAGTGATTCACAGATCGTTTCATTCATTCAATTCATCGGACAAATGACTTCCCTGGACCCCCCGCTTGCACTCAATTCTCAGAGAAGTAAATGTGTAAAGTGCCTACTTAAAAACTTAACAGCTGATTTTGCCCATCTCATTTCAATGCTCAGCCCCCGGAGGATTCACCTGTGCATGTGTGCCTCACCTGCCCCTGCACTGCCCTCAGGACTGCTCTCCCTGTTCGAAGGGAAACTGAGCCGGCTCTGACCCGAGCGCAGTGAAGGTTGGGGGCCGCAGACGCACCCTCACCCCTGCAAACGCAACCCTCACAGTGGGGATGAAAAAGCCATCATTCTGTCACCCTCCAAGCAGGGGAACTAAAGGGTCAGGAGAAGGGAGGTCTATGTCCAGGGTCACAGCAAGTTAATGGGCAAGAGGGAAGGTTGGGGGGGGGGGCTTGTCCTAAAGGAAAAGCAAAATAAAAGCACACCATAAAAGAGCCTGGTACTGTGATCCCCCGGCAGCTGTTCCCTGAAGACCTGCTGGTTGGCAAGATGCCTGCTCTAGCCTGGCCCCCCCTTTAGCCCTGAGGATCACTCTCCAGGCGAGGGTCTGCTGCCTGGGTCACCCTCCCTCAACCATACCCTTCCCTGCTTTGCCACAATCCTCTTTTTCCTGAGTTGCAGACCAACTTCACTCGGCCCTCTTCCAGCCTGCAGTTGGGGAGCAGGGGAGCTGTAGACATGTTCTTGGTGGGGGGGGGGGTGGCAGATCATAGGTAACTTTGAGTTTTTACCGGCAGAGGAGGAGACAGCGGTACCCAGAGGTGAGGTCTCTCCCACCCCGAGCCCATGCCCTGGCAGCTTCCTTCCCAGTTTTGGGTCTTCTGGGGAGTGCTTAGCAAGTGTCTCAGCTTCCAGACCATGGCCTGCTGTTCTTGGCTCCAGGGGAGATGTTTTCAGAATGGAAGGCTCGATGCAGACATCTCCACAGGGGTGGGTGAGGAGTGGGTGAGGGCAGACCTCTCGGCTCATCAGCATTCAGAGTGTGACCTCCCCACTCTGTCCTCTCAGTGACTCTACATGTTCTAGGACAGCTTTCAGAAAGCCTCCTGCCTTGCTCCGTGCACTTGGGAACGGGTGGAGGGAGCAGTGCGGGGGACTATATGTGGAATTTGTTGAGATCAGGCAGAAGGAAGCAAAGACACGCTCTTCTGATTCATGACATGTGAGAAAGTTCTTTTGACAGAAGCAGCTCCTCGTAATAGTAACAGCTCCTGGGGCCTTCGACAGGCCCCGGCCCAGAACCTTCAGCACCCTACTAAATTCGGCAGCATCCCTCTGTAGGAGGGGGCAGAGTGTAGGGGGGCAGAGGCCGCCTGGGGAGAGGCAGAGTTAGAGGGGACAGAAACCTAGAGAGAGGCACGAGGTGGAGGGACAGCAGGAAAGTGAGGCTCAGGGACACATGAAGTCAGAGGGACTGGCAGATGGAGAGAGGTGGAGGCGGACACATGTGGAGACGGGGTCCCTGCCTGCCAGCATCACTCCCACGCTCCCTGAGGCCCTTCCAGGGTCAGCAGGCATTTCCCTGCCTAAAAGCCCAGTGGGGAGAAGAGAGAAAGGTGTGCCACGTGCCTCAGTACGTTTGTGGACCTCTGGCGCCCACAGAGGTGTCCAAATCCCTTGGTCTGTAGCTCAGGCAAATCACCTCTCCCTGAAGTCACAATCTGGGGGCTCTGGGTGGTGCTATTTATTCCAAAAGGAATATCTTTTAAAAAATAAAATGTTGCCTTTTCTCCATTAAAAATAACTTCTGCCCACCCCCGCTACTTCACTACAAAAGAAAACAATGCAAGCTCATCACGGAGAACTTGGAAAATATAAAAAGATACAAGAAAAAAAATAAAACATGAATTATAATCACATCACCTCATGATAGCCACCACTAGCAATTGGATGCTTTTCTTTTCAGTCTTTTGTCGATGCGTGGAGCTGTATAATTAGCAGCAATGTACCACAAGCACTTTTAATAAAGTTAAACAGTATTCGACATTGCTGTTTTATTAGTGTATATATTCTAATCCATGGGTGAGGCTTTCCTTATTGAGGTAATCTATACTGGAATATTTAGTTTGCATCTGACTTTGCTACCATGAATAATATTTTAGCAAATATCTTTCTGCCTGTCTGCCCGAATTTCTGATTTCTTCAGGATATGTTTAAAGAAGGCGACTTACTATGTCAAAGGTCACAGGCTTGTTAACACATGCACACTCCAACTTCACGTACACACATACACACATATGAGAGACAGCATAGATACGACATTTTATATATGTAACTGCTCAGAATGTGTCTCTGCTTCTCATATGGATTCCCCGCCCCCAATCCCCATTCTTCTAGCTTTCACCCGTCCCATATACCTCCTGAAAAGACTAATTTGATCACATCAGTTCAACACCTGTATTGATTCCCTTTACCTGTTATCTGCTTCATAAAGAATAAGTGCACATTTGCGACTATCTTCACTCTTTATCTGCATCTGCTGCTCTGTACAATTATTACATATCTTCTGTGTCTGGACTGAGCCTCTGTAGGCACAGAGGGGAACCAACCGTCAACTCTACATTTAATGAGCTTATGGTTTGATGGGTTAAAACAACACACAGTTCCTGGCCTCTTGTCCTGCTTTATTTTCCCTTACTGCACTGACAGTTATCCTTCTTTCATTATTATATTATTTTTTTTAAAGAGATTTTATTTATTTATTTGACAGATAGAGATCACAAGCAGGCAGAGAGGCAGGCAGAGAGGGAGAGGGGAAGCAGGCTCCCCGCTGAGCAGAGAATCCGACACGGGACTCGATCGCAGGACCCTGAGACCATGACCCAAGCCGAAGACAGAGGCCCAACCCACTGAGACACCCAGGCACCCCTATTTTATTATTCTTTATTGTCTGTTGCCTCTATTATGCTAGAAGCTTCACAAAGGGAGTGGCTTTCTCTGTTTTGTTGACTTCTGTGTCCACAGAGCCTCGTGTAAGAGCCCAGAACATGGCAGGTACAAAACAGGTATCTGTGATTGAGTAACTATATTCTGTGATACTGAACTTCCAATTCTTTTTGATGAGCTAGAAAAATAGGAAATGAAACAATGTTCAACATTGGGAGTTTATTTCTCAAGCCTATAATGCTTGAGCTCTGACCTGTCTCCTGTCGTGATATCCAATGCCAGAGTGCGACCTGGCAAGAGATGTTGCACCCCTGCAAACAAGAATCCCTCTCTGCACTGTTGGGATCTAGGAAATGGAATAATACAAAATGAATTTATGGCCACTGTTTGGTGTCCAGAGGAGGCTCCCAGTTGAGACTATTTCCTGTTTGAAGAGGTACAATAAGTGCTCAATCTTAGCAAGTTACACAGCAGTGAATCTCAAAGAGAATATTCACAAGTCTCTCTAAAGCTGCAGTTGAAAGAAATGAAATAAGCATTTCTTTGTACCTCTTCCGTCATATTGATTTCTAGGGTGTTTTTAACAACTGTGAGCATGCAGAGTAGTCAGAATTCGTTCCCAGTTACCAATTCTCTTTTGATATGCATGGCAGCGATGGGGCAAGGAACCATTGACGGGACAGTACTGACAAACAGAGTGAAAGGATTTCAGGTCCCAAATGTGTCATGCAGATTCCCCTCACCTTTTTCCTGTTTTCCTTCATCTTTGCTTTTATTCAGTCTTCCTAGCATTGTCTTTTCATAGATCCTTTTTTAATTTCTTTGTGTTGGTTAAAAAAAAAAAATACCAGAAACAAAAACAAAAACACAAAAAAAACCAACTGGACAGTCCCTATCCCTTAATAGAAAAATTTAGTCCATTCGCTTTTAATATAGAAAATTCTATTCCTTCAGTTGGCTTTATGTCTACCATTGATTTTGTCTTGTTTCTTCTTTTCCTTTTCTGTATTTTTTTTTTATAATTTTTGTGATTCTTCCTTCTTCCTTCTTTGTATTTATTATTTTGACTTGGTTTTTTTTTTTTTTTATTCCACTCATGTTTTCCTTCTGGTTCCCCATACTCATAATTAAATACATGGTTCTCTATCCTATGAAAATAAAATGCCAGATATTTTCCCTCGTGCTCCCCACCTCACTCCAATATTATGTGGCTTTTAAAATCCTTTTAATTCCCCACTTTTCCTCTAAATGAGACCTTTAGAACCCTTTTACCTGTACCTTACCTCCCTTTGCCCCCCACCCAAATCCTACTTTTTCCCGATAGTTTTATTTTCATTGATTCCAGACTGTTATTAGGTTTTCCTATAATATTGTGTCATTTCTATTTTAAGATCATTATTTAGCACTTTCATTACACATTCCAAGAAACTCTATAATTATCCATTTAAGTTTAACTGTATATAGGTTAATTACTCACTGCTGTTTCTCTCTCTCCTTTTTTATTTTTTTTCTGTCTTTCACAGTCTCTGTTCTGATTCAATTTTATGGTCTGAATCCTTCCTTTATTGTTGTCCTTAGATGGTGTGGTGGTTTTAAAATAAGTCCAAGAATTCTTTTATACTCCTCCCTTCTTGAGGTAGAGCTCTACTCCCTCCCCTGTGGGTGGCTGGATGTGCTTCCAAGAAGTAGAATGCAGAAGCAACAGCATGTGGCTTCTGAGACTAGGCCATAAAAAGCACTGTGGCTTCCTTCTTGATGTCTTTTTTGGATCACTAGCTATGGAAGAAGCAAGTTGCCATATTCAAGAGCACTCAAGCAGCCTGTGGAGACAGCTGCATGGTGAGAAGTGGAGGCCTCTTACTATCAGCCATGGAGTGAGTCATCTTGGAAGCAGGTCTCCAGTTGGTTCCAGTCAAATCTTCAGATGGCTGCAGCTGCCACATGGTCAGATCCCATGTTGAGGTACCCAAAGGAAGCTTCTTCATCTTCCCATTATTTTCTTGGCCACAGGGATAGTGAGGACCCAGCCCCATCTATTCAACCCACCTGTTCAGATGCCTGGGAAGATCAACAGGTACTCTGATGGAACATAGCCTGGCCTATGAGGCCCTTCTACTGGTTTCTCCAGAGGTTGAGATCTCTCAGGATCTTTTATTGTTTTTGATTTTCTCCTTGGTGCTTTCAGCTGCTGAGACACCAACTCTTGTTGGGACCAGAGAGGAAATAAAATTCTGTACTCTTTTAGACTGTGGGATTTGCTCACAATTGGCAGATCCTGCTGCTCATTGACCCCAGCACTCATGACTCTGGAGAAGGAACTGCAGATGGATTAGATGTGGAGGGAAGCCATTTCCTTCCCAGAATACCATCTGTCTCTTGACAATTCCTTGATCTCTAGGGAGAGGTGACTCCCTTATCCTCCAAATGTTCATTGTTCTGATCATATCTTATTTTGACATAGGTCATTTTGGCTTTGGGTGTCCTCCCCCAGCACACTAGAGCACCTTGAGGCCAGTGGTCATACTTTACTCTCCCTTGTTTTCCTGGCACCTGGAACAGCATGAATGCTTGTTGGAAACTTGTGAGATAGAACTCATCTTTTCTTCCTGGTGGCTTGAGTAAAAACACTGATCTTCCCCTTTTCACAGAAATGGTACTGGTGTGCCCACTGAGGGAAATAAAGACATATGTACTTGGAATAGTTGGAAGTTGGGATGGGGTTGCACCTTAATATCCCTACAATCTTCCCTGAATTCTTCTGCAATTACAGTATTTGCTTCAGAGAGTTGTAGAAGGTAGATGTGTGATCCATTGGGCTAGAGAAGATGGGTAGAGTCTTTGTTTTGTGCAACCCATAGCGGTTCAAACCCACTTCTTGGAGTCTAGGTGGAAGGTTGTCTTAGTAAACCAAGGGCCATTGTTTCCTCAAGGGTGTTCTAGGGAGCACATTTCCCATGAGTCACTTTGTGGAAAAAAAGGATACTGAGGTCAAAAACGTTTAGAAAACTTGCCTAACTATGTCATAGAGTACATTTGAATAAACAAATACAGAGCAGAAAACCAGTAAAGCAACCTGTTTAGATCTATCAACCCAAATTTCTCAGACATACTTGACTGTGGACCTCATCCTCCTTTTATCACATATGGCCAACGAGCAACCTGTGGGAGTATTTCCTGTGGATAATACTTTGGAGCAGATTGGGATCCAAGATCCGAAGGGACGTTGGGATTCATTAGGAGTTCAGTTTTGCTTTAACTCTGAGGAAATATGACTTAAAGCAGTTGCTGTCAGAACGTGGTGTCCAGACTGGTATCACCCGGGAACTTTCAGGAAATGCAAATTCTCGGGCCTTACCTGGTCCTAAGGAATCAGATACTCCAGGGCTAGGGTCTAGCACTCTGCATTCTAACCATCCACTGGAAGGTTCTGAAGCACAGTTAAGTTCAGGAACCTAATGGTTAAGAAGTAAACTCAAGCCACATTCTCTGGGTTTAAACTCCACCTCTGCTACTTAACACCTTGGTGAACTTGGGTGAGTTTTTTAAACTCTCTCTGTGAAATAGTACCCATCTCATGAGATTATCATAAGCATTGAGTGAATTAAAATCTATGAAGCACTTGGAACAGTAACTACGATGTATTAATTACCTGTCAGTCATTATTATTCTCATTACCAAGTAGTTCTCTAACTTTCCATTCAAAGGGTAAAGTAGGACAACAGGTATTGAGAACTATGACATGACACGGTTGGACTAATGTTCGGCAGGAGAGGACACCCTGGTGTCATAACACTGTGACATCTGATCCCCGGCCTTATGGAACACAAGATGTTCCCATGCAAGGAACTGTTCTGCAGTGCGACATTCTGAGAAACATCTTTCTTGTATTGTTCATGGTGATTAATTATGAACCACTAGTCTTGTGAAATGAGGAGTTTGGAGGAAGTAGTATCACTTCCAGCTGGATTTCTGCATTGGCTTCAAGTAGCAAATGAAATCTCAGATTCAGCAAATGTCCTTTGACTCCAAAGATGAGGCCCCTGCAGCAGTTATCTAATTTAAATTTGTGTCACAACAGATCTGCTGATATAGGATCCTCCGCAAACTGACAAAGATTTGAACCCAAGGAGTAAGGATTTGAACCCAAGACTTCAGACTCTTTGCCTGGTGCTCCTCCTGTATCACTGTTGGATGTTGTGATTGGAGGACCCTTGAAGAGCATCAGGTCCAACCAGAGAGAAGACTGAGGTCCCCGGGGGCCTGTGTTGGCTCAGGGTTGTTCAGCATTGGTGTGGCTGAGATACTGCTGGAACCCAAGTCTCTTCCTCTAAATTCTTTGTCCCTTATCAAGACATGGCTGAGTCCCCAGCATGCCCCCTCTCTGGTGCTAGAGGTTTGTGGGTTGGATCTTGATGGTCTTCCCCTTTTTTCTTGCCCAAGGATCTGAGTTAGGAGGATCAGTCCCCAGTGGTGGATGGGTGTGGCTCAGCGGCCAGCAGGGGCGTCTTACCAGAGCCCCTGTCTAAGGTCGGAGGCATGCTTGGCTGGCAACGGGTAGGGTAGGAGGCTCCGAGAAAGCCAAACAAAAGGTAACTAGAATGTGCCACAGGGGGCCCATTAGCTTTCTGGAGCCTCCCAGAGCATTCCCAGGAGGGATCATAGCTGGGAGTGTGTGATCAGCGGCAGGCAGAGTCACAGGCGGCTGCTGGCATATTAATATTCCAGATAAATGGCTTTTGGCTCAGGCAAATGATCCTGCTTGGAAGCAGGTTTCTCTTTGAAGCTCCTAAGAGGGGCAGCTCGCAGAAAAAGGCAGCTTTGCAGAGTGATTCCACTGGAAACCCTCTCCCCCAATCCATCTCTGTTTATTTTGTTCCTCTGTCTCTCCTGATGCATGGCAGGCTCAGAAGAAAGGAAGAGAGAGGTAGCTCAGCTCTACACATCCTCAGGGAGGAACCTCAACAATTAGCTGAGACAACAAAGCAGCAGGGCCGGCTTGCAGGACAGGCAGCACCACACGGCCTCACCTAGCTCTGCTATTTCCCAGCTGTGTGACCCGGGGCAGGTTGCTTCACCTTGCTGAGCCTCAGTTTTCTCAGCTGTCATATGGGTGAGTAATAGCTTTCCTGCACAGTGGTTGAAGATTAAATGCGGCCGGATATACAAAATGCTTCACACAGTGCCGGAGGGTAGTTGACGATAGAAGTCATTACTACGAAGGGGGTAGCTTGAAGCATATGGAGATACCAATGGGGTGACACTGATTTATCCCCAGTGACTCTACCCACTGGCTGCTGAGGTGCTTCCCTTTGGGGCTGGAGTCAAGGGTAATGAGTCCAGGTAGTTCCAGCCTGCAGGTCTTCAAACCCTAATTTTATAGATGGGGAAACAAAGACCCCGAGAGGAGGAGCAACTTGCTGAAATTCCCAAAGCAGATCAGATACTAGAATGTTACCTGCCTTTTCTCCATCTCCCTCAGCACAAAGAGGTATTCCCAGAAGGGGCCACATTGCTCAGGTGTTTGCTATCTTTCCCAGCACTAGGAAGGGGGCACGTTTTTTATTGGAGGCCCATCCCAGTGGACCAGGCCAGGCCAGACTGGCAGCGGGGCCTGCGGTGTGGTCCTTCCCAGATCTCAGGGCTTGGGGAACTGTTCAGAATGGGCGGGAGATCTGACCCCACAGAGGCCTCCCCTTGTACTGCAGTCCGGGCATCTGAGGGTCTACATACTCCCCTATATGTTCTATAGACGAACAGGCTGGACATCTGCTGCGCTAGGAGACCCAAACCCCTCCCCACTGGCCGGGCACTGGTTACTGATCTCTTGGCGACCCTGAGCAAGTTACTTGTCTGAGTCTCAGCTTCCTCATCTGTGAAATGGAGAAGGAATGCTCCTGTCCCCAGGGGTACCATGGGAGAAGCAGAGAATGTAAGCTAGCATGCCTCCCCCAGTGCCTGGCCTTATATACTGCTTGGGCCAGTCCACAGGTGCTCAGCACAGCTCGGAGACCAGGGCCGGGGGAAAGACTCACTCATGGAGGGACATGACCACATCACCTGTGGAGATCAGAAGCTGGTCCAAAGTGTAGATGCAGGCTTGGTCTGGGTCCCTAGCAGGTTGGCCAAGGTGGGTGTTCTGACGACTGAGTCTTGAGATACGGGATGCTGGGAATGATAGGAATGATAGACATGTATAACAATGACAACCACAATACATGTTGGCATATGGTATAGCCCGTCATTTCCTCTTCATCTGGGACACAGTAGGTCACACTGTTTGACAGCAGCAGGCAGTGAGCTGAGGGCCTCACCCATGTCACCCAGCAGGACATCCCCGAGACCCTCAAGCTTGGACAGCTCCCGCCTCTGGAAGTGGAGGGAAGGACTGCCCAGGCATTCAAGACAATACTCCACAAGGTGGAGGCCAGCTTCCCAGGCTGCACTGTGTTCAAGGTTTGGCACTGGGCCAGGCTCTGGGTGCAGAAATGTCACAACTTACACCCTGGATCCACAGCTGTCTTCTTGACCCGAAGAAGACTGTGCTCCCAACTCTAACTTCCACACAGGACTATTAGGAGAACCCCAAGAGCATGTGAGCTTGGCAGCCCATGGGGAATACCAAAGCCATTTTCAGTGGTAAGAAAGAAGATGATGATGATGTAGGAGGGGAGGGAGGAGAGAACCACACTGATCCAAGTCCAAGAAAATAATCATCATAGAAACCTCAACCCTGAGCTCTTTTATGAACCCAAAACATCCAGGGCTGGTGACATAGTCCATTCCCTAACACCATCCCCTCATCCCTCTGCTGCCACTGTCCTTCCCCTTGGGGGCAGTCCAGTGCCTTGAGCTCCCATGCACCCCTGCTCCCCAGCCATTGGGGGCCACAGTGCTTCCTGCCTGAGGATCTCTCACTATGCCTGGGTCGAGCCCAAGAGGCATATCCTGGCCCCTGGGGGCAGAAGGTCACAACCTGAGGTAGGAAACAGTGCCTTCTTTCCATGAGACCTATAAGAAATGCTAAGGAGCTGCTGTATGAATCACAATCTAATGTCAGAATGGAGCCCCAAAAGGACCGAAGGGAGGTCAGGCAACAGCATGTGTTGCACTGAGCCCTGTGGGGTCTTTTATGATTTCATCCATGTGGTCAGATTACTATGTCCCCCGAGTTGGATAGATATCATGTGATTCTGACAGTCTGTGATCTCTAGGCATTCTGTCTCAACAGTCAAGGAATATACACCGTCACTTAGAGCATCCTTGGACCATGGACATCGAGCCCCACTTGCACAATTCTTAGGATGGACAATTATTATCTCCCCTATCTACCTGTTCCATCTCCCTATGGGCTCTGGCTTTGTTGGAAAGCATTCCTCATGTGTGAGCCAGGATCTCCTCCTCCATGGGGGTGAACCTGCTGTTCCTGCCCAAGGACAGCCCTTTAGAGATCTTGGAGGTGAGGCTTTCCCCTCTCTCTGAGTCCTCATGAAGCAGGTGGGAACAGGAGAATGAGATGCCTTGTCTTCATCCCACTTCTAAGGAGAATAAGGCAAGCTGCTCTTTACCCTGTCCCATAGAAAGGCATGGTGGTCTCTTAGCAGAAGAAGGCATGTCTGTGTTATTATCCTCATCTTATTGATGAAAACAGTAGGAGGCACAGAGAGGGTAACTGGCTGTCCAAGACCACAGAGCTGATAAGGGGAAGAAGCTGAGCTGATAATCAAGTGACAGCCCTGCAGCCTGAGGCTCTCTGGGACTCAGGGTCTGAGTCATGGGTGGTTCTGGGATGACCCATGACCCTTCATAGAACTTGACCCTATATACCTTTTCTGAACAGCACTCAGCCTCCTGCCCTGAGTGACCTTTGGAGGAGGAGACAATTTATTCTTCAGAATGGGGCCAGACAGCCCAGGCAGCTGGCTCTCCTCCAGCAGTTCTTGGGGCTGCTTCGAGAAGAAACGTCTGGAAATTTGTGGCATTCATGGATGTGTCTGTTAAAATTTCCTCTGCTTGGAGACTGAAGCAGACAGAGCAAAAGCCTCAGTGGGCCTCCCACCTCCCCCACAGTACTCTTGGGTCTCATTCTCTTTCCACGCCAACCCAGCCCTGGAAAACCCATACCCTTGTCTGAACACCAGCACCAAGCAGACCCATGCAGAGGCCATATGTGTTAGATTATATTATTGTTTAAAATATTTGCTGGTCCTTTCTGTGGAAGATTATTCTTCCCTACCCATTAGACTTGGCCATTTGATTTGATTTAGCCAATGAAATGTGAGCAGAAGTAAAGTGTGCCACTTCTGAACAGAGTGTTAAGAGCCATTGAGTTCTACTGTTTTCCCTCAGACATGAGGCTAATGATGCTCCAGATAGAGTGCTCTTGTAGCCTGGTGCTGGAAGGAAGATGGCCTGGAACGTAGCTGCAGCTGATCTTAAAAGACACATAATGTGAATAAGCAATGAGTATTTGTTACCGTAGGCCCCTGAGCATGGGGGCTTGTTAGCACTGCACGGCTGAGTCTACACCCAACATGGCAGGCGGTGATGTGTCATCAAGACACATTGGCCCACAGGCTCCCCCAGATCAAATATCCTATGATACATTGGGTGCGAGACAAACCACCTGCAAATAAACTCAGAGATAAGGGAGATTTATTCCTCCAACTTCCCCCGGCAGCCTTCACTGACTTAAAATGGGGAAGGTAGAGTTAGAATGTGCCTCAATTTACCCACAGTCCCCCTGGTCATAAAAATGTGTCTGGGACCTCTGATGGGGATGCTGTGAGGCCCAATTTTACCACAAGTATTGATTTTTTTCCTCAGGAGAAAATAGTTTGTGTTCTTTAAATAAGAAAGGGAAACAGCTTTGGAATTGATTCCTGAGTAATGGAATGACCTTTTGTCTGGACACCTCAGCGCTGGCTCACGGAGTAGCTCCATGTTGACTCAAGTCCTGAATTTCCAGTAATATCTAGGAGAGAGGGACATAGGGAGCTTCACTGCCCTTCCTTCTCCTCTTCCATCTCTCCTTAGAGATGCATTAGGTGGAGAACTGCTTCTGGACCACAACACCTTCCAAGTCATCCCAGACAACCGAGTGGGAGGGCCACTGATACCAGCCCCATGCCTATGAATGTACAGTAGTGCCCCCTTATCCATGGGGGATAGGCCATAAGAGCCCCAGTGGTTGCCCGAGACCACAGATAGTACTGAATCCTGTATACACTAGCTTTTTTTCCTATTCACACACACGCATCTAGGATAGTTTAATTTATAAATTAGGCACAGTAAGAGATTAACACTAATGACTAATAATAACACAGAACAGTGATAACCATGACTCTGATGGAAGTTATGTGAATGTGGTCTCTCTCTTTCAAAATATCTTTACATACAGCACTTGCCCTTCTTCTCCCTGAAGTGATATGAGATGATAAAACGGGTCTGTGATGAGGTGAAGTGAGGGGAATGACGTAGGTACTGTGACGTAGTGTTAGCTGCTGCTGACCTTCTGATGATATGTCTGAAGGAGGGTCAACTGTTTCCGGGTTGTGGCTGAGCATGAGCAACAGAAACCACCGACGTCAAAACCGTGGGTAAGGGGACCCTGTAAGAGGAGAATGGATGTTCTGGAATGACACATACTTAAAATGCCTTGAGGTGTTGAAGGAATTTGTTTCTAAAGCATGTTGGTATGTCTTATTTTACTTGGTTCCTTCATCTATGTAAGAGGAAATAATGGTCTGACTGGAGATCAGGAGACGGGTCTGGGTCGTAATTCTATTACCAAGTTGCAGGGATGTCATGCTGTGGAGCTCAGTTTCACTTTCAGAGGACTAATTTCTCTCATTTATTCATTCACCTACTCAATAACTACTTTCCGAACACCTACTTTTAGGTGTGGACAAGGAATGTAGATAAACAGAACTAGTGAAGGGGAAATAGGGTGTGGTACATTGGAAAAATGTCCACAGAGTCTTTCCACCTCTGAATGTGTGTCCTCTTGCAGTGTAATTTTGCATTGAGAAGTGGAGTCTATCTAGGGTCAGTCATATGACTTCTTTGGCACATGGGACAATAGTAAATGTGACCTAAACAGGGACCTGTAAAGCACTTGCACATTGGGACTTGCCTTCTCTTTCTGTGCTTGGATCCATGAAGCCACCATGTGAACAGGCTCAGGCTAGTCTGTTGGAGAATGAGATTCATGCAGCCCAACCACCCCCTGACATATGCTGAGAGCTTGCAGCCACCAGCACGTGTATGAGGCATCCCTAGACCCTCCAGCCACTGACTGACCACAGATACAAAAGAAAGCCCAACAGATATCAGCCCCAGCAACCCAGACCAGAAAAAACACACAGAATACCCACATAACGATGAGCGAAATAAAATAATTGGTATTTTAAGCCATTAACTCTGGAGATGTTTTGTTACACAGTGAATGCTAACCAATATAGAAGAGAAGGCACTTATTGAGCACCTCTTTATGAAAGGCCTCTTGCAGAGATTTCCTAGTTGCTTCATTGCTGTGACCCCAGAAGGTAGATTTTGTACTCCTCATTTTATTGCTGAGGAAATGTAGTCTCAAGAGAAGTAGATCCACCAGCCAGATTAGAGAGGTGGTGAAGCCAGGAATGGAGTCTGAGGCTGAGATGGACTTAACCTGCCAGAAGAAGGGTTTGTTAGTGAGATCTGAGTAGAGTCTGTGGTCTGGCAACCTCAGAATTCTTGGTCTGCAGGATGCACAACCCATCTTGAGGCTTTGCTCTTGGACCCCTGGAGAACTGAGTGCTGCATGGGGAAAGGAGTGCCCTGGGTCCAGAAAGCCTTAAAGAAGAGGGGGGTCATGATGAAAGGTATGAGAAGAGGGGGTCAAGGCAGTGCTTTATAGCTGAAATGCCTCATAAGACCAGCTTATGGGAGCCCGCTTCTAAATGATCAATTCCAATCTCATTATGACCGCAGCTGCCATTAACTCAGGAGCTAATTGCTATTAGCTTATAGAAACTCAAGAGGGTTTAGCTGCAAAAATTCCACGACACGGAGCCATCTTACTGCTTAAATGGCCACATTCCTATTATTAATTCCATTTGACTATTAGCTTATTACTGTTAAGTTATTATAACTTTGTATAAAGTCCTTGAACCGGATGCGTGTCCTCCATGCACATTTCATTACGGGCAGTGGAGTGCACCCAGAGGTTCAATATTTTAATTTTCATTTTTCTTTAAGGTATAGGCTTATTAAGAAGCATGGGGGGGGGGAAGGTCCTTGATTTGGAAGACGGCTCTGTAAGCAAAGGCCCCAACAAAAAGCAGACTTTGCTCAGCGTTTTTAGGCAATTAAGGTCTTGGCAAATGGAGAGCGAGTCTGAACAACAGCAAAGCTGAGCCCTAGATGTGCCCTGGGAGACTCTCATCCATTCTCATGGTGCGGTTGGGGAAACTGAGGACTGGAGACAGGGCAGGACGCAGGTGAGACAACACATCGTGCCTGCATCAGACAGATGGCATTGCCTGAAACAACCAGGTCTGTGCTTCAGATAAATTGAAAGTCTGCTGAAGATACCAAATAGCGAGATTGCCAATGTTGGACGAACGACAGCAGGTTCCCTGGTATTTCCTGCAGAAAATACCTGTGTGCTAAGAAAGGGGCCAGGATGCAATATCATTTACTCCTCGTCAGTGGTGAGCCAGCCGGAGGGACAGCTACACGACAGCGTGTGAAATCAGGCATATTTAACGGGTGACAGGAAGGTTCTCTAGACAGGAGTCTCCTGTTCAGAAGCCTCCCTTAATAAGATCCAGTTGGTTTGTTAAGAAAATAGTAGGAGTGTGAGCAATCCCCAAGTTCACGGTTTGTTCTTGACTTTGTAGCTTCTTCCCAAGGGGCCTTGGGACACTTCTGGGGAAAATGTCAGACTTGTTGCTGAGCACAGGCTGGTCCCGGGAGGGGCTCCTTTCATGGCCTGCGAAGTCCCTCTGTGGCCAGGGCCATCGGGCAGCTAGGCAGAGGACTTGAGGCACTGGGGCCCCGTTCTGATCCCTCTCAGAGTCCCCGTGTTCTCATCTATAGGAATGAAGAAGAGGAGGCAAGATACGGCTTCAGCCCTTTGCTCTTCCATATGTCTGGTCTTAATCTCTTTTATTGGATTTTTTTTCTCTTCGAGGCGCAGAGGAGAGAGGTGATGAGACCCAGCAAAGGGAAAGGGGCAGCTTGAGTGCAGGGCTTTCTCTGGGGTCAGCGGCTTCTGAAAGAAGCCTCATTATAGCCAAATGAGCTCTTCTGAGTGGAGATTTCCTTGGAGGTGGCTGTCGACCTTGAGAGCGAGGAGCTGCTGAAGGAAAGAAAAGGGGAAAGAAGAGAAAAGAGAGGGAAGAGAAGACAAAGGAGTCAGAAGAGAGAGAGGAAGGAAAGGAGAAGACGTGGGTCAGGCAGTGGGACAAGGAGGTGCGCAGACCCAGGACAAGAGGAGGGATTCGTGGCAAAGCAAGGGGGTGTTCAAGACCCCAAGGGAGGCGGGCAGAGCAAAGGAGAATCAAAAGGGAGGAGAGACACCGGCGAAGATGGGGAAACAGAAATGCGTGCACCGGTTGGTTAACTTTCATAGCACACAGGATACAAGCGGTGGTCGCTTCTGGACAGGACGGGGAAGTGGGAGGGGGTAACAGAAAGCAGGAAGCATTTTTCTTGATGAAGACCCCCCAGGCAAAGTTCGGTTATTGATTGATTGCGTATATGTGTCTCTGTGTGCACACACGCACACTTGTGTAGGAACAGGTGATTTTGGTCCTGGCATTGTGACGCACGAACACCAACCAGCCTACTTGCTTGTGGTCAACACTTCCTTGACATTGCGAGAATTCAGCCACCAGGCCTGTTTCCACTCGGAGGCTGTAGCGCACACCAGAAGCCAATAGCTTTATGGAATCCCTGCAAATCTGTTCCCTCTTCCTGCCCAACCCCCCCCCCCCCCCCCCGCCTCCCTCTGCCAGACATAGTTTGTGTTGTACCTGGAAACAAAACAGCTGTACCCGGAGGGGGGTAGACACAGGCCGGAGGGCCCCTCCAGCTAATCTCTCTGAGCCCACTTTCCTGGTGACACACCTGCGAGGGGTGCCTGGTTTGCAGGGCGGCGGGAGCTGGGGGAGGCGAGGGAGGCGATCTGGCTGGCGTTTCCCCTCCCCTGTCTCCTGCTTCTGGGTCAGGCTGTTTGGCTGCAAACACCACATAAAGATGAAACATTTTGTTCCCTCACTGCTCGGTGGCTCGCCCCCAGGTTCCAGAGATCTGTAAGCTGTAAAAACAATACAAAACAAGAGAAAACAGAGCTCTCAGCTCAGGGCTGGCTGAGGCCCTTCCCCCAGCTCTGTTTGTCCTGATTTTGTCAGTTCCGCCCAGAGGACAGGACCCGATGGGGTGGGCTGGGTTGGGAAGACAACACATCGTGTGCTTCTGAGAAAAAAGACGGGACTGGAGATAAAGGTTGATGAAGAGTTGATCAGGTCCTGTGGGCCAAAGCAAGCATCTCGGCACCGCCCTCGGGTCCTGCTGGGTTCCAGGTTTGCTAGGCGCCCACCTTTCCTCGTGAGCACCGGGGCTAACCCAGGGTCTGAGGGTGAACCGGAACGCCGAGACAGAAAAGCTCCAGTTTGTAGCATGTGCCAGTCCACATGGTGTGAGTCTGCCCACGAAGGCTATTTTCCAAGCTGTCAGTCGTGGCGTCCCTGATGGAGGGGTTGGGGCTGGACGGCGTATTCAACTTTGGCAGGTCTGGTAGGAAGTGGCAACCTTCCCCCATTCTTAACCCTGCTCTGTACAGGGCCCGTCCTGCTACCAGAGTGTTCCTCTGTCATGCAGTGATAATTACAGGGCTTCCCTGGTATCAATGGCTCGCCTTTTAAGTTTGGCTTCACCCAGTGTTTTTAGCCAAATGTATGACCCATAAAATATACATCATATATTTTGATGGTCCCGCTCTCCTGTTGTCCCCTGGATTGTAAGCTCCTTATGGAGGGAGAGTCTAGGTCACTCTTCCTTGCCTCCCTAGTTGCATATCTTATGTGCTCCACAAATTTAAAGGATGAAAGAAGAAATTGACCAAGACTGGACCTCTTCCCTTTCCCCAGTTAGGGCCTGATCACCAGCAACTCTGTGGCTTTTTGCCTCTGCCATTCCTCTATGCCCAGTATGGCTTTCCTCACACTCTCTTTGCACTGGACCCATTTACATCTCTTATGTGGGTGTTTTCCCTTAACCCACGGAACGTGCTTAGGTTTGTTCCATCCTGAGAAGAACAAACTTTCCTTGACCTCATGTCCCTCTTCAGATGGTCCTATTTTTTCTCTATCCCTCCAACAGCAAAATAGAACGTGCAGAGTGGGTCTCCACTCCCCCGATTCCTGTACCCTCTTTATCCCTGCTCTGATAGCCACTTCCAATTCCCAGTAAATCCATTCTCAGCCATCATCCTGAGACCCCAAAGTGCCGAGTCTGCTGGACACCTCTCAGCCCTCACCTTGCAGGAACTCTGCAGAGCTTGACCCATTAAGTGTGTCTCTTCCTGAAACTCTCCCTCCTCACCTCTCTGGAGGAGTCCAGCCCCCTCTGCCTGCTTCCCTTTCCATGGTGTCCGTCTTAGGAGCCAGCATTCCTCCAAGATCTTTCCTCCAGCTCATCTGGTTGCTCTACAACATTCCCAGGGTGTCAACCTCCATCTACAAGCTGGCAAGCCCTCAGTCTGAGTCTACCGCCTCTTCCCTCCTTGGCGGTTGGCCACAGAGCCCACCTGCTGGACATCCACAACCTTGGGCGCCCTCGGGCCTCCGCTATTAGTGGGTCTGAACCATCATCATCTCATTGCCCAGATTCACAACTCTCCCTGGGTCCCAGCTCATGAATGTTCTGCCAGGACCCCCAGCAAGGAACCTGGACGTGGTCATCAACTAAGCGCCTCCCCACACATCCCTCATCGAATCTAACCTTTCCTGCCGGGTTTACCTCTTGATTCCCAAGTTTGTTCCTCCATTTCTGTCTCTGCTCCCACCTTCCAGCTGATCTCTCTGACGCAGGCCACTCCTGGACCCCCACAAAAATGCCAGAATAAGGCTTCAGAAATGCTAATTGGGCCATATGCCTCCCTGTTTAAGACCTTCCTGCGACCCCTTCTTGTCCGCTGTATGTGGGTCCTCCATGGCCTGGGGCCAGCCTCTCTGTCCCCACTGCCCTCACCATGCCTGGTCCTCAGTATTCCACGCACACCGAGCTCCTTATCGTTCTGTGCACTCAGCAGGCTGTTTAATGGCTCGGCTCCTTTGCTTACTCAGGGTCTTCTGCCTGGAATATCCTGACTTTCTCCCCCGAGCTGGTCAACTGGCTCACCTTCCCCTGATCTGATCTGATTCTTCTCTTTCAGATCAGACAGTGCCTGGTGCAGGAAACCTCTCACTGCCACTTTGCCCCCTGCATACAGCCCCTCAACAGCGAGATAGCTCTCCCTGTCCTGTGCACACTTCTCTCCCCTCCCCTGGTCATGCACACACACGCACACACATACACACGCACGTGCATCACGTTGTCATCACCCGTTTGTGCAGACGGTCCCCCCAGACCGCGAGAGGAATATGCAGCCGTGTCCTATTCATCTTTGCATCCTCCGTGCTTGACGCAACCCAGGCACCTGATAAATGGTTTGCGCCCCACCCGTACAGTGCAAGGCCCTTGATTAAAGGAAAAGAGGGCACAGTAGGCAAGGAGACAGGATGCATTATGGTTCCTGTCTTTCTACTTTAGGACAAATCTTGAACTTTTCTGTGCCTCGGTGTCACCCCCTGTAAAATGGGAAAGCACAGCTGGAGAGTTGCTGGAAGATTGCCCAAGAGGATGCGTGCTGAGGGTTTTGATCAGTCAGCGTCTCTTGCTACCGGGCACACAGTGGGACCCGTGCATTTACATGCATTATTCCATTTACTTTTCATAATGCGATTGTGAAGTAGGTACTATTATCCTGTTTTCACTCATTAAGAAAACTGCTGAAAGAAGTTGAGTGGCCTCCCCAGGGGCATGCAGCCAGTCAGAGATAGAATGAGGCTGCTCTGGTCACTCTGTCACTCCTCTGCTGTCCCTTTAGCAAACAGCAAAAAAGAAGCCTTCGGTGGAGAAAGTTTCTAGCAAGCCTGAGAACATCTTGTGCTGCGGGAGGGAGAGGGGGTTCGGGGGCTGGAGCGGGGCAAGCTCTCATTGTCCCACAGGTAACTTTTATAATGCCCGCAGAGCAAATGGCAGACCTATTGGACCATAGTGAGTCATGAAGGGAAGCTAGAGTATGTGTCCTTGGGGGACCTCTCTCCTCCCTTTGGGGGTGAGGTCTGAGCTGACAGCCTAGCCAGGTGCCTCTCGAACAGAGCTCTTCTTTCTCATCGGAGGGGCTCCTGGGTAGGGAGAAGGTCATGGACGGGCAGGTGGGGGACAGGGTGGGGGTTGTCTGAAAGCCCCTTGAATGGTTCCCTTTGGGGTCTAATCTGCCTCTGTCTTATCCTTACTTGCATTTCTGCACCCTGGACTCCTCATGGTGAAATGCAGCTATCCTCCCTGCCCTCAGAGTCCGAGTTCATGTGCAGCGATGAACAACCTTTCTGTGGGGTCTAGAGGTGCATGGTAGAGATTCAGCCCCTGGGGAGGGGGCCTCTGGTCCCTCAAGGAGCTATATCCAGTGGATAGTCAAGCATCACCCAATGCTGGCCTCCCAGCTTGCTGGATTCGGCACAGCCTGGACCCTAGAATATATTCCCATATGACTCTGGAGCACCGGGGGCCATAAAACCTCTGAGAGATCCACCATTTGGGGAGTCCCTTTCCTTTCCAAATAGCCAACGTCAAACAAAGCATGTGTTTCTGACTTGGGAGGAGTGGGCCCATGGAGTGGGGAGAGGGGAAAGTCAAAGTGGCAGGTAGCTGAGAGGAAGCTTATTGACAGAACAGGGGCATGGAGGTCCTTTTCATATCCTAAGCAATGGGGACAAGAGATTTTCTGGGGGGTGATCCTAGTCCTAGCAGGGACAGGGCAGTCGCTGCCAAGGGAAAGGCCCCAGACCATGGTCCCAGCAGCATAAGGTCTGCTGCGATCGGTTCCATGGCCCCCAAGCCCTTCTCGTTCCCGTCATGCACCTCTGTTCCTCTCATCGATGCAATGGGGGAGATGGTACTCAAGTCATCTATTTACACTCCTTGTTGATGCGTTCCGTGGGCCCAGCTTAGCGCCAGATGCTGGGGATAGAGACACGAAAGTCTCTGCCTGGAGGAGAGCGTGTATTTACCCAGGAAACTAGGCCATAAACTCTGGTCTGGCTGCAGGGAAGGCCCAGAAGGCATCTCACTCAGGTTTGGGAGAATATGGGTGTAAGAAAAGGCGTGGATTGTTGGTGACCACCAGAAACTAGGACAGAGGCCTGGAACGGATTCTCCCTCAGAGCCTCTGAAAGGACCCGTCCCTGTGCACACCTGGATTCTGGACTTGTGGCTGTCAGAACTATGAACGAGTCCATGTCTGTTCCTTTAAGCCACTGGATTATGGTGGTTTGTAACTGGAGCCATGACTACCTGTAGGAAGGTGGGCTGGGAAGGCTTTTGAGGCTGAGAGGCACTGTGTCTGGAAGTCTGAGTAGAAGGAAGCTGGGCTGCAGAGGGGAGGTGTAGCACAGCCCATAGGAAGAGAACGGAAATGGGAAGGCAGGGGACAGAGAACCATAAGGCATCCAGTGGGCCCAGAGCTCAGGAACTGGTGAAAGGTGACACCAAAAATGACCCTACTTATCAGAAACGTGCTCTGATTTTCTCAAAGGTTTGGACATTGTCTTGGGTAACGGACTCATTTGGGAATTTCCGCAAGGGGTGGGAGGTCTGGTCAGTGTGAGTTTTGGAAAGACCACCCAGGGACCCAAAGTGGGGACCAAACCAGGAGCTGAGCCCCCGAGGCTGGGAGACGAGTACCCTGCAGGGTTGGCCAATGGGGCGAAGGGGCACCATCAACAGAGCTTGGCTGCCCATCGTGGAGAGCTTCTGGGAGGACATGGAGTTTAGGGTCTGGGTGTCAGAGTCATTCCACCGAGGGATGGAGAACGAGTGGCCTTGGGAGGCTATGCTGAGTTTGCCCTGGGGACACGTTGCCGCCTCATGGAACTGGTAAGAGGGTCACCTGACTCTAATGTCTGCAAAGCACTGGACACAGCGACTGGCCAGGAGCAGCCTCTTTTCTGTGATAAGCCTGGAGAAAGAGGCCCAAGGGAGGGACACAGAGTCTTCCTTTCCTTCCCATTCCTGGCATCATCTACTATGCCGGGCACGACAGATTTTCAGTGAATGCCCATAGAGTCAAAATTTGGGCTGAACCCCAGTTGCCACAGGCGAGGCCATCATAAACCCAGCATGCAACCAGGGGTTCATCCCACAGGCCTCCCCATCACAGGGAGATCAACTGATCTGGTTCCAGCTGTTGAAACTAGAAGCCAAGAGGAACCTTGGACAAATAGACCTCAGCTCAGCACTTTCTCTGTCTGGGAAGAAAAGCAGGTGGGGGAGAGTCCCAAGCCATCAGAAGGTTATGGGGCCATAAATAAGAGATTTGTGGTAAATAAGCTGGCGAACATATCCGCTCGCTGCTCTTTTTATCACTCACCTAGAGAGCAAAATTCCTCCGCATCTTTTCTGCAGGCCAATAAATATCCTTCAAGGAGCCTGTATTTACATAGAGAGCAAGGGGGGGATGCCGCTGCTCCCTGGGCCCCGTGTCAGGAGGCACAATGTATGGCCCTAAAGAGAATCGATGCAAATGCAGTTGCTTTTCCCAGGGTGATGCTCCCTGGCAGGGTTCAGTCTGAGTTCAAGGATTGTGCTCAGGCAGGAGGTGCAGGCCCTACTCTAAGCCAAGAAGGCAAGTTTCTCCCCTAGCCTGGGCTTCTGGCCACACGGCCCTGCCTGCCTGGGGGCCTGCGCCGAAAGTCTTTCTACAATACTCAGAACTACAGGGTCTACCAGGGGACCCCCTCAACCGCCAGCAGGTGTCATTCCATGAAAGGATGCACCTGGGACTTACCCCAAGCCAGGCACAATGGGTAAATAGAGGCAGGTGAGACAGGTAAGGCCTCTGCCCTCCTGGTACGCAAGCAGCTACACTATGGTGTTTCCACCCGGGAGAGCGGAAAGCCGGCCTGACACATTTGCTGTGATTTGAGGATGAGCAGGTGACCGATGAGGGAAGAGATGCTCGGCAGATGGAATGGCCTGCATAACTAGGAGCCCAAGGTAGAAGTACCAGGACGCACGGTGCGCTGAGAAGGTCGGAGAGCATGGACGATGGTGTGGGGGTGGGGATGGGAAGAGGGAGCAGGGACTGTCCTGGAGGGCAGCCCCTGCCTACTTCTCCAGCCTTCAGGGACGTACCTCACCCCATCCCCACCCCCTGGCAATGGAGATTCACAGCAGGGTCGTAGGCAGGGGAAGGATTTCCCAGCAAGTCCTCATTTCTGGAAAAGTGATGGGCAATTTTTCTCATGACTCCACTGTCTTGGGTGCTGTCCCTTTCATCTTAGAATAATACCCAGCAGAAAGAAGGGCTCTGTTGAGCTGCTGAGTCAATGTAGGGATCCCCTGCTGGGTGGACCGTGAAGGTATAGTCCTCTTTGAACGACCCAGAAAGCCAGTGCCACGGGAAGGATTTGCACGCACCTTGGAGATGAAGGAGCGTCTGATCGTGGTCAAGCGACTCATCCAGGGTCACCCAGCTCCTCGATGGCTAAGCTGAGACGAAAACTTAAGTGGTTGTTTCTTTCATGCGGCTGGGAGAGAGAGCCCAGGAAAATATATGAGGATTGAAACAGAGAAGGCAGAGTGGGAGGAGCAAAAGGTAAGAAGGAAAATCAAAGTTTTGGGTGGTGAGATCATCTCATCTTCCGTCCTTTACCCCTTTGGGCTTTATTTGCCGTCCTTAGTATAATCACATAGGACATAACATCTTTTAAACATGAACGTAACCAACAGCATAAGCTTTTAAACACACACACGTGCACACGCACACACACATTCACATTTGACCATAGTACGTTGTTTTACTTTATAAGGAATGAAGAAAACGGCTTTCTGAACATCTGGCTGCTATTTTTCTGAACCCAGATGTGGTAAATAAGAAAGACAAGTCAATGGGCTTTACCTGCCAGGAACCATTGCCAGCATTGCTTAAACTGTGTACTTAGCCCCCTTTAGACTCAGCAGAGGAGACTCACCCCTGACCCGGGATGTCTTCTGTTCTCTAGAAGGCCGGTGTGTGCCCTCAGTGTTTAGTTGTACCCTTGGAGTCTCAGCTGTGGAGGGGATCTTCTGCACCCACTTTCTCCTAAGAGCTTCTCAAGGGTGCTGAGGGAGAGGGAATGGCGGTGACTAGGGAGGGTTGCTTTGACGATGGACTACAGCCCTTGACCATCATTCGCATCCTCTTTCTCTGTTCCTGCTTTTCCACCTGAGATGCAGGGAAGTCAGATGGGGTGATGTGCTGTAGGTATACTTGTCTTGGGCTCAAGGGGACCGAAGTAGTGTGCCTCCTGTTGGCTCTGGCCTAAGGAGCATATTCCAGCCAGGTTGTTATCTAAGAGAGACACAGGAGACAGTGGGGTGGGGGAGGTATGTGTCTGCTGAGAAGAAGGAGGCTTCCGCCCAGCCCTGTGGCTGGCTCTCTGCTGTCTCGCCTGTACAGAGCCTGTCCAGCCCCCAGGAAGGAGAATTAGTGGGATTATTTGGGAATTAGGCATATATCATATCAGCAAAGTGGAAAACCTCATTACTAGCTTCTGTTTTGTCTCCTGGTGATCAATGGTGGTTTGTTATGTTCTGCAATAAATGCTTGCTGGATAGAGAAGCAGGCAGGGAGACAAGCGGCCGAATCCAAATGATGACTGGGCAGGGTTGCGGGAGAAGACGTGGCCACTTGAGCCCCACCTAGCTGTGACTGCCTTTGAGATTTCTGCCAGGTCACTTGCCCCAGTGAGGATTAGAACGTCTGCCTTGTTGTCTTCAAAAAGCGATTGTGTGGTTCCAGAAAAAGCAATTGTGTGTTTATTGCACACAACGATGAAGCACACTGTGTACATGTGAAAGGTAGTTGGTGCAACATGAGGCCATTGGCAAACTGTGACCTTCGCAAGAGGTCTGTAAACACATCTCTCCCAATGGGATAGAAGGCAGTCAGTACCCTGAGCTCGATCCACACTCTAGGTTGGGTAGGGAGCCTGGGCAAGGAGAGAAGGCACTAACCCCTTGCTGGTGCTAGGAGATTTGGGGGGTGCTCTTCTACATCCAGTCACCCCCCCCTCATCGCTGGGGGGCATGAGTGCCAGCCTGGGCTGGGCACACTCCCTGCTCAGCCCTCTGGACCTCCCCTACCACAGTCCATCTGGTCCTGCTTACTCTGCATGATGTCATTTGTCACTAGGCAGACCTTTGGTGGAAGAACAGTTTGCAAAGAAAGCTTTGGATTTGGAAGTCCCACTAGTTGTCTGGCTACTCGTGGTCTTCAGCAAGTCATGGACCTTTTCTACACCTTTATTTCCTTATCCTTTCAGTGTGTAAAACCCATGCCTTGATCAGCACTCAGGGTTGCCTGAAGAATCAAGGGACGTATGGATGTGCAAGTGGTTCGTAAGCCTGAAGTCTCCTTACACCTGTGAGGGGCTGTAATGTGATGTTGAGTCCTAGCCCATCACAGTCCTTAGACAGAGGCCTGGACCAAAGAGTTAGGGGTTATCCAACTCTGTTCCTAGATCCAACCCATGCCTCATGAAGCATCGGCCATGGCAACATACGGTAGAGAATTTCACCTTGATCCCAGTAGAAGTTGATGGACAAATACTGGCCCTCCAATGCATGGCAGAGGTCCCATTCTTCAAGACACTGATGCCAATATCAAGCTTCTCAGGTTCCTAAACTTGGCAGACTCTCAGGGGGCCACTCCTAGGTGGCCATATGGGTACGCTCGTACTGTTGGAGATGAGGCTGGGATTCGTTTATTGCACATGGTGGTCCTCATTCATTCTGGAAGGCAGCAGTGGTACTGAGTCCATTCTGCTTTTTCTTTGCAGGAGGACATTCTCAGAGTCCTTCAATAAATAGGCTCTACTGTCTTTAGTCCCTCATGCTGGACGGGGAAGTCTCCTCTTGGGGTATTAATCTCATAGCATGGTCACCCGCTGGTGGGCCCAGTCACACCTTCGTGGCCGGGCTGATCATTATGTGCTCATTGGAGATTCGCTGCAGCAACACTGTTTGTAATGTATTTGGGGGAGGAAGAGTGTTAAAGAGGTTGTCACAAAATCTCCCTCTGGTAAAACTCAGGCGAACGCTCTACTTGGGAACCTGCATCTTCCCATTCAGCCCTTCTTCAGGGTCCCCGACGTCCAGGTGCTGGGATAACCGTGCAAACAGTTGGATTGGGAGCCTTGGGCCTGTGCCCTCTTCTCCCTGTGACTTTGGACAGGCCTGTCCCCTTAGGGCACTTCGCTTCAGTATCATACAAATGTCCTTCTCAAGGACTGAGACGAGGCTTAGCTAAGATAAAGGACATCAAAGGGCTGATGAGGATTTTAATCAACTATGAGGATAATTAACATCACTGCTGGCATCTGGGGACGACTTACCCCTAAGCACGTAACGTATGTGGACGTATACACTAGGGACCACTTCTCACGGGGGCCACTGTTGGTCCCCATGTCATAGACGAGGAACAGTTCTTACGGGGCCGTGTGATCTCCTCTGTGAGCAGGTGCAGGATGGGTTATGAGGCTCTGGACAGAAGTGCCCCCAGCAGGCTTCCCTCTCACCTGAGAGGGAACATAAAGGCTGCAAAGGAGAAAGGGGAGGGCATCGTGTCCCAGGTGGAAGGTGCACCATACTCAAAGGCAGGAGGTAGGCGTGTATGGGATGTTTGCTGTGGGAATAGAGGGGGTGTGTGTGTGTGTGTATCTGTGTGTGTGTACACGCTGGGGAGAAGGCTGATAAGATCAGAAAGGTATCCTGAGTCCTTATGCGGGCACATCTTTGCCTGTTGCCAATATCCCCCCGTGTTCCAGAAAGGACCCAAAACAAGATTTTTCTATTACCTTCTGGGTTAGAAAGAGTGGCAGGAAATTTGTGCCGCATCCAAACAGGTCTGCATTGTCGATGACGGCAGGTCCCACGTCCACACGGAAAGTTAGCAGTTCTTTCACCAGGAAAATCTACCCAGGGACCTGGGAGAAGCTCCAACCCCTTCCCAGGTTTGGCGACTGGAAGCTACTGCTGCTGGAAGGGCCCTGGTCACTTCCGGCATAGCTGTGTACGGCCAAGGTCCCTGACGGTGAGGTGGCCCTGCCTCCTGGTGCGGATGGCTCGGACACACTGCTCTTTCGGGATATTGGTGATGTCATGTGGTTACTTACGCCTGTGATCTGACTCCCTGAGAAGATGGCAGAAAGGAGTTGTCTAAATGTCTTCCCCATTTAGATCTGAACTATGTGGATTGTCCTTCAGTCAACAATAGAAGCTATGACCCTGTGGGCTCCTGCCGAAGAGCTGAGCCGGGAGCCACGCCTGGCACGGAGCCCAGCGTAACAGCGGGGAACAATGGCCTGCTCTTCCGTAAGGCTGAGCGGCTGAAAGGCTGTTTTCACACATGGTATCTCTAGGGCAGTCTCTCCAATCATCTTCTAAGTGGGTCTTAGTCTATGGTTCATAGATGCCAAAGGGTTAATAGATTAATACCTGAGATTTAGGGGATCCGTGAACAGCCCCATAGCTGTGTGCCAAATGTTGGGTATAGATCTATTTTGCGGTAAGAAGATCTTTAGCTTTTTATTAGCTTCTTTAAAGACTGTAATATGCTTAAGACTTTTAGAATGCTTCAGTTTGGCTCTTGTGTTAAGCAACTGGCCAAAGAAGCCACCTCTCCTGACCCTATTTATTTAGGTCTTGCTCAGACATATACTTCCCTATTACTGTCCAGCTGTCAGCCTAGATCCAATGAAGGGCATTCGACATCCTCTGGTTCACTATTATTGAAGGTATGACCCACTATGAGTGTTCTCGGATTCCTTTAATCCAAGAGCCAGACAATACATTTTTTTTTTAAACACTGGTACCAGGAAAGAGTTTGCATCCACTCACAACGACGTGTGTGTTTTTCCTTTCTTCGATAGGTGAGAATTACGTGACTTGAGGTATTTGCCTTCCTGCCCTGGCTGCCGTGAAGTTCTGAGTCACGTTTGATACTCCTTCATGGAATGGTTTTATTTAGCACCTATGTTCTAACATCGTGCTAAACAGTGGGGGTGGAGGCGTGAGCCAGACAGATACGGCTCCTGCTGTCACCAAATGAATGTTTGACCCCAGGTTTCTGTGTGTGCTTTAAAAAAACAAAATTCCACTGCTGGTTCTAAACGGTGCTGGTGGCAAACCCTTACAGAGCACTCTCTGTCCACGCTTGATCTAACTGGTGGGCAGATATAAACTCCTTATTGGCTCTTGTGGCCTTAAGAGGTTACAATGCTATTATGGTCACAGACCTAATATGAGATCACCAAGGAGCTAAAAAGTTAAATGACTAGCCTACAGTCATGATATAAGCAAGTGGCAGAGTCAGCAACTGAAGCCCAGTCTTCTCACTGCAGCCTGGGCTCAGACCAGGGACCCACACGGGGCCCTCTCAGGGCCAGCTGCCTGGTTGGAATAATGCTGTGTGTTTATGGGGCACACTCCACTCTATGCAGTGTTTGACACCCCTCGATGACTTTAATCACCGCCACGTCCGTGATTAGTAAACCCTGTTATTCTCCTTCCTGAGATGACCATGTAGTTGCTCAGAAATGTGCAGAGAGTCCATGCCCACGAGGCTGAGCTAGCACTGAAATCCGGGAGCCCAAGTGCTGGAGGGTTTCTCCCCACTGCACTGACTCCTTCTCCCCCAAGGATGGAGACTGTCCTTGCAAGGACCCCAAGTCTCAATGGGTAGCAGACAGAATCACTAGCTGGTGCATTGCATGTGAATACCGAACGGCACACTGTCTGGTTGGCCTTTGTTGGATGTGTGGCTGGAGACCTTCTAGTGCTGGTTAAAGTGAGATCAGACCTTGTTAAAGCTGAGAGGAACCTTGCAGATCATTGATCCGGGCGTTTCTGACATGTGTTTGGGGGCTCTGGGCCTCTTCGGAGAATTTGATGCAAATATGGACACTCTTTTCCAAACCCAGGTCACCCCAATCCCCAACCCTGTTCTTACATGACCACCAAGGCATTTTAATGATGATTTCTCAGTGTTTTCAGGATGGACTCTCAAGAACAGCCTTGTTGCTTGTTTGCTGCAGATCTAAGTACCTTTCTCCTTGTTGTTGAATAGAGGAACATTTCTTTCTTTCTTTTTTTTTTTCTTCCCTGCAAAGGGGAAGAAAGGGAAGTGTTATTTTCAACTCTCGGCATAACGTGTCTTTGATTAATGTATATTGTAATCATCACAGAATGCACAGCTGTCTATTAGCGATGAGACCAAATGAGTTGAATAGATTATCAAAGAGCGGCAGCCCCAATTCCACTCTGAGGAACACGCTCATCTTTAGAACATTAATCTCGTTACAGGTTGGAGTCTGATTCCAATTTCCCTGACAGTAGGCAAGAAGGCGAGGAAGACTGATCAAATACGCCAGGGGCGGCGAGTGCTCAGATCTCGATGGGGCTGAGCAAAGAGAGCAGCGTGGTTTTCTTAAAATGATTTTTCCAAAGGGATGAGAAAGGCGGAGAAGGCGTGCCAGGCGCTTTGAGAGTGAGAGGCGGGATCCCGGGACAAACAGGCAGGGGGATTGGAGAGCAGTTTCCAGGACGGAGGAGGGGCTGCCTGGGGACTGACTCCCCTTGTGGGCAGTGCTAATGAGGAGGGGCCAAGTGGCAGGAAGCAGGCCAGGGGTCAGGGGAAGTGTGGCAAAGTAGTCAGAGCCCCACTGTTGAGGCTCATTGAGCCCCCAGAGGCACAGGCAGGCAGCGTGGAATGGAGTTCTGGACCTGAATCTCTAGTGGCTCAATCCTACCCCAGAGACAGGGCCCTGGCTCTGCCACCAAGCTGGCCCCTGGGGACAGGGCGCTGGGGAGAGCCCTCCTCTGATTCCCTAGAGGCTGAGCCTTTGGCCTCACTGGCTCCATTGAGTCAAATTCCGCCCTAGCCCCTAAGGCCGGAGAACCCCAGTGCCGCTATATACACGTCCTAGCTCTCTCTCCACGGGGCACGCTGCCTGGTTTTGCACACAGTTAGACTCTCCCGACTGCCTCAAACAACCCCCTACCCCATGCTCAGACAGCCACATTTGTGCGCACCCACGGCCCATAAATTTTTTTTTTTTAAAGATTTTATTTATTTATTTGACAGACAGATCACAAGTAGGCAGAAAGGCAGGCAGAGGGAGAGAAACGGAAGCAGGCTCCCTGCTGAGCAGAGATCCCGATGCGGGGCTCGATCCCAGGACCCTGGGACCATGACCTGAGCCGAAGGCAGAGGCTTCAACCCACTGAGCCACCCAGGCACCCCGATTGCACTATGCAGTGCAATGGGGCAGTGTTACAGCCTGCCTGTCTTCCTTGCCTCCGTGTCTGTGAATGCTACTGGGCTGAAGCCTCGGACTCCCAGGGCTGGTCACATAGTGTGGCTCGGAATAGTTATTAGAATGAATCAAGAGTCGGGACGCCTGGGTGGCTCAGTTGGTTAGGTATCTGCCTTCGGCTCAGGTCATGATCTTGGAATCCTGGGGTCCTGGGATGGAGCCCCTGCATCAGGCTCCTTGCTCAGTGGGGAGTCTGCTCTTCCCTCTCCTGCTCCCCCTGCTCGTGCTCTCTCTCTCTGACAAATAAATAAAATCTTAAAAAAAAAAAAAAACAATGAATCAAGGATCACATCCAGCTTTAAAACCTTTCCAGGGTCCTACCTCCCCCTGCCAGACTCCATGCCAGGTGTGGTCTCTGATCAACTCTTGCTGGGAAGGGCAGGGTGGGCTCACAGCCCGAAGGAAGACAGAAGTGATGCGGGATGACTAACTTTGTGCACAAGTCTCAGAGCTAACAGACAGAACTTTGAGTGTGGTCTTTCTGACTCCCACGCCACCTCCGCAAGAGTCAAAGTTCTCCTACCAGAGGGCAAAAGGGCATGTTTTGTTTGAGACAACACTCCAGCTCCCAGGGAAAGAAGTGGGAAATGGAACACGAGGCTCCCCCTCCCCCCCACCCCGTTCTCAGGAGCTGTCCCGCACTAGCATTGCCCTGAGACCGAGTACCTTCCTTCTTAGACAGGGCGCCCTGGGCAGCTCGCTGCCCACCCTCGTCCTGGCCCGACCAGGGCCCACGTTGGCCGTGTTGAGAGGAAGGGCTTCAGTCTTGTCAACCTATGGATTTCACAATTGGCTGTCGATCGGCTGGTGCCTGGGACAGCTTTTCTGAGCAGCTGTGTGCCAAGCACCGTGTGCAGAGGGAGAGAGGGCTGAGGTGGAACGGGGGAGAGCCGTGGCCCCGATCGGAGGGAAGAGGGTGCTCCAGCAGCCAGAAGTAGCTGAGACAGGACAGCAAAGATGCTCTAGGAGCTTCATTTTAGTGAGATGGCTGTAACGATGATCAGGAGGCAGCTTGGCACCTGGAGTGCTGCCTGCCCGAGACATCGGCATTACATCTGCAGGGCAACACAGTCAGCATCTGGGGAGCCATGGGGCTGGGTTTCCCCGATGAGGGGCTCTGGCCAAGGACAGACAGTGGGGAGGTCATGTCTAAATTAAACACCGTCTTCAGAACTGTCACCCTAACCTCAGCCAGGCCCAGTCCCTCAGAGTCAGATGAAGCCTTCCATGACCTTGTACTTATCCCACGCCCGGCCCTTACTTTTCTGGGCACACTCAGCTCACCCCAGCACCCACCGCAGCAGGGCGAGAACTGGCTTATAAGGCCACGGCTGGGAAAATCATCATGATGGGGCGGGGGGCAAGATTGGCTGCGATTTCCCCCTTAAAGTTCCTCTGCTGTGACCCATAAATTCACCGAGATGAAGTCATTCCCCAGCCGTGGCTGTGAGAAGTCAGCCGCATAGCTAAGGAGTTTGCAGCCGAGTTAGATTATAAAATAAAACCAGGGGCTCTAGAGGGGGAGGGCAAGCCTGCAGAGCCCTGGGGGAGGGGAGAATGCTGTTCTGTTCTTTTTAACGAGGACCAGCAGGTTTTCAACTTGTCAGATTCCTCATCCTGCTCCCTCCTGTGCCCCCAACTTTTTTTTTTTTTTTTTTTTCCTGGTAAGGGGTCATCCCTGCAAACCACCATGGTGCTTCCTCAGTGTTGAAAAAATGAAAAGAAAGGAAAAAAATTTAAAAACCAGTTTGATAGTGCTTTCCTGCCGAGTTTGAAACAGGCTTCATCATCCTGGAATCTTCTGAAATTTGTCTAGAGTCTGAGGGTAAGAGCAGCCTCTGAGCCAGCAGGCTGCCCCTGGGAAATTGGAGTAAGATGTGGTTCTGGGGTGAGTGGCTTGGCCTGAAGCTAAACAGACCCATCTCCTGAATGACGGTAAGACTCAGCTTTCTCATCTATAAGATGAGCACACATGAGCTGCTGGGACATCACGTTGCCTGAGATCTCCTCCAGCTCAAACAGTCTTCAATACCTTCATTCACCCAGAAATAATTTTTGGAGCATCTCCTACCTTTCAGACATTGGGATACACTCTGGAGATAAAACACTGGGCCCAGTGCATGAGATCTTGCTTTTGTCCTCTTTACTTGACAAAGATTGAGGGTCGGGTGTCCTCCAAACCGAGGCTGCTTGGAGCGCCTGGGTGGCTCAGTCGGTTGAGCGTTCACCTTTGGCTCAGGTCATGATCCCGGGGTCCTGGGATCGAGCCCTGCATTGGGCTCCCTGCTCAGCTGGGAGTATGCTTCTCCCTCTCCCTCTGTGTTCTGTCTGTCTCTCAAACAGACAAATAAATAAACAAACCTTTAAAACACAAGAAAATAGAATAAAACAAAAAAAGCCCTGAGGCCGCTTCATGTCTTGTCACCCCTGATGGTGAGAATGCAAGGTGAGGCTGGTTGGTGGTGTGTCACACATGCCATGACCTCATAGCTCAGCAGATGCTCCTGTGGTCTCATTTATGTGGCCTCCTAACATCAGGGGAGAGGAAACGAGCTGGTTCAGAGAGGACAGGGCGAGAGTGCGCTGGACACAGCCGTCATGCCCTCTTCCCTTGCCACACACCCAAACCTCGCTCTCTCTCGCAGTGGGAGGGGATGGGAACAAGCTCCTCCGCGTGCAGTGAAAGCTCACAACACGCCAGGCAGAGTACTAAAAACTTGAACATGCATTTGGTTTTAACAACACTAGGAGGGCAGTGACGGTCTTGCTTTGGAGGTGAGGAAATCAGCAGAAGCTAAACCACCCGAGAGCCATCCGTGAGGGTCAGAGCCAGGATTTGAACCCAGATCTCCATTGCCCCCGAAGACAGGGTTCTTGGGTGTGTTGGAGTTCTGAAATGCTTCCAGCACCGTGGAATATGGAGCTAGAAGGGACTTCGAGAGCCCGTGTTGCCTTCAGCCCATGTCCCAAGCCTTCTGTCTTCTCCAACCAGGAAAGATGGTTTTACTTTCAAGTTTCCTTGGAATTCTCAGAATAATGACCCCCGAGGGTAACGACCTCTGAGGGTTAATTTCAGGGGTTTAGAGGTTTAACGCTGCGCCCTACAAGCCCCACAGCCTCGACTTGTAACAGTTGCTGATTTCTTTGGTGCTGTACTGTAACCGAAGCCAGTCTCTGCTCCTAACGTGAAGATGGCGTTGCACGGTATTTCCACCATACAGACGCTACAGGTGTTACATGGTCATATGGTATTTTTGCCATTCAGCCACAAGTGTGAAGACGCATCCCTGCCTTCCAGGGCTCTCCCCTGGTGGCAGTAATTCCCACGAGGCTGGAGCTCCATAAATGCTTCCTTAGCGATAGATCGCAGGTTTCACTGGGTTTCCCCTGGTGTCTTGGAAAGAGGCTGAGTTTCAGAATTGTCTCAGGTATGGGAGCTAGAAAAAGCCTGTGCTCGTTACCCCTTTCTGTGTAACAATTACCCCAAACTTGAATGGCATATACAGTAACCCTATGTTACATCTCTGTGGATCAGGAATCCCGACTTGGCTGGGCTGGGTGCTCTGGCTCAGGGACCCCGTCCTGTCACACAGTGTATGTGAGGTAGAAGTCAGACCTTCAGCCTTTTCACTTGACCCGGGAGGCCCCTCTTCCAAGAATACTCAGGGTGGAAAGGTGTGTTTCCTTGGGGGTTGTTGGACTGGAGGGCTTAGTCCCTCCCTAGCTGTTGGCTGGAGGCTGCCCTCAGTTTCTTGTTGCATGGTCTCCCCGTGGGGAGGGTCACAACATGGCAGCCAGCTTCCTTCAAAGGGAGTGGGTGAGAAAGATAAGAGTGAGGATAAACAAGACAGAAAGTGTAATCTTTTTAGAACCTCGTCTTGGATGTAACATCTTTTTCTTCCACTGTGTTCTGTTCATGAGGAGAAATTGCAGGGACCAGCCCACACTCAAGGGGGAAGCGTTTCATGAGGGCATGAATACCAGGAAGAGAGGGTCATTGGGAGCCATTTTGGAGGCTAACTACCCCTAGAAGCTAGGTGATAACAGTCCTAACCGCGGACATTTACTGAGCACTTATTATGTTCTGGGAACCATTTTGAGTGCTTTCTGCTTGCCTTATAGAGTCCTTATTTAGTTCTCACACAACTCAGGAGGTTGGTTCTGTGGGTCCCATTTTACAGATGAGGAAACAAACTTCAAGAGGTGATGCAGATGCCCCCAGAACCCCAGCTAGGAAGCTGGAAGAGCCGTGTCACTGGCCGTCTGCCTCCTCTGGAGCCCACACTCTGCGGGCTGGACTGCCTCTCTGGAAGACTTGGCTTCTCTTGCCTTTCTAAAAATTTTGAATATTTTTATTTTTTTAGAGAGGGGAGTAGGGAGGGGCAGAGGGAGAGGGAGAAAGAGAATCTTAAGCAGGTTCCATGCCCAGCACAGAGCCTGATGTGGGGGGTTCAGTCTCATGACCCTGAGATCCTAAACTGAGGTGAAATCAAGAGCTGGACACTTACCTGATGAGCCCCCCAGGCACCCCAGCTTCTCTTCCCTTCTTGCAGATGAGCAGTTTGAGACCCAGAGAGCTTAAGGAATTGTTTGAGGTCACACACAAGACAGGAATAAGGCAAAAACTCAAGTCTGAGTGTCTCATGGGTGCCCTGGTTTCTGAAGAGACTAAAGAGGTAGGCAACAAATCAATAAAGCAGTACCACACTCTCGTCCCCGCCTTTACGTTTTCTAGATGCTCGGCGGTGACTGATGACTGACACTTGGGCCCGTCACACTGCCATCCACCCCACTGTACCTGTGCTTAACCCATGTCTCTTTCTTAGGATGCTTAAGCCTGCCTTGGCTGGGGGAAAAAGAAAGAACACAACAGACCCAGGCCCAACCCAGACATCAGAGTAATGGACTGGTTTTAAGTTCTCCTAGGGGCTTAATAAAAGGTGATAGTTTGGGTAACGTTTCTGTGATAGGCCCGTCTGTTAATACTTATCTAGCTAATGTATCTTCCAAATGGCCTAAGCACAGCATTCGGGACATTACAGAGATTTTGTGATGTTGTTCTGCATATGGTATTTCTGTACTGGATTTTCCCCCCACCCTTCCCACTTGCATAAATTATTTCACGAGGAAGGTGGTGACGCCGAGGGAATGGAGGCGGGAGGAAAGGTTAGGATTTCACAGGACCCAGCGCCAGGCATTTCTGGAGCCCAGAGGGAGCCAGGCCTCACATTCTTGAACACGAGGGGAAACAAGAGGATTGGAAGTTTAGCGAGACGCCGAGGCCTGTGGCTGACATACACCAGCTGTGCTGAGCTCACATCGCAGCCTGGCCTGGCAGACGTCTCCTTCAAAATGACACAGGCCATTAGCCAACTCACCCCAAAAGGATGCAGCAGGAGTAGATGCGTGGAATTCCTGCTGATCCACAGGGACCCCCAGATTGAAGCTGTCCTCCGTGCCCTTATCAGACCGGCAAGGATAGCTAGAGTGGGGGGGGGGCTCTCCACTTCTGCCTTCCAAACACTGGGTGCCAGGGCTGGGCCCTGCATTTTATGAATGTATTCATCCCACGCAGCCAAGAGAGCTTGCTCGGTGCCAGGAAGAGTGCCAGGTGCCCTAGACACAGGATGAATAAAATATAGCCAGTGCTGTAAGGACATTGTTGTCTGATGGAAGATGCAGATGGGCCTAAAGCAAGGGCAGATATATGATGTGATCAGCGTGGAGACAGAAGGCAGCCAAGAATGGGAGAGCTGCACAGAGGAAGGACACAGAATCCATCACAAGAGGGAAGAAGACGTCTGGGGACTCCAGCTTGAGCTGCATCCTAGAGGATGAGTGAGGGTAAGCCCAGCAGAGACAGGCGGGCATGCAAATCACAGAACTTGTTTCTTTGTGAGTGTGCACGAGATTTTCTCTGAGGTTTATGCTCGGCGGCAGGATTGTAGGGCTGAAAGGTATAAACATCTCCCTTTCACTAAGTATGTCTGTACGACTCTCTCAAACAACTATGGCGTAATTCCTACAGGCATACCTGCACGAGGGTACCCACCACTCCTACCCCCATCTGCCCCAAGAGTGAATGTCTTCCAACTTTCTAATGTTTGCCAGTCCAGTGGGGCATGAAGTGGTACCTCACCCCAATGGGCGTTTCTGTGCTTTCATGACAGGGTGAGCACCTCTTTAGAAATTTATTAACTGTTTGGGTTTCTCCCGTGAATTGCCTATTCATATTGTTGCTCATTTTCTATTTAATTTCCTTGCTAATTTATAGGAATTGCTTGAACAATCTCCTTATTAATTATTTGCTGGTTTTAGACTTTGCCAAAGTCTTCCTCCCAAACTGTCATGCATCTGTTAAGGTTTTTAATGCTGCGTTTTGATGAACGCAATTCAGATAGAAATCTGTTTGTTTTTCCTCTTACAGTCTGTGCTTTTGGGGTCTTATTTCAAAAATAATTCATGGCTCCAAAGTAAACAAAACAAAACAAGACAATTTTTTTTCCTATTACTTTTCAGTCTTACTTTCCCATCTAGATCTTTAAAGCTCTGGAGCTTATTTTTATACAGATAGTAGAAAATATTTTTCTCCACACAGGAAGTTGCCATTCCTAATGTAATTTGCTAGATAATTCATCTTTTCCCTAGGGATTTGTGAGGCTGACCCTACTCTATACCTGTTGGGAGACAAATTCTTCTTGTGGCTCTTACATTTTTGCACATCTTGTGATCCCAGGCTGAGGCAGATTTTGTTTGCAATTATCTCATTGAGGATGTTGATTTTTTTATTTTTATTTTAAAAAATATTTTATTTATTTGACAGACAGAGATCACAAGTAGGCAGAGAGGCAGGCAGAGAGAGAGGGGGAAACAGGCTCCCCACTGAGCAGAGAGCCCGAAGCGGGGCTCGATCCCAGGACCCCAGGATCATGATCTGAGCTGAAGGCAGAGGCTCACAGGTGCCTCATTGTTGAGGATGTTTATATGGCAAACAACCTTAGACATATTTTTTTTTTTTTTAAAGAGGGAGAGTATTCTAGATTATACAGGTGGGCCCAGTGTAATTACAGGGGTTCTTTAAGATTTTATTTATTTATTTGACAGACAGAAATCACAAGTAGGCAGAGAGGCAGATAGAGAGAGAGGGGGAAGCAGGCTCCCTACTGAGCAGAAAGCCCTATGCGGGCCTTAATCCCAGGACCCTGAGATCATGACCTGAGCTGAAGGCAGAGGCTTTAAACCACTGAGCCACCCAGGCGCCCAACCTTAGACATATTGACAGTGTCTCCAATGCAGAGCAAAGAGTCAATTTGTTAACTGCCCAGTGCAATAAAATAGTGTCATCCTCTGGGGCAGAGCACAGTAGGCTTACTGATCATCATGAAGATTTGGGTTCTTAAGCCAGAAGTTCCTCTCCTGTGGCCTCATTGATGGTGTGTACAGGTGTCACCTAGATATCTTCATGTAAACTGTAGGAATTAGGACCTGGGGGGGCACCCGCACAAATGCTGAGCTCTGGCTATTGCTATTGGTGTGAGCAACAAAGTAGCCTTTGCCTTTGATCTAGGGGTCTCATGTGTTCTGCCAACAACCATGAAATTGTGGCAGGCTAACTTGTTAACTTGTAAGTAGCATAAAATCATGACTTTGTAGTATGTCTAGATGTCTGGTAGGCCAAGCTCCCAACTGTGGTCTCTGTCAATACGGACTGTACTATTTGTTAGGATTCATTCTCTTATATAATCTTTGGAATCAATTTTTAAGTTGTCCCTAAAATCTTTGTGGGGTTTTGCTCAAACTTATTCTGAAGGTACAGATTAGTTTGGGGGAGAATTGACATCTTTATAATGTTGTCACCCCATTCATGAACATGGACTACCTTTTATTTCCCATTCTTAAATTTTCTCTGTAAATGTCTTATACATTCTTTGGTAAGTTAATTGCTACTTTATGATTCTCATTGCTAACTGTAAATGATATCTTTATATTACAAGTTCTTGCTTCTAATGGAAAAAGAACAATATTATTTTTCATATACTCATCTTGAATGTGCTAAAGTTGTTGATTTTTTTCCCTTTAGTTCTCAGAGTTTGCTCATTGCTTTAGGTTTTGTGTGTAAATTATCATATCATCTATAAATAATAAGGAAAAGATCTCTCCCTTTTCACTCTGATTATTACTATTTTATTTTTATTTCTTTGTAAATAAGAACTTCTAGAATAAGTGGTACAGTAGTGATAATGGCTGTACTTGTTATATTCCTGAACTGAAAAGAAATTCCCCCTTGAGTGTGATGTTTTCGCTATACATTTAGTTTATAGCCTTTGTCAACTTAATGATGTTCTCATCTATTCATTTTTGTAAAAGGACTTTTTAAAATTTTAATTTAGTATTGAACTTTATATTTCAGCACTGACTAAAATTATGTCTTTTTTTTTTTCTTTTTGTCAACTGTATGCTGAATTGCATGAATAAATGTCCCTTGCATTCCTGGGACAAGTCCCCTAATCATAATGTGTTTTTAAAAATTATACCATTATATTCAGTGTCTAATCATACATTTAGGAAGCTTTTTTTTTTTTTTAAGATTTTACTTATTTATTTGTTAGAGAGAGAGAGAGAGCGAGCGAGGACACTAGCAGGCAGAGTGGCAGGCAGAGGTGGAGAAAGAAGCAGGCTCCCTGCCGAGCAAGGAGCCCAATGCAGGACTTGATCCTAGGACCCCGGGATCATGACCTGAGCCAAAGGCAGCAGATTAACTGAGTAAGCCACCCAGGAATCCCCTTTTAGGAGTTTTACATGCACGTGGACAACTGTGCAGATTTTGGTGTTTACTCTGAATGTAACAGAGAACGTCTAAAGGCTTTCCAGCGGAAGGATGACAAGATCTGATTAATGTATGTAGAAGGATCCTTCTGGTTGCGGTTTTGAAACTAGAGGATAGCATACAAGGATGGAAGCAAGGGAGAAAAGTTAATTAGCCGTTATCTTTTCAAATCCAGATATGGAATGGCAGTTTGGAGCAGGGTGACAACATTGAAGGGGATGAGGAAGCTGGATGCTGGGTTTATTTTAAAGGTCAGGCCAACAGCATATTTTGCTGGATTGAGTGCTACATCTGAGAGGGAAAAAAGGAGTCAGGCTTCTGACTTGAACAAGTCAAAGAACAGAGTTGCCATCAATTGAGATGAAGAACAACACAGATACAGCACATGGTGGGGGAAACAAGTGGGGGTTAGCTTCTGAAATGAGGAGTTTACTATGGATTTTGGCAAGCATATCAGGAAGCCAATGGACTTATTGCAAAGGCTTGGGACCTGTCTTGAGGGTAAGCCTGTGTAACTACAACCTGAAACCTTGCTTTGGAAAGGGTTTGAAGGTGGAGGTGGGGGATGGAGGGAGATTTTCCATGCCACCAATGCCCCTATCATCACTGGACATCACATATAATAGGATTTCCTATTTGCTGCAATCACGATTGCTATCAGCTCCATGCCCCTTCTGTACTCATGCAACTGTGCAATCACCATTGCTCCTAGAATCTTCTAAGACCTTAGTCCACACTGTCATCAGCAAACACAGGTTCTGTGTTCTTTCCTCCAGTTGCTCAGCTCTGAATCTCGCTCTCCCTCAGGTACATCTGAACGGGGGAGGTGGTTGTCACATGCTTGTGCTAGCTTCTAAGGGAGGTGGGTAAGAAAATGTTTTGACTTTTCCCATTGGAGGAAAAGCTCATAAAATCATACACTAATGAAGCACAAGGGTATTCGAAGGTTCTGGGCAGCTAGTAAACGCTGATGTCTAATAAATATTTATTAGAATTCTTAGATCACCTCTACTTCCCTCATTTTGTTGCTTTCAACTCTTACTTTTGGTTTCTTTTGTGCAAATTATTTTGAGGGGTGGGGATTCATCCATACTTTGTATGTATCCATGGATTGTCCCTTTTCATTGCTGCATATTCTTCCATTGTGTGGATATACTACAATTGTTTGTTTGGACTAATAGACATTTAAGCTGTTCCATTTTGAGGCTATTGTGAATAAAGTTGGTTTGGGTATCCTTGTACAAGAATTTGTGTAGATATATTTTTGTTTCTCTTAGGCAAATTCCTAAGAATAGAAATACTAAGTTTTGGTTAGGTGTATGCTTAACTTTATGACAAACTGGCAGACATTTTCCCACGCTGGTTGTACCATTTCATATTCCCACCAGGAGTGTACAATCGTCCCAGTTGCTCTATATCCCCCCCAAACACTTGATATTCCCAAGATTCAAACCGAGGTCTGTATCATTCCGGAACACAACAGTATGGCACTCTTCCTGCCCGTTGGCATCAGGATCTGTGTCCCCTTTGGCTTAAGAGCATCTGCTCATTTCTGAGCGAAAAGACATTTACTTAATCCTTATTCGTGGACTGACCTTGGTCAAGTCTCTTCCCTTCCCTGGACCTCGGTTTCCTTTTTGATGACAAGAAGCACTGGAGAAGGTGATTGTTAACTTCCTTCCAGGGTGACATTTCCTGTCAACCTTTCCAGTCTATGTTCTGTCTTGGTTTCTTTTTCTCTCTGTCACTAGACACCATGTGATTGATTACATTTCTTTAACTGCCTTGGAAAACAGCTTGTATTTTTTTTTTTAAAAAAGGCTTGAAATAAAGTAAAGCTTCATTTTGCTAACAAATCTGAGAAGAGAAGTGGAAGGAAAGGGGACAGTGGTTGCCTACCTGCTTTGAGTCCTGCCCTTACAGACCCTCCTCTCGTCCTTGTGAGCACCCAGTGGTATGGTTCTTCCAAGTGATCCTTGCACCCAGGTGCCACCTTCCCCTCCACCTCAAATGCTCTTCCCCCTGCCAGCCCTGGGGCTTGCTCCCTTGCCTTACTCATATCTTGCTCATGTGTCACCTCCCCAGGGTGTCCCAGGCCGGCCCGTTTTAAATGAGAGCTCCTTCTCCCCTCCCCACCCCCCATCAGCAGTTCTCTTTGGTTTCCTCTCCTGTTTCACCTTTTTTCCATAGGATCACCAACTAAGTAGCATTTATTGTTCTTATTTTTTTTCCCCTTCCCTCTTCTACCCTCAAGGAGAACTTGAGCTCCAGGAGGTCGAAAATGTTTGCTCCTCTTGTTCACTACTGTATGTTACATCCTAGATACGTGGTAAACAGGCGATCGATAGTGAAGGCACCAATGCATGCATGTGTGAATAAATGAATGAGGGAAAGAAGAAACAGAAGTCCTGAGAGAGTGATTGTTTTGTTCAAGGTGAGCCTGGGAGTGAGCCACAGGCCTGGGGGACACAAGGTAGAGGAAGGCTGGTCACTAGTGTCCCTCTAGGCTGATAGAAGGGTGTGGTGAGCAAGGCACATGGGAAATGCATATTTGTGATGCCATCTGAGGACCCTGACCCCAGGCTTCCTGTCTCTCAGAGCCAACCCACACAGTTCTCTGAACAGTTTCAGTAGCCACAGGAATTCATGACCACAGAATTGCCATTTAAAATATGAGTTGCAGCATACCACCCCTGCTTAAAATGCTCACCAGCACACAGGGCTCGTCATATGTCCCTCCAGATACTCTGTACTTCCTACAGTGTCCTGCCTCCGTGGACTGGCTCTAGTCTTGCCATGGACTCTCTCTCCCCCAATCTGTGCTCCAACAGGAAGCCAGTCAAGCCAAGGGACATCAAGCCAGTCAAGCCAAGGGCAAGGCATCTCTTGATGGGAACCAAAACTACCCCCTCAAGCAATAAGGACTGCCCTGAGCCAGCAGATTCTGCCCATGACTGATTCCAAGACAACGATGATTTTGACCTTCATGGTCCAGCTGCACTTCCCCACCTCTCTTTGCCCCCCATTTTCCTTATAAACCTGAGAGCATTTTCGGCACTTTAGAGACAGTCTTTACAAGGCTAGTCCACTCTCTTCCCAGTGTCGGCCTCACCGAGATAAATTCCTTTCTTGTTTCACCACCCCTCATGTCTCTCTCTGTCTTTAGATTTTGTCAACAGTGACGTGGTTGACTGGGGCCCCCCTGGGGCCAGGTTCTGTGCAGCCCTGAGCACCAGCTACACCTCGGCCCTGCACACCTTCCCTGCTTTCTCAGTCTGCTGATTCCCGTGCATCCTCCAGATCTTAGCTTAAGTCTTTCCCCCAGGGAAGCTGTGTCGCGAGCAGTTGTGCTCCTGGAGATGCCTCTTCCTACCCCATCCAAAGAAGCGAGCGCTTCATCATCTTTCCCTGCATCCTGCCTTGTGTTAACTACCAAATACCACGTGTGATTTGTTTCTCTGCTTCCTTCCCCCCAGAAGGCAGGGACTTGTTTCTGGTCTGCATTCTTAGGGCCAGAACATGACTTGTACATCATTGGCTCTTAATAAGCACACAGTAAAAACAAAAAACAAAAAAACAAAAAAACAAACAAAAAAACCAAGAGAATTCCTTTGGCCAGGTTAGGTCCTTATTACATATTCTTACGGTACAAAGAAGATCTTTTTTGGATGCACGTTTTATCTTTAACGCTTGCCTATAATTACCTGTTTACATTGTCTTTCTTGCAAGATTCCAAGTGTCACAAGGGGCTGGAACTATCACCCATATTCCCATGGGGTTACCTAGCACTGTCTGGTATGTGGGCTCTGAGGGAAGGAGGGAAAAGTAAATGATGAGCCCATCGTTGTCGGATGACCAAGCGTGTCAGGCGCCCATTGCGGCAGTTCCCCGGACTCTGACGGTGCTCATGCTGGAAGGCAGCTGCCATCAGGCTGCAGTGTCCACTGCTCAACCGGTCAAAATTGGGATGAAAGGTGTTTATGATGAATAAGCATCCTCAACCCCCAGTAGTGCTATAAACAGGGGCACACCACCTACTAGAGTGATCCCCAGGTAACAGGGATATCACCCAAGTGATATCCTAAGGTAGAGAGTGGGGGATGGCCAAAGAAATCCACAGAGAAAAGAGGACACCTCAGGGGCTTGAAGGGAGGAGGAGGAGAACACGTGGGGAGAAGTCAGAGCAGGACGGTCCAAGCAGAGGGTCCATGCAGGGACTCCTGTGGGGCCCTGCAGCCCCTTGTGTAGGACCGCACAGCTAGTTACGGGTGACGCTAGGATGCAGGCCCGGGTCTTCTGCTCTGGCATTAGGTCCTAGTCTCATTCCTCTTCCTTTAATTCACTTAGCTTCTCTGGGTATGGGTTAGTTAGGAAGGCTTTAGGCTTTAAGAAATGAAAAACCAAACTTTTAGTCACTTCAAAAAAAGGATTTCTCTTTTCTCATATGATAAGACAACACCAGTTGTCTTGGAGAAAAGTCAGCACCAGTGTTTTGGTGTTTGAACAATGCCAGGGCTGACTTCTCTGTGGGTCTCTCTGTCAATCCCTAAGACTCCTTGCCTCTTGATCACAGGGTGGCTATTGCAGCTCCAGGCATCTTGCCTATAGTCCAGATTGGAAAAAGAGAGTGAGTGTGACCTGCCCCTTTAACCATTTTTTGTCATGAAACCAAAAGCCTTTCCAGAGACTTCCAGCTCATTAGATAGCAGTTAGTCATATGGCTACCCACCCCCACCTGACACAGAAGATGGGGAACGGATATTTAGGTGGACACATTACTGCCTCTCAACAAAATCAAGGTCCTACCAGCACAGAGGAGGGGAAAATGTCCACCCGTGGGGTCTTAAGTCCCAGTCATGAAACAAAAGGTGAACCTGAAGATATTCAGAGTGGCCCCTTCCAAGGACCATCTCCCTGGGAGCCACATCTTTCCTCACATCCACCCTCTGCATTCCTTGGCATTCACAAGGGCAGACTTACAGCAGGTGGTCTCAGGGCCTTGAGAATCCCCCGGCTGGGGCCCAGATTAATTCTCCTTAAGGCAGCTCTGGGCTCCGGCCAGGAGCCTGCATGCACTTGGAGGTCTCTTGGCAGAAGCCTCCCTGCATGACACAGGCTACAACACGGCTCCTGCCAGGGCTGGATCCGGAGGCCGCAGGTGACAAGCCCTTCTTGCATGACGTCATCTCCCCAACGAATACGCCACCCCTGAGACTCGGTTGAGCAGGGCAGGAAGGCCCCCCCGACGCCGACGGACGAAGTCCTCAGCTTCGCCCACTGCTTCGTTGGCCTCTGGTCAGCCTGGGACACATGACGGACAGGAATGTGCGATGTGGGTCCCCAAACCCCTCCGCTCTGACCTCACTTTGGTCCTCGCAGCTTCAGGCCATGCTCTTCCCATCGTGAGGACTCAGTCGGGGATGGCACCGTTCCCTTGATTCCCTAAAAGGATTCATGCTGGGGCAGAGACCCCTGACGTTCGAGTCCCGGGTCTGTCACCGTCTCTGTGTCCTCGCTCTTCTCTCTCCGGCCACATGATCCACATGAGCGCAGTCATTTCTGTCTTCTCGGGGTTTCACATCGCCATCTTGTAAAATCGGAGGGTGACTACCCAGAAGGCCTGCTCCTGCCCCGGAGTGGGCTGCCCTGGGAGCACGAGGAGAGGTGTCTGAAGGACACAGCGAGGAGAGAAAGGTGCAGCCCTATGTGTCTGTCTGGGCCGAGGCTGACTTCCCAGGAACTCTGTCTGCCCTGGGGCAGAGGCCCGGAGTGCAGCCTGCTGGCGTCTGGCTGGGGCACGCGCTGGCCTTCGTACACACTGCACACTGCACATCTGCTCTTGCTGGGCCGTAGGTCTGGGGAAGGTCCTTGTGCACGAGCTCCCCGGCGCGCAATCACAGCTGCTCAGCTGGGGCTCTCTCCGGCCCCCAGGACCCACCCGCGGGGCTCTGCAGGCCCAGCCGCGGATGGCATCGCCAAGGGGGCAGAAGGATGGAGAGGAGATCCCCGGGCCCCTGAGCTCACTGTGGTCCATTAAGCCATCTCCCTGCCATGGGGACGCGGCCCCACAGGGACTCACGCTGTGTTCCTGGTGTTCAGGAAGTGAGCCGCCTGGGGCCATCTGGGATGTGTTTTCAAGGAAATCTTGAAAACTGCAGCTCCAGCCAGAGGTAAACAGGATTTCATTAAGTCATGCCTGGCCCAAGGGACAGAGAAGAGGGTCTGATTTCACAAAAGCAACCATGTTCCCTGTGTAATGCTCCTGGCAGCCATTTTGGTAAAAGACAAATCTCCTGAGAGAAGAGAAACACAGTTGCTTCTGGACTCCTCGCTATGCCCTCTCCCAGCTGCCCTCAGGCCTGCCTCCTGACATCCACCCATTTTCTAGCGCCTCTGACTGGCCACGGAGGGAAGCCCTCACCTGTGGGGCTGGATTTAATCCTCCTCTGTTGGGTGGATAGGACCAGCCCCCTTTCACCCCTTTCCCTCTCTGGAAAACATGGAAACCGAAGTGTCAGGAGATTCTGTGTGTTGTCAGCTATTGTGCCGCTGGGCGTGAGGGGGACAGCCCTGGGGCTCCAATCCAGGCCAGCCCCTCAGGACCTGCATTGTTCCCCCAGTTATCCTACCTGCCGGAGATGAGCATTCATGGCCCGACTGCAGCAGCCTCTCGCGATGGCCCTGGAAGGTCACCAGGACCAGGGTTATGTCCACTCAACAGATGGTAGAAACAGGGGTCAGCGAAGCTGGTCAGGAGTCCAGGGTCACTCTGTCAACTTGGGACCCATCTGACTGCAGACCTTAGAACTCTTCCTTCTCCTTGACTGTGCCAGGTGAAGACAACCACACACTTGCCAGGGAAAAGCTCCAGCTAATTTTCGAGACATCAATTCCTGGGTCAAGCTTTCGTTTCTAGGCTTGTTGATGAGCGCTTGGAGCGTGTTCTGTCAGCCCTTCTCTCTGTAGATGGGCCTGTATGCCCTTTAGGTGAGGTTCAAAAAAAGTTTCATAATTCAGGAGGTGTGGTCCCTCTGGGTCCATAGAACTGTGGACACTGCATCAGAATGCCTGAATTTGAAGCCTGTGTGGTCCTCACTAGCAGCCTGGCCCTAAGCGAGTCTCCCTCCCTGCTGTGGGCAGCCTCTGTACTCAGTATTTCTTCGCTGGGGTTCTATGTGCTATCTGAATGAAATGGAAGGTGGCCCCCAGGGCGGCCACAGAACCCACAGGAGCAGGACGTCTGTGGCATGGACAAGTCTTCCCACCCAGAAAGGGAAGCAGCCTCGGCACGCCCACTCTGGGTCTGCAGAGTGATGGAACACGCATGACTTCGCAGACCTTCCAATAACAGGACGATGGAGATGCCATTCCCCACTCCAGAACAGAAGCTGCGGTAGACAGCGGTTAAGCTATGTGCTCACAGTCACGTACCCTGGACGGTACACTTGAGACTCGGGTCCTAACAGCAGTGTCCCCGAGTGCCCCTCTGCTCCAGTGACCACTGCTGAGAAAGATCTGACTTTCTTCCTGCACACAACAAAGCAAGGGCCGGATTCCCAGAGCCATGTCTTGGCCCCTGCAAATTCAGTGCTGCATTATGCACCGTGGCTGAGTCCCACACTCTTCTCTTGGGGATGGGGATCCCAAGGCCCAGGGACGCAGAAGGATTGGTCAGTGTCATAGCCAAGGTGGCTCTGCTGAAAAGGTTTTCTCGGAGCCCTCTGAAGGCTGAGTCCTCTTGCGGACACGACTAGGGGAGACCGCAGACAGCAAGAAGCCCGTGCCCTGCCCCGCAGGCTTCTAGAGGGAGTGCATTTACAGAAGAGTGTAGGTGGGTTCTGTGCCTAGGCATTCTGTCTCTCCCATTTAGCCCTCCTCCTGCCTCCGCCTCCACTTGCCCAGGAGGGCTCTACTGAATCCAGCTGCATTTGGAAGTTCCCTGAGCCTTTCCTCCCTGTCCTTCTAGGGACGCATGGTTTAGTCTTCATTCCCTGTTCTGACTACGTGCCATAAAGAGAGAAGCGGTTTACGAAGTCCCGGGGGAGGAGGGTTAGCCGATAATTGAAAGAGGCATCTGACTTTAAACACAGAGAGCTTGGCCCCAGCTCTGCTACTTCCTTGATGTTGTGCCTTTCCCAGATAACCTGTCCCCAGCCTGAGCCCATCCTTGGCCAGACCAGGCGTGCAGGGACTCTGCTGGAACAGGAGCACTGAACTGTGGGAATAAAGTTGATATGTGAGTGTGAGCATTTCGGGAGAATTCATATCATATTATTTTGCTAAATATCACCCAAGACCCCTCAAGCTCTAGAATAAGGCTATTACAGTCTTGTGTAAATTTCTATCTACCTTTTCCGTGGGTTCCTTCCCCCTACACTGGGCAGCTGGATGGGCTGTTCTTGCTCTACCATATGAGTCTCTGGTAAGAGGTGAGAAAGGTCAATCAAAAGCACTGTGAGACAGGGAGTTCCCTAAGGGATGTGAATAAGTATGAGTGTGTGCGCACGTCTTGAAAGTGGCTGGAGGTGACTAGAGGTACCTTGTAGATACACAGGGGCACAGGGAGAACACAGGTCAAGCCACCCTCTCTGCGTTGTCGTGAATTCATTCAATAGAATCTTCATGCGCTTGTATGTTCCAGACAGTGCCAAGGCCTGGGTTAAATGGTGAGCAAGGAAGATGCATTTATCAGCCCTTAAAGCCTAATACGGAAGCAGACAGCAACGGCACAAGTGAACATATAATTATAAGCTGAGAAAATGCTGGCAAGAAGATGCTGACTAATGGAAGACAGATATGAAGGAGAAGTTGAACTGGCTAATCCATAGAAAAGAATTCTATAACAAAGTGACCTAAAATCTGAAGGATGAGTAAAAGGTAAATAAGGGAAAGAGAATAAGGAAAGTAAGAACTTTCTTGACAGAGGACACAGGTTGTGCAAAGGCCCTGTGGCAGGGATGGACAGGGCACAATGGATGGACTAAAGGCAGCCTGAAGCCACCAGGGGGCTCCATGAGCAGGGCAGAGTGAGGCAAACTGACCATGGGAAGGCAGGTGCAGTGGACTGTGGCTGCTCTAGGTCGGGTTAGGACTTGTCTTTCCTCATGAGAGCAGTGGAAGCCATCAGATAGTGTGAAGTAGGGAGGCCACTTTGACGACTCTGGTGGATGGGGGGTGGGAACCACCGACAGGGAGATGGGAAGAATCATATCCAGGCAGAGGAGATACAATGGTGAATTGATCATTGGTGATGAGAAAATTGGAGAGGAACAGATGTGTTCAGGAGATGCTTACGAGGTGGAATCAACAGGACCTGGTGATAGATTTTATTTTTTAATTTTTTGAAAAGTTTTATTTATTTATTTATTTACTTGACAGAGAGATATCACAAGTAAGCAGAGAAGCAGGTAGAGAGAGCGGGGTGGGCGGGAAGCATGCTCCCTGCTGAGCAGAGACCCCCCCGATGGCGGGGCTTGATCCTGGGACCCTGAGATCATGACCTGAGCCGAAGATAAAGGCTTAACCCACTGAGCCACCCAGGCGCCCCTGGTGATAGATTTTATTGGGAGGGGGTGGGGCATTCGGAAATATCCAGGCTGAATGGATGAGGCACCATTTAGGGAAATGGGAAACGGTGTTTCCAGTCACCTTTGGCCTGTTCTCCTAAATGCAGATGATACTGTAGAGGAAGACAGGAATGGGCATTTGGCTCTGAGTCCAGAGTCTGGGTGTAATTGCTAATCCCTACCTGCTTCTCCCTGCTGCCAGGCCTCAGCTGGGAGGAGGGGGAGGTGTGAAGCTGAACCCCACATCTCCACCTTCCCCAAGCTCCTTCCCTGTGATGGACAGTCCTTGGTACCTTCATGGCTCATGGAGGGACAGTGGTGTCCAGCTTGAGAGATGCCTGGTACATGCCAGGACCCAACTTCAGCTGGTTCACTCTTACCTGCTCGTAGGAACCTGACCAAAGTGTCACCCTAACTTACTCCCTTCCTGCCCCATGTCCTTGCCACAGTCCCAAATGGTGAGATGCCTGGGATGGAGTGGTGGGTGCTGCGCATCACACGAAAGATTCCTCGTTGTCTCAGCAAGCCCCCCAAGACATAGTGCCATTGGAGACCCCAAAGTTGGGTCGCAGAAAATCCCACTCCCAGAGCCCACTAACCATGAGCAATGTGGACCCCATCCCGTAGCCCAATATCCAACCCCACTGGAGGCCTGGGCACACGCCGTGTGGACTCGAGGGCTTGTTTTAGACCACACACTTTTTCCCTCTAAACTCAAGTTCCTGTGCTGGAGAAATCGTGAATTTGGCCTAGAGAAATTCTCAAGTCGCTTCCAGTTCTAAAACTTGTGATTCAATCTGGAAAATGACCCGCCCCGCCCCCGCAAAACAGCATATATCATTCCAAATAGATAAAGACAACTACGGACACTATTTACATTCCAAATTATACCTTTCTGAATTCCTTGTTTCCTCAGAACAATAATCCAGTGAATGCTTCACAGTGGCACAAACCTCTGTCTGGGCTACTACCGTACCCCTCGAGCCTAGGCCCATGCCTGGCAAGTAGAAGGTGTTGAAGAAATATTTGTGGACCAACTAGGTGCATTAGTTTTCTAGGGCCAATATAACAAAGTATCACAGACCGGGTGGCTTAAAACACAAAAATTCCTTCTCTTGCAGTTCTGGAGGCTGGGCATCCAAAATCAAGGTATCTGCAGGGCCGTGCTCCCCCTGAAACCTGCAGGAGAGAATCCTTCCTGGTTTCCTCCAGCTGCTGGCAGATGCAACTGCTGGTCTTTGGTGTTCCTTGGCTTACAGATGTACCACTCCTATCTCAGCCACTGCCATCACAGGCTAGACTTCTCCTTTCTTCTAAGGATATGTGTCATGCTGGATTTGGGACCACTCTCATTTCCTTATCTTAGATGATCACATCTGCAGAGCCCCTGTTTCCAAATAAGGTCACATTCACTGACGACTGAGGGTTAGGACTCTAACATATCTTTTGAGGGGACATGATCCCATCCATAACACTGAATAAATACCAAAGATGTCCCGGGATATTTCATTCCTGTCTTCTGTTCTACAAGGGTCCCTGCTGGACTGGGCTGACTGCCACTTCCTGGCGGAGCCATGGCTTGCTTTCAGGAGCCAACACAGCCTGGTGGCGGTGATGGTGGGGGTGGGGACATCTTCTATTTCTAGGTCCCTAGGCTGGAAGGAACTTGGGGCCCATCTGGCCCACCCCCTCATGTCCCGGCAGAGGACACTGAAGCAGGGAAGGAAAGGAGCTGGCTCCTGGTCCCAGAGGAAGTGGGTTAGGTCTGCCCCATTTCTCCTTGGCCACCATTTATACTCCGCCTGCATTCCAGAAAGGTCTTAAAGAAGACTGACAAGGAGCCGCATCTCTGCCTAAATTTAAACTGTGAATCATGCTGTGTCTGCGGGGGCTTGTGAAGGAGGAGCTAGGATGTGTCTGTTCATACTAAATACTTTTTGGGCTCTGGGAGGATCCGTTTGTGGTGGCTTAAGTGAGGCACCTGTCAGCCAGCCCTTGTGCGCTGGAGGCAGGGGCTGTGGGAGGAGAAGACAGAGCACAGCCAAAGAGACAGGAGACATCTCAGAGGCTCAGGCTGACCCAGGGAACCTAGGGTCAGGTGTGTCTGGGGGTGTTGGCTGGACTGCCAGGACTTTATCGGCTTGATGACCACATCAGTTCCCTACCACTGGCATAAAAAGTATCATGGGTTTAAGGGCTCCATACACAAGCTGATTGGGTCATAGTTCTATAGGTCACAAGTCCAGGTAGACTGGGCCCCTTTCTCTGCTCCATATCTCACCAGGCCGGTGCTCTTCTCTAAGGGAGAAAAGGAGAACCTTGCTTCCAGGTTCATTTAGGTGGTTGACAGAACACAGGGCCAAGTTCCCATTTCCTTCCTGATGGTTGTGGGAGCCTTGCTGGGCCCATTACAACCTCCTGCGTTCCTTGTCACCTCAACCCTCCATCTTCAAAACTGACAATGGGACAGTATGACCTTCACACACTTGAATCTCTTGACTACTTCTTCTGCTTCAATTCTGTCTGCACTTGTGGAAGTTCTTGGCTTTTTAGGGCTCATGTGATTAGATCAGGCTCACCAAATACGTTATGTCTTCTCCCTATTTCAAGCTCCGGAACCTTAATTACATCTGCAAAACCCTTTTTGCCATGCAACATAATACATACATGGGATGCATTGTGCATGCCTTCGAGGAGCCCTGTGTCTCCTGGGAGCCTCACCCTCAGGGAAGAGGGGGGCCTCAGTGATTGGAGGGACTGAGTCTCCCCCTTAAGTTTGTTTTCCAGCTCAGCCCTGTGTCCTGGGGCAGAGGCAAGGGAAATGTGGGCAGGGCTTCAGCTGTGGGTGGAAATAAAACCACATGAACAGTTTGTACAAAAATTTCTAGAAGTCGGGCGTATTTTGCAACATCTCTATGAAAGTACGATGCGGAGAAGGGGACAGACACATCTTCCCCTTGAGCACAAAATATCTTCCCCCTTGCATGGAGGCTTGGCAGAGGCACAGCCCAGCCTGACACCTTCCTACTGGCGGGCTTGCCTGGGGCTGGGTGCTTGGCAGTGATGGTGGCCATGGTAGGAGGCAGTACTCGATTCTGGGGGAGCCGGACGACACTTTGGTGGGTGGGGCACTGGAAACAACGATTGTGCTGGAAGGTCTTCATGGAGCTACTGGGTAAGGAGTCTCTTGGAAGCAGACCTTGCTGGAAGGGCTGGTCGAAGAGAGAATTGATGCAGCCATCATGGACTGGTGGAGGAGACTGTGCGTGTGTGTGCGCACGTGTGTGTACAGTCCTAGGAGTATGGATTTAGGTAACCACCACAATCTAGACACAGAAGAGTTCCACACTCCCCCCTCCTCCCGTCCCTTATGTTGCTCCTTTTTGTCAAACCCTCCTCCTCCCCAGACTGCCTGCCACTGCAGATCCAATCTCCATCCCTACAGTCTGCCTTTCCAGAATGTCACGTAAGTGAAATCGGACAGTATGAAACTGTCCAAGGTGGCTTTTTTTTTTTGCTCAACATAGTGTCTTTGAGATGTATGCATGTTGTGATGTTTGGCAATTGTTCCCTTTTAATTGCTCAGTAGTACTCCAGGCCTTGCGTGGACCACAGTTTGTTTACCCGTTCACCCACTGAAGGACATTTAGTTTTGTTCCCAGTTCTGGCGATTATAAATAGAGCACTGTTTGCATGAACACAAGTTTTTATTTCTCTTGGGTAAATGCCCAGGAGTGGGACTGCTGGGATGTGTGGTAGGTGTATGTTTAGCCTCATAAGAAATAGCCAAACTGTTTCCAGAGTGGCTAGCTATTCCTTTTTGCCTTCTCCGAGCAATGTAGAAGGGTCTCACTTGTCCCACACACTCCCCAGCATTTGTGGGGTTTTTCCTGTGCTTGTCTGTTTTTTGTTTTTGTTTTTGTTTTTGCCATTCTAATAGATTCTCGTGGTGTCTTGTTTTGTTTTATGTCGAATTTCTTGAATTTACTGGCCATCTGTGTCTCTTTGAGGAAGTGGCTGTCTAAATTGCTTGCCCGATTTTTTTATGGGGTTGTTTGTTCCTTCAGTTGAGTTTTGAAAGTTGTTTGTGTTTTCTGAGTACAAGTCCTTTGGTGGATATGTGATTTACACTAATTTTCTCCCGAGCTGTAGCTCGTCTTTTCATTCTCTTTCACAAGGACTACGTTTTTAATTTTGATGAAGCCAATGTATCCATTTGTTTCTTTTATGCATCAGGCTTCTGGTGTCATATCTAAAAACTCTTTGCCTCTAAAAGAAAAATTTATTTATTTATTTATTTATTTATTCATTTAATTTGATTAATTTAATTTATTGCTTTAAAATTTGGTCCATTTTATTTAAGCTGTTAAAACTTTTATCACTTTACATTTAGATCTCGGATCCATTTTATGTAAGGAATGCATGAGGTTTTTGTTTTTGTTTGTTTGTTTGTTTTTGCAATGGATGTCCAGTTGTTCTAATGCCATTTGTCGAAAAGGTAATCGTATCGCCATTGGATTTGTCAAAAATCCATTGGTTGTATTTTGTATATTTCTGGGCATTTTATCTGTTCTATTGATCTGTGTGTCTCTTCCTTCACCAATGCCCTGCAGTCTTGATTGCTGGAACTTTGGAATATGTCTTAAAATTGGGTAATGTCAGTCCTCTAAAAGTATTCTTTCTTTCTTTCTTTCTTTATTTTGAAATTGTTATGGCTGTTCTAGTTCTATTTCCTTTTCTTATAAATTTTGGAATCAGCTTGTCTATATGTACAAAAAATTCTGCAGAGATTTTGATCAGAAGTGCACTAAGTCTATAGAACAATATGAGAGGAATTGGCGTGTAACCTATATTAAGTCTTCTAATCCTGGAACACAGTATGTCTCTCCATTTATTTAGGGCTTAATGCTTTCATCAGTGTTTCGTAGTTTTTATTATGCAGGTCATACACATGTTTTCTTAGATTTATAGCCAAGTATTTGATTTGGGGAGCTTTTTGTAAATGGTATTGGCTTTTGAAATTCTAGTTTCCAGCTTTTTACTGCTAAGATATAAATGCATGATTGATTTTTTTCATGTTCCTCTTGTATCCCACAACCTTGCCATCTCAATATTAAGGAGGTTTTGGTGTAGATTCTTTGGGATTTTCAATAGTCATGTTCTCTGTGAATAGGGATAGTTGTATGTCTTCCTTTACAATCTGTATAACTTTGATATCTTTTTCTTGTCTTATTGCATGAGGACTTCCAGTATGATGTTGAATAGCAGTGAGAGTAGACACTTGGCCCTATTCTTGTTCTTAGGAGGAAAGCATTCAGTCCTTCACTGTGAAGTTTGATGTTAACTTGAATTATTTGTAGATGTCCTTAATCAAACTAAAGAAGTTCTGTTCTAATCATAGCTTGCTATGAGTTTTTATAATGAAGGTATTTTGAATTTTGTTATTTTTTTAATCACTTGATATGTTTGCATGACTTTTATTCTTTAATCTATTAATATGATGACTCATGTTGGTTAATTTTCAAATATTGAAAATCTTGCATTTCTGAAATAAATCCCATTTGGTTGTGACATAGGCTTCTTCTTATAAATAGTTGGATTTGATTTGTAATATTTTGTTAAGTATATTTATATTTTCATGAGGGATATTAATCTACATAGTTTTCTCCTCTTGTACTATTTTTGTATAGTTTTATGTATAGTTTTAGATATCAGGATAATGGTGGCTTCATAAAATGAACTGTGAAGTGTTTCCTTTATATTTTCTGGAAATAATTATATAGAATTCATGTTATTTCTTCTTTAAATATTTGATAGAATATGGCAGTGAAACCATCTTGGCCTGGAGTTTTCTCTTATGGCAGATTTTTAAACTGCAGATCTATTTCTTTAATAAATACAGGACTATTCCAGTTATCTATTTCTTCCTAGGTGAGTTTTTTTTTTTTTTTTAAAGTATTGCTTTTAAAAATCGGTCCATTTTATTTAAGTTGTTAATTTATGTGCATAAGGTCATTTGTAATATCTCCTTTTTACCTTTTTAATGCCCAGGGGGCCTGTGTCTTTTGGGTTTTGAGGGAGCTTAAAAACAATACCCTTTCTTATTTCTCCCTGCCCAGGAGGGACTCAGACAGTAGTCTTGGATTCTGATAAAGCCATCCAGAAGGACATTACTTAGATATAGAGAAGAGGCTTGCTAACACACCTGGAACTGTACCCATTTGTCTTATCATAGTAATTTTGAGAAACATAACCTTCCTGGCACAAGGCAGCCTTTGCAAAATATGTGGCTTGTAGGAGAAGATGTGCTTTCTGCAGGTGGTAGACCTCAAAGCAGCAAGAAGAAAAGGGATGTGTGAGGTACGATCTGGGCTACAGAATGAATATTTGTGCCCTTTCACCCCATTCATATATTGAAATCTAATCCCTAGAGTGATGATATTTGGAGAAAGGGGTTTTAAGAGGTGATTATAAAGGCAGATCTCCAGATGAATGGGATTCAAGCTCATGTAAAAGAGACTCCAGAGAACTCCCTTGCCCCCTTCTACCATGCAAAGACACAGGGAGAAGATGGTGAGGAGGCAGGCCCTCACCAGATGCCTAATCTGCCAGTGCCTCAATCTTGAACCTTCTAGACTCCAAAAGTGCGAGAAACAAATGTTTGCTGTGTAAGCCACCCAGTCCCCAGTGTTTTTGTTATAGCAGTCCAAATGGATATGACCCCCTGCATGCCTGTTTCCTTCTCACACACTCACCAGATGAACCGAGTGGAGAGAAGATACGAGGTCCCTTGGCATGGAGGCTGGAAGCTGGAAGCCAGGGGAAGGGAGATGACCCTCCAACAAGGCTTTTGGTGAGCATACAAGAGCTGCAGTCTAACGACTACAGGAATCATTGCAGGAGTAGGATGGGGGGGGGCGGTGAGAGACTAGGGGTCCTACAGTGCAAGCAGCAATAAGCACCAAGTAAGGCCCATGTATTAGACCAATGTTGTATACAGGTAAATGTGTCCACAGGTTAGAAAGATCTTATTGGGATACCTTAAAATGGTAGACCAGATATTTGTAACCCTGTTGTGATAATACGATGTGAACGGGTATGGTTGTGCATGGGATGGGAGACCAAGGTGGCTGGAACTCAGGGAGATGGGGGATGGGGAGGAATGGAGGGAGATGAGGTGAGAGACCCATGGTGGAGTGAGATGGAGATGGACGATAAAGGCCACGTTGAGATTGGGAGGTACCATTCTAGGACAGGGGAGTTAGGGAGGTGTTCATCAGAACAGCACAGGGTGGGGCATACCAGTTTTGAGAAGACTGATGTATTTCTATACCATTAGCAAAAACCCCCCTGTTCAAGGAGGCCTGAGTTATATTGCCCTTGTCGCTCCCCGCTCCCAACTCTGCCACTCTGCTGCCTTCTCCTGGGGCCCCTGCCCCCCTCCATGATCCAGCAGGAAAGGTGAGGGCCAGCCCAGCAGGCCCCAGGTTTGGTATGTTGCTGGTGCCCATTCTGGTGTTCTGGGTGGTTGGTTCCTGTGCCTCTGCTTCTTAGATATTTTGTCTCTCCCCCTTCGACAGCCACGAGGAGGACATTGAAGGACAGCAAGAACTCGGACTGACAGGACAGGGTTTTTGGTGGCTGGGGCAAGCTCCCTATCTGAAGACAGCAGGCAGGAGACTTGAGGCCTTGGGGAGCTCTCCACGTTGGGGTTTAGAGACAAAGCCACAGGCTTTCTAGTTTATCTGGTTTCCCCTCAATCCAATACACACTCCAGAAGGGAGAAGTAGTTCCCTTGGACCTTGCCTTCCTTGCCCCTCCCAAAGTCAAATAAACATCCGTCCAGGAGGAACAAGACAGAACTCCTTGAGATCAGACGTTCCTGGTTCTATAGCCATTTATCAAAGCCTCTCTCATCAATTAGAGAAATATTTGAAAAATCATCAGAGCCCCCTGCATGCGCCTCATGTATAATTCAAAGCAATGGCTCCGGATGCAGAGACGGAGCCGCAGAAACCAGGGCTGGCTTTTGAAGGTGAACCTGTCTATTGTCCCTTTCATCGCAAACTCACGAACGCACTCCGCGCCCCTTGAAAATTGCATTTAGCCTTGGATGTAGAAGTGTAGAAATCTTGCACCTGAAGTGTGGGAGCTTCCTCTACCCCCTGCCGGAAACTTCCCCCAGGGGAGGCCATTCCTCAGCTTTTGGAAATTGGGTATCCCTGTGAGATTAAGGCAATAAGAAGTGATACCCCATATATGTGCAGAATTTGCCTTTAATCTCAGTCTCCAAAACCCAGTGGTTCAAAGAGGACTATAAAGAAAGTGAAACAAACAAATAAACCAACGAAAAACCCAGCAAGTAACTACATTAAAACCACCCTTACTTATTTCATTTTTCCCTTCCTCACAGTGCAGGGAATACCCTATTTTATAGGTGAACAGATGAAAACAGAGAGGTGGAGAGACTTGGCCAGGGTCACATAGCAAATCCACAGTGACAAGCACTTGTACCTCCACCACCGGACATTGCCTCGAGGGACATAACACCTGTTTTCTTTTTTATTGTGTTATTCCATTTGAACAGCTTGGAAATGGATAAGTGGGAAATTGGTCATTTGCCTTTTTTTTTTTCCTATGGAAATTTGGTTTTTAATAATTAAGTCTTAAAAAAATATCAAACACCTATCACAAAGGGCAGTGGCCGTCTTGCTTTTATTATTCAAGGCACCCCATGCCCAAATTGTATTTAATTAACAGGTTCAACTGATTTCACTTCTGGACCACATGAATGGCAAGTAGAGCCGACATGATTTAAGACCCCACCACCACCAACGTGGGGCACTGTAATGATGGGGTGATATAGGAGGGGAGCAGGAGACACTCCTCTGGATAGTGGAGGAAAAATATATATATATTTTGATTCAACCCAGAAGTTATTCTTCCTACTCAATCTCAGTCCTCACCTGCCCTTGCAATATGGTAGGACATCGAAATGGCTCTGAGAGAGACAGAGTGGACCCCTGTAGGAGTTCTTGTGCAATGGGTCACTGGGGACAGAGACATGTAGATAGTTCTCCTTGGCTTTTTGCTCTAGGAGGTAGCCGAACGCCAGAAATGTGAGTGGCACGTGGAGTGATTCTAAGCAGAAAATGAGCATTTACCCCATGAAGGGGGTGAAACGGCCCAGGTCTGCCCAGGAAAGCAAGAGAGGTAAAGGGTGCAGAGAGGAGGGTCCAGGGTCCGCCTGATGCAAATGGAAATTTCCAACTGGAACCAGGCAATCGAGGTGAGCCCCGACGGAGAGGTGCATGGCACCCCATGCCCACCCAGGCCCCAGTGCCATGTCTAGAATTCAGCAGGTGCTCAGCAAGGTGAAAGAAGGAGCTGCAGCACCACGTCCCTGCAGAAACTCACCAGGACGTTCTAGTGTGAGTCCCATTAGGCCCTGGGCTTGCTCATCACCAAAGCCCTGTCACATCGCATTATAATGATCTGATTTCCAGTCTGCTTCCTTCCTAGAAACTCCTTTTGCATTCCCAGCATCTTCTCCAGCATATGGTGCATATTAAGCACTAAAGGAAGGAGGGAAGGAAGAGCCGGAGGGAGGGAGGGCAGCTATATTGGGCTGAGGGTTTCCCCAATAAGCGAGCAAAGAGAAGAAACTGGAAATTAATAGGCAGGTCCCACTGCACATCATCTCTGGGATGCTGAGCTAAATGACGCTGCTGTAAGCTCTGTAAGGAGCCATACCTGGTTCTTCTGCGATGGGAGCTCACTCTGCTGTTACTCTACGAGAGTATAAGCCTCAGGACTCCAGGATTTCCCTTGGTCACCACTGTTTCACTAGCCTCTGGGGTATAACTTCTGGTAACAGTAGATATTGGTTGAATGAATGAATCAGCAAGTGAATTGGACCTTTTTGTGTTCTTTATAAAGCCCTGGTTTCCCAAGGCCATCGGTGAGTGGTTCGCGTGGCTCTCTGCACAGGTCATGCCTATGACAGTGGGTGTCCACGCCTGCAGCCCACAGGAGCAGCTCAGGCCAGCAGCCCCCTACAACACCCCCTTCCCCCGCTCAAAGTGCTCAGCCTCACAGTTGAATGGTGTGGGGCCTCCAGGTGGAGGAAGACTTCAGCTGAGTCCAGCAGCCCGTCTTCTAATAACCCTAGAGAATGGTCCTTCCCTTTTGGGGGGAGGGCTCATCTTCCCCTCTATGGAATGTGAAGGCTACCCCAGATGATCCCAAAACTTTCCTAGCATTCCCCGAAAAACAAGGAAGGAGGCGGATGTGGGGCTGGCATTCCGGCAGCTTCCTCTAGCAGCTCCGCTGCGGGTTCCCAAGGCTCGGAGAGAGCGGGGCCCTTGTGTGGGATGAACTCGGGGAGGAGATGTGAGCAAGCATGAGTTAGCACCTCTGCTTAGGGCCCGGGAAAACGTGTCAGAGACACGGAGGGAAACCTGCTGTCATTGTGAAGACAGCAGACTTCCAGACTGAAAATAGGACCTGCCTCTCGACTGTAGGGGAGGGCTGCAGGCTCCCTGCCTCTAGGCTCGGGGGTGCAGGATGGTGGGGCACAGCAAGGCATGCCTGCTGGGACTTGTTTTTCTTAAGACATTTCAAGATGAGGATACAAATCATCAAGAAACCTAATGAGAGCTGTGGGTTCTCTCTCTGAAAAAAGGCAGACCCCTGACATTTTGCATCAGAGGTAAGGGAGGGGGAGGGGTTCCTTGAAGTCTATTTCTAAGCTCTGGAACCCGAATAACACGCCCATGGAGAGTGGAGTGCTCTAGGAGGAGGCCCCGTGGGTCTTAGCTGGAATCGGGCTCTGCCCCATCTGGCTGTGCCTATGCCATTCTGGGTGGCCTCAGTCTCATCATCTATAAAATGGGTGGCCTGGGAGAGGACTATAGCCAATTTCCTTCCGGCTTCCATGCTAGGATTTGGATCCACATGCACACTTGCTGAGAGCTCCCGCTGCACTGGGGCGGCTCTCCTCACTGCTCGGCTGAGAAGCCACGATGCTGAGGAAGAGGAAAACATGCTTTTCTTGGGGAACGGTGGGCTCAGGCATTCAGAATTGACTCTCTAGCATTAAACTCAGCGTCGTTCCGTTGGAGTAACCTGAGTTAGACCTAGACTAAAATGGCTCTCCCCGCGGAAAGCACGAGAAATTCTCTCTCTTCTCTTGCCCCAGCTCTGTCTAAATGGCCGGATCGTGGGAGTTGGGGTCTCCGACTGGCTTCCTTTCCAGGCTTCCCAGTGGGGGACTGACAGAGAGCCAGGAGTGAGGTCACAGACAAATTTCTAGGAGTAAGAACGGAGGCCTGGACAGCTGTGACTTGTCTCCAGCTCACCTGGCCAGGCCTGGGGCCAGACTCGTGCATGAGGTCCAGAGCTGCACCCACTGAGCAAGAACCAAGTGTTTTTCCCTCCCTCCCCAAGCTTCCTGGGGTTCTTCCTCCCTCACGCCCCACACCCTCGCTTTCTTAGTAAATGGAAGGCCAGTGGGAGGGGACCCAGGAGCCCAGACTATGCAGGAGCCACACTCCCCCGCCCAAGTGCTCTGCCTAGAAAGGATGACCAGCTAGTGTACCTCCCGCCCTGTGGTGAGCCTGCCTGGGGGGGCCTCCCTTTCCCACCCTGCACCCTGGGCCCTACAACGCCCCCACCCTGCTTAGCGCTCCTTCCTCGGTTCTTCATGGGCGGGATCCACATGATAGCTTCTGTTGCGGTTTGCGTCCTGACTCAGATCATATGACATTCTTGAGCAGGAAACCATTATCCCACTTGAAATTATGATGCATTCATAAAAGCAATCGGTGAGAAACCATAGAGCACTGGCTCTCCTGCCCACTTCTTCAAGTTCCCACTCACTTGTTTAGAGACCTGTGTCTTTCCCTGTGACTTTTGGTTTCTTTCTGGGGCTGATGTACCCTTAATCCCACCTCTGCGCCTTTCCATGGGCTGTTCCGTTGGCCTTCTCCACCGCCCCCCAGGCCCCTCCTATCCTTCAAGACAGCTCCATACCACCTTCCTTAGAAAACCTTTCCCAACACCCAAACCCAAGTGAGGTTTCCTTCCCCCATAACCCTTGGTCCACTGGGCATTGAGAGGAGAGTAATGATGTCAAGTCTGGTGCCAGGACCTCAGCTGGTCCCCATAGCAACCTTTGCGGATAAATACTGACATCCCCATTCACAGGGGAGGACGGGATGGCAGGTAGGTTAGCTGACTTGCCCAAGATCCCACAGCCAGAGAGTGGGAAAAGCACCCAAGCCTGGATTTTGTTCCACTATTATGGGCAACCTCCTGGTCCCGCACCAAGCACGTCTTTCTTCCTGACTTACTTCCTGACCGTGGCTTGTTTGTGTGGCTTCTTCTCCGATCTGGGGTCTCCTGAGAACAGAGGCTGCTCTGCTCTCTGCCTTCCGCACAGTGCCGTGCGGAGGGGCTGCTCCGCCAGTGTCTGAAGGACTGACTTAAATCTCTCCACACCATCGTTGGCATTTTCCTGCACCTCGAGCCTCGGTAATGAAATTTCCGCCTTGCACCGTCAAGGATTGAAATGTCGAAAATGTCACAACCCGGAGGAAGCCAGAGCTCTTGAAATTTACAAATAAAACAATGGCCTCTGTTGATCGCGCATCTGCCATAGGGCTCATGGCAAGCGTTTCCCTCTGACTCTTGACAATCCATTCAGTTTCCTCCAGGAGAGCCGCACGGGTGTTTGTGGCTGGTGTCGGTTCCGGTCGGTCACTGCCCTCCCTGGGTGTTCCTTGTTAGACTTTCTGATATCGCACCTGCCTGTAAGTCATTTGCTGTTACATGTGTCCCATTTTCTGGATGAAGAAACAGAGGCTCACAGGAGAGAAGGAGATCACAGGGTTAGGTCTTGCCAGAGTCGGGTGCGGAAGCCTGGAATGTCTGTGGCCCCTGTAACTTAACCAGCACACCATTCAGCCTCAAAGCCTGGCTCTCATCCCTCCCTTTCCTCCCACCCTCAATAGGCCTGGGGTCAGTGTTCACACAGGGGTGGGTGAGGGGCTGGTTCTCCTGCACACTGGTGCAGCCCAGCTGTTTACAAGAAAAGTGCTCTGCCTGGGCTCAGTCCCTCCGTTGGAGGGCGAACACCGGCTTCCGTGCTGGCGTGCAAGAGGGCCTGGGGCCCTCCGTAATGCTGGAGCTGAGCAGGGGTCCATGGTCCTTCTGGTCACATGGAAGAGGAGTGAAGGCCAGACCCACCACTCAGAGATGTGGATCGCAAATGCTGGTCTTCTACCAGCAAATTCTGGTTGGTGGTATTTTGGTAACTTCTCACGAAACAAACCGTGGATTTGGGGGCTGAAGTCCTGGCTCCTCCTTACTGTGTGATACTGGTCGGGGTGCTTACTCCGTTTGGACTCACTAGCTTGCCTGGGCTGGATAAGCTACAAGACCCCCTCCAGCTCCATCTCTATGAGGATTTGAGGGTAGGCTCTGGGGTCTGATGTCCTGGATTCAAATGTCAGCGATGGGTTAGGGGGAAATGTCCCACCTGTTAAATGGGATAATAGCAGTAGCTGCCTCCACTGGATATTGGACAGAAAGTACTTAGAATAATAGTCCCAGCCACATAGGTGTACTCAGTAACTCTGTATTATCATCACATTAAGGTTGAAGTGGTCATTTTGACTCCGAGCAAGACAATACAAATGAGAAAGTGAGGCCCAGAGAGTTTAAGTAACTTCCACAAGGTCACACAGCTAAAACAGGGTTGGTCCAGTCCTCAGGCTCCCCGTCACCAAGCTTCACGTCCTTCCTGCCATACCCCCACTGCCCTGGGAAGGAGACCCACAGTTTGGACAGCAAGGGAGAGAGGGATCTTCTCCAGGTTGGGAGAAGGACTGGCCTGTCTCCATCACTCTACCAAACTATCAACCACTGCCAGCTGTGAAGAGGTGGGAAGAATGTGGGGCCTGGGTTCAGGGGCCTTGGGTTTCAGTCCCGCCTCCTTTTCTTACTAGCTGTGTGGCTTTGGGAAGGACAGGCAACCTTTCTGGGCCATGGCGTCTTCATCAGTAAACGGAGGGAAAGCAGCCCTGCCCTCTCCACTTACAGGTTGTTAGGTGCATTAACCAAAGTGCCACCTGCCAGATCCAAGGTACCTCCTCAGGGACGAAGCTTACAGAGGAGTCTGTGTTCTCTCAGGGTCCCCACAGAAGACAGCTGGCCCACTCCGGCGGGGTAGTTGAGGAGGAGTTAGTAAGACGTTGTTTACAAAAGTGGGGCCAGAGTGCAGAACACCCCAGACATAGCACAGCACGCAGAGGCTGGCCGGGGCCAGGAGGCCTTATGTAACAGGTCTGTAGGTACGGGAGGAGGGGTAGCTAGAACAGAGACGGACAGCCAAGGCTGGGAGTGGAGGGGTGTCTGCTGGCCAGACAGGACCCCCTAGGTCCCAGTGGGAGGAAGCCAGAAGTTGGGCACTCCAGCTGCTCTCTCGTCCCTTGCTGAGGTCTCCTGCTTGAGCGCCCCACTGGCCGAGCTCAGTGTGAGACCCAAGCACATGTGCTCTACCCAGGCAGAGCTCCTGGGGGAAGGCCGAGAGCAGACCCGAGGGACAGACTGGTGCCCTCCAGGGCCACACGGTACAGGGGGCTTGTCAGAACCGCCTCCCTCCCTCCTGGTTCTGCCTCTGCGCCCGAGAGCTGACTAGGCGATAATGGGACCCGTGCTGGAGAGAGCGCCATATTCAACCTGTCAGGGGTTATTGTAAAAGGAGATTTAGTTTCTTTTTTGTGAGTAAAACAATGAAACCTCCATAATTGTTCCAGGAGAAATAAACATGCCAAAATATTTAAGTACTAATAAAACTTAAGAATTATCCCAGCATATTTAAATATAGATGTATTTTTATGGCTGGCAATGAAGGCAATTGCCAGCAGAACGCATTTCATCCAGGCCATTTGCTACTCGTTGCCCACCCCCTCCTTCGAGGGGTGGATGGGGAGGGGGTGCAGACGTGGAGCCTTCCCAGGGGTGGGAAGAGGTTCCCCTCCCTCACAAGCAGGCCGCAATTGTTCCTGTGCAGCGCCCCGGACGCCGGACACTGGGCTCCACACCGTGCATGGCTGACTCCTCCCGAGAGCCCTGCCGCTGCCCGAGGGGCCATCGATCTGACGGACAGCCGAGGAAGCGAGGTGCGGGAGGGGGCAGGAAGTTTAAGGCTGCAGGCCTCCAGCAGGCAGAGTTAGGGCCTTGACCAAACTTCAATAGCTTCTGACAAGGGTCTCAGACTCGATGCCAACATGGTGGCCCCCCACTGTCCTCACCCAATCTCACTGCTGCAGCTGAAGGCTTCTGTCTGTCCATCTGAGTGTGTACGTGCGTGTGTGTGTGTGTGTGTGTGTGTGTGCAAACCTGACCCTGGTTTCCTGGCTTTTAGCCTTTGCATGACTCGCTGTTGCCCACAGAGTACACTCTAAGCCCCAGGGCTGCATCCGAGGCCCTGCCTATTTCCTCAGCTCTGTCCTCTCTGCCACCTGGAGCCATACCCTGGCGGGACTAGAGGATTCTGGTCCGTGCCTCTGTGTGGTGGCTCATGGAGGTCCCTCTGCCTGGAACACCTCTGTCCCCTTTCCTGTCTGGCTACTCCTGTGCTTCTTTCATAGCCCAGCTCTTACAAGCTTTCCAGAAATCCCTCCCCGGGACTCTGAACTTGGGCGCACACTCCTTGCATTGCAGCTCTGCTGTGTTCCTCAGCTCACCCCTGAACCACGGTGTGCTGGAATGAGCTCCTGATGGGACTCACACGGGGACTCCATCCTCTCCATCTTTGCGTGCCGCACCCAGCATCCATGACTGGCCCGAACCATGGTCTCACGGGAAAAAACATGAATCAGCCACCCTGAGGGAAGCACACCGAGGTAGGTTAGCCTCACGGCTCTACCGCTCCGTACCTGCGTGACCCCAGACACATTTCTCAGCCCCTCCAAGGCTCACCTGGAGGGCAGAGATAACAATGCCCAGCTCACAGGGCTGTGGGAGAAGCAGAACGCCATTTGTAAACACGTGAGGCAGGAAGCCAGGCTTCCTCCTAAATGCCGGGTAAACGTGGGTCTGCGACTGTGCTTTTAAAACTGCTCTGGTCTATGGGCTCTTCCTGGGCTGAGTGGGCCCCCACCCTTCACACAGACCTCACAGACCTTTCCATCCATTCCCAGTCTTTGGGACCAATCTCCTGAGAAGTATAGGATGCCCAGAGAAGCCAGAGGCCCAGAGAGATTAAGTGTTTTACCCCAGGCCACACAGGAAGTGACGGATGGAGCTGAGAATGGTGCCTGGATCGGGGCATCCCCAGCTCAGTCAGAAACGAGCCTTGGTAAGGGGTAGACTCATTTGGGGGAGCCCACCCTCTCCAAACTCCGCTGCGGCCTGTGTCCAGTGGCCGGCAGTTCTGGCAGAGGTCAGCTGCTTCCAGTGAGACCTCCTCCACCCGACTGGGGGTTGTCTGAATGTCAAGCCTCAGTTGGAGAGGTTTATGGGGTCAAGACCCCCCTCCTGTGTTCTGCCCAAATGCACAGTGGCTTTCCGTCCCACTTGCAGCTGCACTTACAGTCTTGCTTTTGCCACGTGAGCAGCTGAGTGGCCTCAGGGCCCTGGCCTAGGAACAAATTCTTTCTTTACCTCAGTCTCCCCTTCTATAAAAAAAAAAAAAGGTGTTTCCTTTGATGATGAAAAAAACTAAAATTGTTACAATCACAATTGTCACCACTAATCACCATCATCATCGTAAAAAATACATTCAGGGGATGTTGTAGTCTATTTGGATATCCGGACCCCAAGGAATTTGATTTCTCTGCTCAAAACAACATCACCCATGTCCTGTTTTGTTTTTTTGGTTTTTTTTTTTAGATGTTTTATCGTGACAAAATATGTATAACCTAAAATTCACCATTTTAACCATTTTTAGGTGTACAGTTCAGCGGCATCATCCACATGGTTTTGCAAATATCACAGCCATCCATCTCCAGAACTTTCTCATCTTCCCAAACTGAAATATGTCCCCATTTAACACAAACTCTCCATTCCTTCCTCCCCCCGGCCTCTGGGAACCACCATTCTGCATCTGTCTCAATGAGTCTGACTACTGGAGGAATCCTTCCGTAAGTGGAATCAAATCATATTTGTCCTTTTGTCACTAGTTGGCTTCACTCGGTATCATGTCTTTGAGGTTCATCTACACTATCGCAAACGTCAGAATTCCCTCGCTCTTTAAGACTGAATCACCTCCCTGCTCATGTATGTTCCACATCTGGTTGACCTGTCTACCTTTTAGCTATTTTTTAAACAATGTCTCTATGAGCATGGGCGTGCAAATGGCTGCTTGAGTCCCTGTCTCCACTTACCTGGGGTCAGAAGCTGACTTGCGGGATGGGGTGGAAGTCTGATGAAGTTGATTGGAGGAGCCACCCATTCTTCACCGTGGTTGTGCTATTCCACATCCCCAAGAGCTGTCCACAAGGATTCTGATGTCTCCACAGCCTCTCCAGCGCTGGCATTGTCTGTTTTTGGTTCTTAAGTTATTGCTCTTGCTCTACGGGGTGGTTAGTGATGTGACGAGTGATGTCGAGCATCTTTGTGTGAGCGTGCTGTTCCTTTGTCTATCCTCTCTGGAGAAACATCTTGTCAAGTGCTTGGAATGTTTTTTAATGGGTTTGGTTTTATTGTTGTTATTAGATTGTAACTCATGCTATATTTTATTTTATTTTTGTTTTTAAAAGGATTTATCTATTTATTTGAGAGAGAGCAGTAGCAGGGAGGAGGGGCAAAGAGGCGTGGGGCTCGATCCCACAACCCTGAGATCATGACCTGAGTTGAAGGCAGACCCTTAACCATCTTGAGTCACCCGGGTACCCCTCTCATGCTCTATTTTAACATGACGTGAACTGCTCAACCATCTTTCCACTGATAGAAGGAATGACATGAGTATGTGTATCACGGGGTAGAAAGCACACTTTTAGGAAGCATTTCTTTTGTTTAATCTTTGCCAACCGTGTGTGAAGTAAGTGGTATGACCCTTCTGTACAAGGACACTGAGGTTCAGAGACCTTAGGCAACTTGCCCAAGATCACTCAGCTGGTAGAGAGATACACAGAACAGGATTTGGGACTTACTCTGTGCCCCCCATAGTCTGTCTCCAAGGCCACATTTAGCTGTGTACCCCACACAGCCTCCCCACAAAAGCCAAGACCCCTAAAACAGAGAACAACCACAGAAAAGTCCTATCCTTTACTGTTATCTGTCCGAAGAGACGCCCCCAGGTGAATGATGTAACCAGAGGGTCAGAGCAAGGCCCACCATTAATCTCATGGTTACAAACAATATAGGAAGGTTATGCTGGCCTCAAGCCCAGTTAAGTGGACATTTGGATTTTTTCCAAAACAAATGTGGATACTGTAAATACAGGTCAGCTGGTTTGCAGGAAATCAGCATCCAGATGAAGCAGCCTCTAGAAAGATATTTCCAAAAGTCCTACTTCAAAGAGCCTGGGGCTGGGGGTGGATCATTTGGAGCATGTCTCCTTCTTGTAAAACATTTTGCATTCATTCAAAACTTCCTTGCTTGGGGTGCCTGGGTGGCTCAGTGGGTTAAATCCTCTGCCTTTGGCTCAGGTCATGATCCCAGGGTCCTGGGATTGAGCCCTGCATCGTGCTCTCTGCTCAGCAAGGAGCCTGCTTCCTCCTCTCTCTCTTCCTGCCTCTCTGCCTACTTGTGATCTCTGTCTGTCAAATAAATAAATAAAATATTTCAAAAAAAAAAAACAAAAAACTTCCTTGCTGAGGGGCTTCTGGGCACTCAGCCGTACGCTGGGCGTGGGCTCCTGTGGGCAATGCTAGAGGTAGAGAGAGGCCGTGAATTATGATTCCGACAATAATCATCTGTTCCCCAGAGCAGTCTGCCTTCCAGCAGGGAACATATGCCCAGAGAAGTTGGGATGCTTGCCTGTGGTCACACAGTAAGTATGCAAGTGGTAAAGCGGAGAAGATACCCCAAGTCTCTTTTGAGTCGCTCTACTTTCCTAAATCCCAATATTTTTCTATTTATGCTATTGCATTTTCAAGATCACTTGCTAGCCTCAGAATGGGTATGACAATCTTCTGGCAGAAGTTACGTCTTGATTTTGGTTTCAAAACAATAAAGTAAATGTAGATAGGTTTCTATTTCTTTCCTTTGAGAATCTGAAGTAGAGGTTAAGACCTACTCCCGGGAAAAGTTGGAGACCACAAGAAGGAAGAAAAGGAAGTGCTCATGGAGCTCTTTGATTAAGTGCCTCTTGAGTAGGACAGACAGTGAGTTCTTTTAATCTACTCCTACCCAGGATGTATGAGCAGAGATTGTCCTCCTTTATTAGCACAAACCCCTGATGGGCTGAGACTTTGCTCCGGGTACTTTCCGGGGGCCCGATGAAGCAGTTCCACTGCGGTTCCCCTAGTGGTGTGGGTGGGAGGGGTTTTGCCATTCCAGGCTGGCGCTAGGGATGGTTTATCCTAACAAAGCTCTGGCCAGGGATGGACTACCTGTCTCCTTGTTGGTTTCCCTTGGGAGAGTTGGGTTGGGATCCATTCCCCTGACCATCAAGGGAAGACAACAGGGCAATGTGCACAGAAGGCACAAGAAGGAATAACCCCACCTAGGGGCTCTCCCACCATTGCTGGCTCACCCTCAAGACTGTCGAAATCTCATGTTAAGAGAGCGTCAGCAGTCATGCTGGCAGCCCCAGGGCTCCCTAACTGAGGTTGGAGCCTCCTCTTCTTGGGGGTGCCATTTTGTCATTCTATGCAGATGGTAGGTTTCTTGTTCCTTTCGCAAAGAACCCAATCTTAATCAAGTCTATCTCGAGTATGAATGCTAAAGAAATTTTTGTAGAAGGACAGAGGAAGAAAGGAGAGAAGGAAAGAAGGAAGGATTGAAGGATAAATCGAGAAATTTCCTTTGAAAAAAATCCTTGAGATGCATCTGTTCTAACTGTATTTGTTGGGAGTGGCAGATGTTTTCATTAGTAGAGCCTGACAGAGTGAGAGAGAGAGAGAGAGAGAGAGAGAGAAATCAGTGGTCACTTCATGTTTGCCAAGTGAATGAATGAATTAATGGGTGAGTGAATGAATAGCAGGGATTTGGGATTTGCTTGCTGAAAGAGAGATTTCCTTATGGAACCACGTCGGTCACTATTGGGAAAATCAAGGGGGCTAAGTAGACTAAGGCTTTGGCTTTAGGTCACAAGGAAAGGGACAAGCCCATGATGAAATGTTCACATTAGGAGGCCAGTTTGAACTAAATGTGGCAAAGTTATTCTCAGTGCCAAATCTGTTCATTGTGACTTCTGGGTCCCAGCCTGCTCAGGATCCTCTCTCCCAGTCATGCTCTTAAATTGCCAGGGAAAGGACTCTTGTCTGAACATAGCCCGTGATTCACCTCTTCCCTTTCAAGCCAGGAGCAGGAAGGGTCTCCAAGGAACTAGCAGTGGAGATGCAGGGTCATCAAAGAGAGGGGAAAGGAGTGTTTATTGAGGTGTTGATGGAAACAGACGGATTAATAGGAAAGAATTTTTTTTTTTTAATTTCCAAATTCAAAATCATTCTTTCAATTAAAATACAGTGATGTCCTCTCTCCTTTAGGTGGGTGATCTGCTGCCTCCTGCATTTTCCCTTGCAGCAAATTAAGACCTTCCTCAGACTTCCTTCCATTCCCCAAGTCCAGATTCAGAAAACAGAGGCTGGGGAAGCGGCCTGAAACCAGCGAAGGAGGTCAGGAACTCTGCAGGGTGAGCCTCGACATCTCGCCGCATTAACCCTGCAAACTCAGGCCAAGCAGTGAGGCTGGAGTCATTAATACCTAATGATGTCGTATTGTCTTCCAATAACAAACCATCTCACCAGTTGGTTTTATAGGGTACCAGCTGTTGTTAATTGGGGGAGATGAGCATGAAATGGCTGCTTTCACACCTGACCAAGAGAGAGCGGCAGCATTGAGGGGTCCAGGGAAACCGCCTGCTGCAGGCAGGGGGCTCCTCAGCACTGCCTTGGCAGGGGACAGGCACAGGGATAGCATGGGGCAGCAGTCCTCTCCAAGCTCGGCGGGCACAGCACTGACAATGAGAGGTCATTTAGCACCCTGCCTCTCCCCCTGCAGGCCGGCGGCTGGCGCTTGCCAGGCAGTGCCACCTCCTCTTGCTTTTGCGGCTGGCCAGGGGAGGGGCAACCCCAAACCAGGGCCGCATGTTGCACAGCTGGAACCTTGCCCAGCCTCTGGCATGTTCCAGTTCTGCGGAAGAGGCACCACCATGTCCTCCAGCACCAACACCGTCCTCTGCCCCCCAGCTATAGGTGACGGGACTGGGTGCCAGGCTGCCAGCAAGCAGGGACTGCAGGGCCTGGCTGTCCCACGGGGGGCTGGCCCCATTGCATTTTCTCTTTTGGTGTTCCATCCAAGAGTCGAAGAGACCCAGACAGAGGTCATCACTTAGCAAGAGGAATGAAGCAAAAAAGGGGCAGTGCTGTGATGGAGAGGGGCTGGGGCACCCCCTGGGTCCAGGAGCAGGCAGGCGAGAGGAGGAAACTGTGCACAGTGCGGGACCTGGTGCAGAAGGAGCATGGAATCCCTTCCACGTGCACTCTCAACTCCCCGTCCCTGCGGGCTTCCTGAGACACCCACTCGGAAGCGCGTTCCGTCATCCCCATTTCTCAGATGGTTCTGAACCTCCATGTGGAGGCTGCCTCGACTTCTTCCGACTGAGAAAAGCTCAGGTCCCTCTCTCTGCCTACATTTGCCTTTATTTTCAGCGTTGTTGCAAAAGACGGGAAAGCAGAGCATGAAAACATGTACTGTAAATAAACCAAATTAAAGTAAAATTGACTCATTTAGCAACCAGCCTCCGATCTTGCATTAGAGGCAATTGAAGAGATTTCACAGATTTTAGTAACCAGATAAGATTATTATATAAACAGACTTCTGCATTGAATGATGAGCCATATCTTGAGGAGAATATTTGAAATCAATAGTAATACAGACTGAGAATTAAGTAATGTGGTTAAGCACCTTTGAATGATGCCATTTTTAAGAGCTGATTAGAAATAAATATGCCAATTGCAGCAGAGCCGATCGCTGGAATAAAGGGAAGATTAATCAATTTGGGCCCAAGACCCGTGGAGGCCATCTTGGTGTGGCCAGCTCGGCGCTCTGGTTTGCTGGATGGAGGCTGGAAAGCTCCGGGGCCTGATGGCGATCCAGAGAAGGGACAAGAGATGCTATCAGAGTCCTTAGGCAGAACCACAGCTCTGCCCACCAAGGGGCTGGCGGTGGCGGAGAGGGGAGGATTAGCCGTAAGCTGCTTAAACGGCTCACGCAGGGCGAGCCGGAGCGCAGGGAGGAAATTACAGCTGGGGACACTGACAACCCTGGGATCGCGTTTGGAATGCCCAATTACCATTCAACTGGGAAATGATTGGTCTTTTGGCCGCTCTGTAATCATCGCTCACCTGGACAATTGCACCGGCTTCCCGACGGGTCCCCACGTGAGCCGGCGGATGCATTCCATACACGGTCACCATAGCGATCTTTCCTAAGCACCACTCAGATCCTGTCACTCACCTTGAAGAAACCGTGGCTGCCTTCCTTCTGACTTAGGCCCAGGGCCAGGTACCTTCGCTTAGAGTTCAAGGCCCTCCACGGCCCTGCTGTCCCTACTCCTCTCGTTTCTTCCTACTCCCAGTTCCTGCCTTATGATGGCTCCAAGGGGAAGCCTTTAGGGATGCCTGCTGTAGCTTTGCGGCATTGTCTCTGCCTCTGCCGGGTCCTTCCTGCCTCCCCTGTCTGCTGAAACCCACCTCTCTCCCACCTCGTTCAAAGTCCGTCTTGACCGTTCATTCCTCCAACTCTAGCAGAACTAGCCGCTATTTCTCTGTTAGCACCCTACCTGAACAAACCTTTCCTGATTCACATGAATGTCATTCACGATTTCTTTTGTATCCAGGGACACTCAGGAGTATCTTTGCAGGGCTATGTGCTGTGGTTGTCCCTGAAGACCAGGGACATAGTGAGAGAATAGAGAAGTGGTCTCTAGCCTCTCAGGGCTCAGTTTCACACTGAGTATTTAATACTCTACACAGCTTTCCCTGATCCAGTAGGCAAGCCACACTTCTTTCATTCAACTGGCAGAAGGTAGGTGCTCAAGAGTGGTTGAATGAATGAATGAGAGATCAAACAAAGGAATGAGTAACAAAGATGGATCAGGGAGAGGTGGTTGCAGTGAAAATTTTTGCTTGGCAGAAGGAACAGGGTTCTGATAGTTGCCCAGCTCGGCCTAAGCTGCCTTCTGCAGGGCTGAGCTCCCAGGAGCTAGAGGCATCCATGCAGAGGGAGACCATCTGTCAAGGAGGTTCCAGAAAAGACTCAGAACTGGCAGTGAGATAGAAGTTGCAGTGCTGTGGGCTCTAGGCTCAGCCCTACCACTGACTCACTATGTGACCTCCGGTAGAGCACAACCTTTCTTTGAGCCTCAGTTTCTCCCTCTGTAAAATGGAGACTTTGGACAGCTGGCCAGTCGTGAGCTCTTTGCTCAAATGAAGCAAGCAGAGGATAATTTGTGAATGTTGAAATCCAGACAACATCTTCTGTAGTGGACTCTGACTAACATTAGTGTGAGACTCTATCCTATGGTAGGAACAGAAAAAAATATAACAGTTGTAGGACTATGGGAGAAGCAGTAAGTGCAAGATTTTGTAAGGAGAGTATGATAAATGTGAGGAACACTCTCATGAGCTAGTGTAGGCTGGGAAGGCTTCCTGGAGGAAAGGAGGGAGTTCAGATCTATGTGAGAGGAGATCTGAATCATTAAGGCCATGTCCCAAGTGCCCCGTAGGTGAATCCCCATGCCACACCTTCATCCCTAACCAGGAACATGGCAGGGTAGGGGGCCCTATTCAGAAGGCTGGGCTTCTTGCTCAAAGGGGACAGGATGGGGATTTTTCTTTGTTGTGTTTTGTCCTTGTTTTCTGCAGTAAGCAGGCCTGCATCCTCTGGCTGCATGAAGACCTGAGCTATATGACCCTGCCATGGGCAGGCTGAACGTGGGGGTATACCTTGGCTCTAGTCCTCGTTGTTCTGCAGGCTGCTCAAGCTACAGGTGCCTTGAACTAGGGAAGCTTGCTAGAAGGAGCCATACCTGGCAGCCATACCTGGGTTAGCCAAGAACAGGCAGAGAACCCCATTCTCTAGGTCATCAGCTGGGATCTGGGCTTTTCAGTGGAGGGCTCAGGGCCAGGGGCTGAGAGAGGCTGGGTCTCTGAGCATTTCATCTGTATGAGGCCATCTGTGTGCCAGCCTTCTTCTTACTTTTCTGCCTGACCATCCATCTCAAGCATTCATGGCTCTGTGAGCTTGGGGTTCTGTTCGGGCTCTGGGCAATGGGCCCCATGCAGGAGGTCTCCTGGCCAGTTGTTGAGCTCCTACTGTGGTCAGAGGAGGAGGTGAGGTGTGGTGGTATAAAGTTCTCTGCTTCTACCCATAGGTCACCTACCCCCTCTCACTTCCTTTATAAGACAACACCTGAGGCCACCTGAAGGACCCCTATAGATCATTAAGAGCACATACTTGATGGGGATCCTGAGGCTGAGAGAAGGCAGAAGGCTTGTCCAAGATCCCAGGATGACTTAGCCAAAGAGCAGAGTCTAGAATGTGCAGATGCCCATCCGGTTTGCTATCCACCATGGCATGCGGTTCCAGCCTCAGGGTTCATCTGTGGGACTTTGCTCCTCACTACACAGGGAAGGACCCCAGGGACAGGGTTTGCATGCCTCATGGTGCCCATGGAGTCCCACGGAAGCCAGGACTTTCTCCCCACTTCCTCTTTCTCTGCCTCTGCCCCGCCTGCTCCCTGTGTCCTGGGCCCTCTGAGGTTCTGCTGTCTGGCCCGGCCTGGATCTCCCTGCCGCTCACATTCGGCATTATCATCCTTGCTCCTCTTGGCTGTTGGTTAAGTGTTGTGCTGTCACCAACTCATAAACATGGTTACATGCTTCTTTCTGGTTCTCTTTGGGTCAAGCCAAACAAGAAACATAGCCACACCCAAGCTTTCCAATTAAACACATGTGCTTACTCCTCTGCTTCCTGCCACCACCCCTTGGCACAGAGGGTACAGAAGAGGACCAGGAGATGCCTCCCGTCTCACCCACCTTCTGCAGTCTGCAGAGTCAGCAGAGGGGAAAGCCCATCCCTCCGCTAAAATGGCAGGGTAGCTGCTTCTGGCGCAGGGGGAGCCACCTGCTCCATTGGGGCCCTGCAGCAGGAGAGCCAACAGAATTCCTGTGTGCCCAGGAGAGGAGACATGCAGTGCCTCTTTTTACTAGCTAACCAGACTGGAGTTAGCTACAGCTTCCATCGGTCACCGTCAAATACACCTGTTACTTCTCTCTTCTTCTTGGGGAATCTTACTTATTCAAGCGTAAGTTAACTGGTCTATTATCCTAACAATTTTTGGGACAATAGGACTAGAGAGCTCTGCTAATGATACTCGCCTCGGGTGCCCATCTAATGGGATCCCTGTAGCATGACACCTTGAGCTTGGAGTCTCTGGGTCAGTAAGGGGAGCCCCGGGCTCTTCCCCCACCAACCACGTTCCAAAGTTCAAGTTGGACAACGTGGCTTGGCTCTACCCTAACTAAGAGTGAAGAGTGTGATTGAAACTTTCCTGGGGGAACAACTGGGTCTGGGAAAGTTTCTTGGTGTCTCCTTTTTGTTGGTTCTGGTTACAGACCTGCCTGGGAAGGTGGAGCATCTCTTCCATCTTCTTAATGCTCACCTGGGAGAAGCCAGCATGGTGTGCCTCAACACTTGGGAAACGTTGTCTCCAGGGGATTCTCTCTCTCTTTTTTTTTTTTTTAGTTTTTATGTTTCAGAGCATGATGGTGGAATTTTCCAGCTCTGAACTTTAGAGTTTGAAGGGAGAGGGCTATGAGATTTCACCAGGGTATCTGAGGGAAGAGGGATATGGATCCTGGGGAGCTGAAGAGTGGAGAAACAGGTTCCTTGGGCTTGGAGGAGCCTACATCAGGAAGGGCAGCCAGGGCTGTGTCTCCCCAGTGGCAGCTGTGTCCAGGGTCATCACACCGCTCACCCCCCCGATGCTGGGCCACGCAGACAGGCTCTTTGAGGTCAAGGAAAGGTCAGTGTTTCATATCTGAATGGACACAGAAGGGACAGGGACAGTGGCTGTGGGAGGGGGTTAAAGGTTGGGGGGGACTGAATAACCCCAGAAGAAACCCAAAACCAAGCAGGGGGTGGGGGGCTCTGAGACCCTCACTCTGGCCTCTGGTTGCCCCACCGACACTACACAAACACACAAAGCTGGGAAGGCTGCCTGGGAGGCAGACATTCCCCTCAGGGCTTTCAGTTAGGGCTCCTTTCTTTCAATAATTATTGTTATTTTTTATTCAACAAACTATTACCAACAGCTGACTTTGCTTCAGGTCATGTGCTTGGCACCCAGAGGAGGGAGATGAATCAGTCCCAGTCCCCGGAAGAGCTGTGGTCTTCATGAGGAACAGTCCAGAAACAAGAGTGCAACGCGGTGAGGCAGACGCGTCCGCAGGACACTCTGGGAGCCCAAACAGGGGCCGCTGTGGGGTGGCAGAGTCAGGAACCGGAAGGGGTTTCAGGTGCCTCCCCCCCAACCATGGTGTCTCTTAGCAGACCAGGGAAGTAAGGAGCTCACCACACCCCTTGTTCCCGGCACTCGGTTCCATCAGAGGACCTTCCCGCCCACTTCCCAACAGGAGTCTCACCATAGCTGTGGTTTCTGACCTTACTCCCAACACCCTCATCTGCCCCAGCTGTATAAACATTCGGGCAAAGCGACTGGGCATAAGTGATTCTTCTGGGAACTTCCCCGCGGCCGCTCAGGGGCACGTGTGTGCTTTTGAGTGACATGACCCCTCCTGCGAGAGCGTGGCCCAGCCCGGGCTCCGGGAAGCACCCCCACACCCCTACCCCACCGTGAGCCCATTGCTGCATCCTGGCAGGGGCTGCACAGACAGACAAAACCACCCCACGTGATCCCTCTGGGCACAGCAATGCAGTCCTGCAGTGAATAACCGTGTCCTCGCCCTGAAAGGGTGGGGAACAGGTGAGCAGGAAAGAAGGCTGCTCAGAAGAGAGGGGTTTCTTCCTTTTCCTGCTTGCTGTCCCAAAGCACGCCTCCAGTCTGGGGTGGCAGACTGCAAGGAAGGAGGGCAGACCCGGCCTGACACAGCAGCAGGGGGCGGTCCTGAGGTTGGTTCAAAGCTCCCCCAGCCTGTATCCCCATTCAAGACCCCAGGGACGGGGCTGCTAGGAAGTGGGAGTAAGGACTTCAGTGAAGGGAAACCAGTGTCCTTCAAGCACAAATGTGAGGCCCCTTTGCCTGTTACTCACCGAGTGTGAGATGTGTATCATTGCCATTTCCAGAAGAGGAAACTGAGGCTCACTAGATTGAGCAAGAGGTGTCCCCCAGCCAGGAGGGATCAGAGTGGGGAATTGAACTTGGGTATGTTTGTACCCTAGCGGGCCTTCCCTCCGCTGGGCCACACTTCCCGACCGCCATTAGTGGCCGTGGTCAGAGGGACGAGGTGGAGGCGGGGAGGCCAGCAGGTGCCACTCCAAGGAGGTGCCCGCTCTTGCAGTCGAGTGCGTGGAGGGGCAGCACCCCAGAGTGGGGGCCTCCTTAAGTGTTTAAATGTGGTGCCCATCATGGGTCCCACATGGTGGTGAAGCTTCACGAGCTCTCCTGACTCTTTCCCAGGGACTTGAAGAAGGATTGGGAATATGACCATGGCGTGAGACTACAGGAAAATGTGTCCGCACATTTTTTCCCCTGGGCGAATCCAACTGGAGTCCCTGGAGGTCCGGAGAAGTCCAGGGTCTGTTCCTTCAGAGCCCCTTTGTCAGTCTCTGATTTGGACCCTTGTGCTCATGGAAGCAAAGATCAAGTGGATGGGGCTTTACCTCCACGTCTTCATTAGCTTACTGTTGTCTCTGCTGTGGACTTGCTCACTCCTGGACTGCCTCTCAGGAAGGCCACACCTACTGGCAGTCCCTCCCCCTGCCCCACCATCACTTCACTTAAGGGCAAAGCAAGGCCTTCCCCTCCAGCTGCTCTCTACATTTCTAGGCCAGATCCTTGAAACTGGCCCCAGTCAGTGAGGAGAATTAAGGGCCTCTCCCTGTGTTCTTTCTGCGGTGGCCTGACTCCCTTCTTGAGTTGCTAAAGATGTCCCATCAGTGATGGTGGCCAGTGATGATGACCATCTGTGGGCCTTTGGTGGACACTGTTCTACCCCCCACCCTACTGGCAGCGACACGCTCAAGCTTGGCGAGGGAGTCTGTGGTGAAAGGCCTCTTCCTTCTGAGGAACGAGCCACAAGTGTGGCTTGAATGACGTTTTTGGTTCTTCATCAATTCCAGAGGACAGCTGTGGCATCCCGGTGAATGAAAAAAGCAAGTCACAGAATAGCACGCAAACCAGAATGTACTAGTGTGAAATACATATGCAATGACACCATTTCCTTTTTCTGGGTACACATTCACATGAGTAAATACAGAGGGAAAGTTCTAGAAGAACAACTCTATTCCGTGACCTCTCATGGGGCTGGGTGGAGCACACTGGGTGGGAGGGGTGGTGACCAAATGGAATTCTAGTCTTATCTATAATATTTTAATTTTCTGGAAGGCACGAACATCCTTATATCTTTTATGTAATTAAAATTAATTCATAAGTGAGAGGGAATGGGCACTGTGACATAAAGGTGACTCCAAGTCTGAGGGTAAACATTCTCTCCTCTGGTCTGTGAGCAGGTTTTTTTGCCCCTGAAATGCTGGGAAATTTGATGTAGTTCCAGCAGTAGTTTCTCTAAAGGGCTTAAGTCCCCCAGCATGAGGACTAGAGGCTTTTTTCTAAGCATGTATTTGTTTCCTCCTGACAAAGTAACATATATCCACTGCAGACAATTTGCAAACTATAGAAAAGTCTAGAAAGGAAAAGGAAAATCCCCTGTAATCTGCCCACAGAGTTATAATCATGGTTAACATTTCAACACAGGGGCGAAGGTGGATTTAGACACGCCTGGTGTCACACCCTACCACTTGGTTCTTGAGCTGTGGAAAGGGAGGCTAGTACCCACGTCACAGGGTGAGGACCAGCTAACCAAAGGGCTCTGCGGCACGTTCCGGGGAGCACTCAGTAAATACGAGGGCTTACGACATGGTAGTTGGTGGCATATGCCTAATATTTTTCCCATCCACTTTAGATCATACAATATATGCAGTGTTGTACTTTTCCTTTTTATTTGACAGTTTAACCTGTGTAGATTTTAACATGGGCATTCTGGATTCCTGGGAGATGGGCCTGGTGCTGTGCCAAGCAGACATGTGAGGATGGCAGTAAGAGTAAGCTAATTGTTCAGCACTGCCCTTGCTCTAAAGCCTCTCATGGCTCCCTGGTGCCCCTAGTGTAAATCTAATCCCTCCCGTGGTGTCTGGTACCTTCAGAGTCTGGCTTTGCCTTTTTCTGTCTGTTTAGCCAGCTCTACTCTGCATACGTAGAGCCCTTGGGTCATCCTGACCCCTCCAGCATCCATCCCATACCTAGAGCGTATCCTGCTTACTCCTGGCGCTCATTCAAACACAGTATCTTACTATCTTATGGTTCCGGTCACCGTGATCCCTGCACTCTGGTGCTTCCCAGAGCACTGGTGCGAATCAGGCATTTCAGACCTTAGTCTCTCCACCCTCTTCACTGTTCGGTGCTCATTTTTCTCCAGCTACCTTGCTTGCCCCTCATGACTGGGGTCTCAGACTATGCTACTTTTTTAAATTCCAAAAGTTACTAGCATGGTGCTGAGCACCCGGGCGATAGCCCCATACACGCTGGCAGGTGTTTTTGCACCCGCTAATGAGCGAGCAGGTGTTTTTTTGTTTGTTGGTTTTCCTAGCCCCAGGAATGTCTCCTGGCTGGGTCAGCTGTCAGCTAATGAACACAGAGACCTTGTTCCACGGTGTGCCTATCTGTTGTTTTTGCTTTTCCTGCATCCATCTTTCCTTTTTCTGAAACGCTTTCCTTTGCTCTATTTATTTATTTTAAATGTTTGATTTTTTAATTAACATCTAATGTATTATTTGCCCCAGGGGTATAGGTCTGTGAATCATCAGGCTTACACATTTCACAGCACTTCCTATAGCACACACCCTCCCCAATGTCCATAATCCAGCCACCCTATTCCTATCTCCCACCCACCAGCAAATCTCAGTTTGTTTAGTGAGATTTAGAGTCTCTTATGGTTTGTCTCCCTCCTGATCCCACCTTATTTCATTTTTCCCTCCCTACCCCTCACGACTCCCCATCTCTGACCTTGTATTTAAAAAGAAAGGTCAACCCTGGCTTAGAGCTGGGCCCCCACCCCTGGTCCCAGGGGTTGATTCCGGATGGACACAGTATCTAAGTCATCCAGTGAAATACAATCCTGAAAATTTTTCTGGGAAAAAAAAGGAGAAATGAAGCCCTTCTTCTGTTGGTCTTTTGTTTTTAGGATGTGGGGGATTCTGGAGCAACCAAGAGCCACCATAGGGAGGAATCTTGCCCAAGAGCAGAGCCATTACTGAGGATAACAGTCAAAGCACAGAGGGAGTGTTGAATGTCCTAGTATCAGATGGTGGGCCCAGCCACACCTGCCACCAAACCTTATCCCTGAGCTTTTTGGTTATAGGAATCAAAATGCTGGCTTAGATTTTCTGTCACTTCCGACTCAAAGATTCTAAACTCAAACCCTCAGTCTCTAGTTCTAAAAATCTCCTCTCTGAGTTCCTTTTTAATAGAAATGGAGCACGTAGAAGCTGTAAGGGACCCGGGAACCCAAGTCCACCCTCCTGGGTCTTACCTGTGTTGCACAACCACCACTTAGAGATGATGACCCCGAGACTTGGAGAAGCCCAGCAATCCCTACAAGACTGCCCAGAGAGCTGGGCCCCGTGCACCCCAGGACAGAGCTGTGCTCCTTTCTTGACCCTCTTGAGAGACTGCTATGTGCACACACCCTTGTTACGTTGGGGCTGAAGAGTTCAGGAGAGTGTGGTGGTTACTGGTATCATGAGGTATATGGGCAGCCACCGGGAACCTGAACTTAACAGTGCACACAGCCTGCTTCCTACGTGCCTTCCAAGAAACTCAAGGGAGCAATGATTTTATTGCTCGTTCAACTGCTTCAAAATGTCAGGAGATCTGCTCCTGGGTACCAGGCATACTGAGCCTGGGCAGAAGGTTCTCAGTGCAGGGGGTCCCCAGCACACCTGCTTCGGCTCCACAGCCCTACCTGTTCAACAGGTAGCCCAAAAGCATCACGGTCACCTACCACTGTGGACAGCTTTCCCAGTGGAGAGCAGCTATTTCAGGAGCACAAATCATCCCCCAACCATTTCCTCACTTCCAAGGGGGCCGCCCGTGAAACTTGTTCTTACTGAGCCTGGATGTAGCCTCAGTCCCTTTCTCAAGGTGGCTGTAGCCAGCCGTTACCAATTTTTTTTTTTTTTGAGATTTATTTATTTATTTGAGAGAGAGAGAGAGAGAGAACATGTGCTCACTTGCCAGAGAGAGAGTAGGGGAGGGGCAGAGGGAAAGGGAGAACCCCAAGCAGGCTCCTCGCTGAGCATGGAGCCCAACCAGGGCTTAATCCTATGACCCTGAGATCATGCCCTGAGCTGAAACCAAGAGTCAGACATTCAGTCGACTGAGCCACCCAGGCGCCCGCAGTCATGACCTATGTTTTAAGAGTCTGAAGCAAGGCCAGACATTTGTGACCTGCTATTGGGCTATTGGAGAGGAATTCTTGTCGAGACCTCTGTGCTACCTAGCGCAGTCACTTAAGCCCCTAGAGATCCTGGTACTGGAATTCAGCAGAGGTAAACCAGCAGGCACTGAGTGTGCCTTAGTGCTTCATAGACTATGAAATGAAAGCTGGGTCAGGGAAATGATCAGCCAAGGTCACTCAGAATTCGTGGCAGATATGGGTCTAGAACTTGGGTCTCCTAACTGCTAGTACAATGTATGCTCCGCTTTCCCTAGAAGGTCTCAGACTTGACCTCTGGCTCTGGCCCAGAGCTGAAGAGATTTTGCCTCTGGAACCAGTACATATTTAGCTACTGAAATCATCAGAGCTGTGGGAGAAAGCACCGTGTTGGTGAAAGCAGCCGCATTCTCTTAATACAAAGGCTAACAATTGCTGGGACCATGCTACGACACCAAACACCCCCGGAGCTCAAGGGCTGACAGTAGTAAGGATTTGTTCCTGTGTTCATGGGTCTGTAGATGAACTGAGAATCAGCTGGTCCAGGCTAAACCTGGCTTCAGAGGGTGAAGCTGATGGCTGGGCTCTGAATGGCCCCACACATATGCAAACTGGGGTTTGGGCTGAGGGAGTGACAATGACCTTCTTTGGAAAGCTCTTCTCATAGCGAATCACAGAAGCACAAGAGAGTGGAAATGCGATGCCTTCTGATGCTTTGGTGTAGGGCAAGCATATTATAACTTCCACATACGTTCCACTGGACAAATAAAAGTCACCTAAAGGTCAGTGGGTCAGGGAAAGGTACCCCATCTCTAGGAGGAAGAACTGCTAAAACATCGCTTGGCAAGTCTAATGCAGGGAGGTTCTAAAGACTTGAGAAAATGATCCAGTGTTCCTTGTGAGGTTCCCATTTCCCCCAACTCTCCCTGCCCCTCAGTCTTATGCTGCCGTCCTTCTGACATCTTTTCTCCACCCCAACCCCCTTCATCAGAAACGCAAAAAATGGCTTCCTGGTAAATACATGGTTCTCAGTGAAACTCCTATGTAGCACACTTACACTCTCCTACAAGAACAGAACCAGCCAAAGGGCACCTCCCTGATTTCAGTTTCTCCTAGCTCCAGCCCATTCTGGTAAGAGATTCAGATGGATCCTTTAGAGGCTTAGATTTTTATCAGTCTGTATCCAACACGGAATCCTTTGAGGGCTTCCATCATTGACGGCATTGAGCTCTAACTCCTTAGGCTGACATTTCAGCCACAAAACATTGTACTACTTAATCCAGCTTTACTTCCTGTCGTGGCCCAACTGGACCATGTGCCTGTTATTCCCTGCATTGATCAGTCCCTGTGACCCACCTTCTATGTGCCATGCCCTTCTCCCTAGCCCCTTCCACTGGGTTGACCTGCATGTATCTTGTATCAGTAAGAGTTCAACAAGATGGAGGACTTATGGAATTATGGGGGTTAGGAGGGTTGGCTAGACCAGTCAAAAATCTGTAGGGAAGGCTGTCAGGAAGAACAGGCTACGATCTGCAGGCATAGCCTGAAGCTGCAGTCCACAGTGGAATTTCTTACTCTAGGAAGCCTCCTCTTTGTTTAAGGACTTTCAACTGATTGGATCAGGCCCACCCACACTACCTAGGAAAGCCTCATTCAGTTAAAGTCAACTGACTATGGCGTTTCATCACACCTATAAAATACCTTCATGAGAACACCTACATTAATATATGATTGAATAATTGGGAACTATAATCTATCCAACTTGACACATAAAACTGACCATTACAGTCTACCTCTTGTCAACTTGGTACCATATGCATTTCCTGAAACCATACACAATTGCCAAGTAAAGAGAATAACAGAGCTGTACTTCCACACACAACGATGCAACTGTCTTGCACACACCAGAAACACATTAACCTTTTCCTCACAAGAGAATGCAATGCATTTTGGTAATATTCACTTTTCACTTTTGATACCTGATAACTTAAATACTGTGATATATACTTAACTATTATAAATACCTCTTATACTAGATGATGAGGGGATAGAAGATAAGTGAAAGCAAAATATTTGGCATATATATGTGTGTATGCACACACACATACACACACACATTCATAACAAAAGAAGGAAGAAACCCAACACTTAACCATCTTCATTCTTGCAACTGGTCAAGTGGTCATGGCTGGTATTTATACCTAACTTTTCCCACTACCTACCACTCCACCTTCCCTTTTCCCTAGCAAGTGCCTCAGCTGCTGCTCATGGTTCTTGCCTGGTGGAGTGACTCAAATCTTCATTCCTCAAGGATCTAGGCCATTAGCAGTTCTGCTTGAATTGAATGCATGGTTTTCCACAGATGTGGAAAATGTAGTATGGATGTGTTGTGGAGTGTGATATTGACTACAGAGCATGGTAATACTAAGGGATGCCCTGTATTCACCAGACCCGCTTCTCTTTTACTTCTGTTGTATTGTGGCAACTGAGTCTCTCCTTGGTAGTCAGGATGCACCACCCCCCAGCCTACTAACTCTTTTGCCTGATTCAGAGGCATGAGATGCCCCAGATGGTTGGGATGGCAATCTTCATGTCTAGTTCAATGGGATCATTAATGTGGCCATGGTAGAAGCATTCTTCCCTTTGGAACTAAGACTTCTAGTCCAACAGAGCATAAGATCACAAGACAAAGAGGCAAAAATTTTGCTAGAAAATCACCAGGGGTAGTAGTGAGTGGGTCATTCCCTTTTCCATTCCTTGATTCCTGGACCCGTGAATCCTGGCAATGAGAAAAACAGTACAAGATATTGGGTGCTGCTTTACAGGATATTCAGCACCATGGAGGAAATTTCCCCTGGTCCTGCAAGGCATTGTTTCCCTTCCATTCTGCCCCTCTGTCAAGCCAGCTGCTTCAGGCAGGTGAGGAACATGGCAAGAGCAGTGAACTTCATGGGCACAGGCTCACTGCTCACTTGCTGTGAAATGAGTCGATCAGAGGCAGGTATGCGTTATGCGATGCAGCAGACAAGGCCATGGGTGGTAATTCTGGCAGAAGTGTTGTGTACACGAAGGCAAATCCATATCCAGAATGACCATCAAGGATCCCGATCCCACCTTGTCTTCAACACCCAGTCCAGGTTTCACATGCGCCAGGAAGACTTTAGTAACCTCTGAGACTCATCTGACACTCGTTCATGCCACCACTTATTTGGCACCTTCTGTATGCCAGATGCTCTTCGAGGTCCTGGAGAATGATAGCCCCTGCTTTGACAGGACTCCTGAAACATAGAGACAGAATCAAAGGACCTAGTCCTGGGGTCTTCATAGCCCAGTGGCCACTGGTTTGCCCTCATTGCTGACAGCTTTCTCCACAGTCAGACTGTGCAGGTCTCGAGATCATTGTCCACATTCTCTGTTCCCACCACAACTTGAATATCACCAAGGACATAAGACATCTCAGTGCTCAGCTGTCTTTCCACTTGGGCTGAAACTGCCACCTCTTCTCTAAGACATTGCTTCTTGACAGCCTGCGAACTAAAGCCAGTGTGAACGAGGGCAGGGAGGCCACCTGTAGCAATACTCTGCAGTCTCAGCTCCTGCAAAAGCCTTCTGAAAGCCAGGCTTGGTTCCTGCTTTCCCCGTCAACCTCTTCTCCTGCCTCTGAGCACACACAATAGTTTATTGATTAATATTGGCAGTAGCCATTGGGCGTTGCGTACCTGCCGTGTGCTGGACGTTGCAAATGTCTTCTGATCAAAATCACAGAGCACTCCTAGGTGGGGGTTCCAGCTTCCATTTTATATACGGTTTGCATTCACACTTGGCTCCTGCAGCTTCACCTTAGAAGCATAGCAAGCCTGGCTGACCTTGGCCATGCATGGGAGGAGAAGAAACACTACAGCAAGAGCTGGACCTCAGCAGGATGGGCTTGGGCAGGATGCTTTGGTTTTCTCGATCTTAGATTCCCAGTCTGTGAAGTGAGGTACTTGGGCTGGATGATACCTGGGCCCCCTTTCCATTGTAAGTTACAGATTTCTAGATACAGCACAAAACCCAACGGTTTTGATGTGCTCAACAAGGCTTTGCATGGTGAAGAACTTTTGCCTTGTTCTGATTGCAGAGTTCTGATTTCCTCGTGGACCTGCTTTTGGAACAACTCTTCGCTAGGAAGCTTCTCACATGTCTACTCAGTATTTGCACGCCTACTTTGCATGTGTCTGTCAAGCCCAACACAATGACCACTGCAGTAGACGGCACCATGGCCCCAAGTCTCCTCCCCGCTCTGTACCCATGAATTAGACATATGTCCTCATCTCTTCCTCACGTGATTTGCTTTGTGTGGTAGGAGAGCACAGGGGTGACAGCACCTGGGTCAAGTGTCTTCAGAGGTCTTACATTGTTCTGGTTGCACTTCTGCCCTTCTGCCACCTCAGTGAGATGGCTAAGCCCAGGCTATGCCCTGATCCCAGGAGGAGGAGGAGAACTGTGTGGCGCAGAGCGACTTCCAGCCAACCCAGCCGGGCTTAGCTGCTCCCAGCCAACCTGCAGACACACAAGCTACATGGGTGTTATTTGCTGCTGAGAATTTCTGTTTGTCACTTGGCTTTTTTATGACTGTAGCTAACTGATAGAGCCTCGGGAAAGTATTTATGAAACAGACCCTTGGGTCTGGACGGGATTCAGGGCTGATCTTGGCAATACCTCCCCACCATCTCCAGTCCAACACATAACCTTGTCTTTTGGCTGCACTTTACACACTGCGGGGGATGGGAGACTCGCTGTTTCCTGCTGCAACCCATGTTATGTTGAGAAATATGGAGGTGTTAAACTTCTATATCATGCATCAAACCCTGTCTTCTACCTTCCACTTGGCCCTCAGGGCCACATGGGATAAATACAACCTCATTTCCTTCCAACAGCTGTTCAAAGGCGTAAAAAGTGCTCTCATGTCCTCCCCAGTCTCTGCTTCTTCGGGTTAAACATCTCCCTCGCCTTCTGCCATCTCTCACCCTGAGAAAGGGCCCAGCTTTCTGCCTCCTGTAGCTTAGCCACACTGGGCTGGCTCTGCTTTCCTCCTGCTCTGCATGCCCAGAGGGAAACACGATAGCTGACGGGAGCGGATCAGAGCAGGAGCTGATCAGAGCGGGAGCAGAGAAGGGCCATCTGCGCCCTCACTCTCGTCACCACCGATGTTGCTCAGAACTGGGAGTTCTCTTGGCAAACCGTAGAACATGGGCACAGACCGAGCCTACCCTGGACAAGTCCATTTCCACACATGCTGTTTCTCCTGAAACCTCAGATTGCCAGGGGTCCCAAGGCATTTGGAAGAAAGAAAATCTATGCTCTTTCTGAACATCCCTGCTGCTAGTGCTCCTGGGAAGGGAGAGGGGGACATTTGCACCCTGGCTCTGAAACAGGCAGCAGTGACCGAGTGATTGGGGGTGATATCTCAGGGGGCCCCAGTTCCTGAGAAGTGGGAGCTGGAGCCAGGTCAGGTCAGCCAGACACAATCTGTCTCAAAGGCCCTCCACGTCTGTCCGACCCAGTGGAGAACTTCCTCGGACCTGCTGGGTCTAGGGAGCTCTGCTGGGATGAGCCAGAACGCACTGCAGCTTTCCCAGGTCAGTCCCTGACATTTACAGCCGTGTCAGCAGTGACTCACCCACTGGGCTGGGGCACGGCAGCACTGCAGACTCATGCGGACCCCGGGTGGTCCCTGCACTGTGAGGCACAGACCACACGGGTCACAGCCGAGCAGAACTTTGTCCACTGACCATCAGCACCCTGAACAAGTAGGAGACCCACGTCCTTGCGGGCTGGCAGAACTAGGAACCTGGGTAATCAGCTGCGCCAAAATAGGCCTGCCTGCCTTAGAGCACGTCTGAGGCCATCCTGTGTCTCTTCTGCAATGACGGTTCCACTGTCTATTGTGCAGCTTGGAGAGGGAGGGCCGGCTGCTTCTGTGCCCTGGCTGCGTGTGCTTGGCTTGCAGAAACAGAGTCCAGGGCTGCAAAGGATATGAAAGCTCATCCTGTCCAACAGAGGCTGGGTTTCTGGTTTTTTGTTTTGTTTTGTTTTTTTTGTAGTCGATCTCTCTTTGTTAAAGATTTTTATTTATTTGAGACGAGAGAGAGAGCACACGAGCTGGGGAGAGGAGCAGAAGGAGAAGCAGACTGTCCACTGAGCAGGGAGCCCGACACGGGGCTCAATCCCAGGACTCCAGGAGCCGAAGGCAGATGCTTACCCACCTGAGCCACCCAGGCATCTCTGGAGCCCGTCTCTCTTACGTTCCTCTGCTCAAAGGAAGCTCATTACCTGTTCTGAACAGCTTACGATGATTTGAAATCTACCTCCCTATGTCTCCCACCCACTGATCCCAGTCCTGCCTCCCGCAAAGTGTAAAGCAAATCCCTCCTTCATATATATATATTTTTAAAGGAATTGGCTCATGTGATTGTGAGGCTTTGAAGGGTACAAAATCTGATTGGGGAGGCCTGGAAAACCAGGAAAGAGTTGCAGTTCAAGTCTAAAGGCAGGCTGTTGGGGAGTCAGGAGAACTGATGTTGCAAATGAAGTCTGAAGGCAGTCTGCTGGCAGAATTCCCTCTTGCATGGAGGAGTTAGGTCTTTTGTTCCATCCTGGCCTTCCACTGATTGGACGAGGCCCACCCTCACCATGGAGGTCCAATCTGCTTTACTCAAAATCTGGTGATTGAAATGGACAACTCATCCAAAAACACTGTCATGGGATCATCTAGAATAACATTTGACCACACTCGTCTAACCCGGTTACCTGGGTTCCTAGTTAATGAAATTAACTATCCCGTGCAGCTAGCCTCCCATCCAAGGACAGGGCACACAGAATGGCAGGAACATGGTTGGGATCTTTTTCTAAAGGACAGGAAAAAACCTTCCTCAAACCTCAGGGAGTTTCTCGCATTTACATGTTCTAGAGACTTTGTGTGATGTTCACTATAGCCCTGACGGCAATGGAAGTGTTTACAAAACATCACACTGCCCTCCAGCCACCAAAACTGGACATCGTGTGGAGGAGTTCTTAGGTGGGAGGAGGACCGTAATATAATATGCATTTTAAAGGTCACCATATAGTGTGTATAATCTGGTAGTCATTTATAATAAAGATAGAGCTTCTATTCCTCGGATGTTAACAGGATTTCTCTCAAGCTATTGGAATTATGGGCCATTCCCTTTCTTTTTGCTTCCACGTGTTACAGTTCCCACTAAGATCTTGGGCCACTTGCAATAGAAAGCAATACATACGTCAAAGCTTTTCAGGTAAATAAAAAGATTTTTACATCACTGCTGTCATCTAAAAATGCAGAGATCTCCACAACCTCCACGGCAACACCTCATTTGCCTGAGTTACGTCCCAGCTAAATTTAACTAAAAGTTTCATGTGCCAGACCCCGTGCATTTTGTTGTTGGTGTTGTTATTTTGGTTAAAAAAGTGCTTTCAATATTTTTGATAAGACTTAAGAAAGCACCTCATAAAAACTATTAAATGCTATGTACATATCAGTTATTTCTAGACACTGGTCACAATTAATTCCTTCTCAGTCATGTTTACAAATAATCGTTATTTTTTCTGCTCTCAGCTGTCACTTCTACTAAATCCTCAGGGCTCTTATCTTTTCTTCTTCTTTTTTTTTTTCCCCCCCCCACAATAATTATGTGTCTGAGGCTCCCTGGAGGAGGAGCCATCTCCTTCTCGGGAGTGGCCGGCTGGGCATAGGGCAGCTGTTCTCCTCTTTCAGTTAATAGGACCTTCCTGTGGATCAGGGTTTCTCAATGTCAGCACCAGTGGGGCTGAATAAGTCTTTGTCGTGGGCACAGTTCCGTGCACCGCGGGACACTTAGCTTCATCTCTGGCCTCTACCCACTAGATTCCAGCAGCAAATTCCAGGTTGTGAAACCAAAAATATCTCTGGACATTGCCAGAAGTTCCCTTGAGGGCAGAGTCACCCTTGGTAAAAAACCCCTGCTGTAGAGCCTTAATCATCCACAGACTGCAGAATAACAGGGAAAGACAGGCTGGGTCCGACGAGCATCGGGAGGGACAGAGATACGCCTTGGCCCGTGTGGTGCCTTGTGCGCCCTCTCTGACTGGATCTCATTGACCCGCCATCTTTGGAGCCCAGCGAGGTGCTCCTCTGTACTGCTGTCCACGGCACCATCTACTTCTTTGGAGCAGCACTGGAACCCATGGGGACAGGTTGTTGAAAAGAGGAAGCCATGAGAGGGTGGGGAAAGGTAGATGCTGTCTATTTAGAGGCATTCAAAATCCCAAAAGAAAATTAAACTGGATGATAAGGGGATAGGAGATGAGGGCTGGCTGACACCTCGAAGGGCGGACCCTGGCCCGTCACAGTTAGCCAGACGTTCAGGGCGCCTTCCTTCACACTCGTTCCCTGAGAGCTGGGCCTGCTGCCAGAGATGTCATTGTAGCAATAGAGGGACTGGAGGAGAAGGAAAGGAACATGCCCTTCCAGGTCTCCTTGATGCCTGCCTCTGTAATCACGTGCTACTTTTAGACTTGGTATGACAAGAATGCTGCTAGAGTCCCAGTCTCACACTGGAGAGCTGATGGAGGAGGTGACACTTAAAATGTAATTGATAAAGCTTTGTGGCTCTGAGAGGTGTCCTAGAAGCCTGCCTCCAGTTTCTCCTGGTTCATTGGCATCTGGAGAGCAGGCCATCCTACCTATGCTCTCAGAATCTTCTTCCAGCAATTTAGAGTTCAAACACTTTTGATGGCTCCCAGTTTTCTGGAAGATAAATCTCAATTGTATTGCATGATCTTGGTATTAGTGTCCTAGGACTGACATGACCAAATGCCACCAACTCTGTGGCTTTGAACTGTAGATGTGTATTCTCTTACACCTCTACTAGAAGTCAGAAATCAAGGTGTCTGCAAGGTTGGCTCTTTCTGGAAGCTCTGTGGGAGAATCGTCCCGTGCCACTCCCCTGGCTTCTGGTTGCCACCTGCAATCCCTGTGTTCCTTGGCATGTAGCTGCCTCCCTCCGGCCTCTGCCTCCCCATCACATGGCCTTATTCTTTGTGTCTGTGTCTGCTCCCTTTCTCTTTTCTTACAGGAACACTTGTTGACAACTTGGAGCTCGTCTGGATAATCTAGGATAATCTGATCTCAAGAACTTTGTCTTACTCACATCTGCAAAGACCCTTGTTCCAAATAAGCCTACCCTCCCAGCTTCTGGGTGGATGTATACTTTGGGAGCCCACCAGTCCCCTGTGGTGAAAACTACAGTTTTCGAGGGCATCCAGAGCTGGGCTTTCTCACTTTCCTTACTATGTTCACTTCTAGACAAGTCTCATTCACTCAGTTGATGAGCAGTGCTTGGCACCTGGGACGATGAGATGACAGCATGACCTCTTCTTGGATCTGCCAGTCCTTTCCTGCATGTCCTTACCTGGGCCAGCCTCCTGTCTGTTTTCCCAGATCCTGTTCCTTCCCCTGCTTCCAGCCATGCTCCAATGCACAGAGCTCTGAATCCTCGCTACTCCTCAGGGTCCGACTATATATATCTGCCTCCTCCAAGAAGTCTTCCTTGACTCTCCTAGCCCATACTGATCTATCCTTTGGCAGCATGATCCCATCAGGACCTCTGTTGGGTGCCTCACAACCAGAAGCAGGTTAGGGATGTCTTTGCAGAGATCCCCTGCAAGTCACTCGCCAAGCATGTAGTGACCTGGGCTACGTGGGAATCAGCAATGCTTCCGCTCTGCAGTATGAAGCATGCCCGTCTGGGCATGGGAGGTGAGAGCGGGGCACAGGGAGGAGGGTGCCTGCCATGGGTATCTTCTCAAATATCTGTCACAGTTAGACTCTTCTATTCCCCATAGCATCCCTGCTTTATCTAGGAGGAAGTGGAGTCTGTGTCATTCTTTGACTTGTTCACATTCACAAAACAAGTCAGTAACAAGACCTGGGGCTAGGGACATGTTTTCGTTGTGATCACCAGATCTCAGAAAGGATGCATAGGACCAAAAAAAAGCTCCAGGTTTTCACACTCCCTATGATGTTTCCTTTGCAAAGAATCCTCCTTCTGGGTAGAGTTCCTTCTGCCTTCTGAGCTTGCTGTCACTGCTGGATGGCACAGTCCCCTGGCCGGTCAATGCCAGTGAGGAGAGAAGCAGTCCCCAAGTCGCCTTGAGTGGGCTGTGGCCATAGGGCCCAGTGGGAAGGGCTCCTCCCGCTCACCAGCTGAGAGACCTCCTGTCATCAGCCCAGAGCCAAGGTCGGCACGGCTTTCCCTTAGATTCCCCCCACACTGTTCACTGGGCTTTATCTTCTTGCACTGTTTGCTGCTGCCCATGCTGTTTGCTCGACCTAAAAGGCCTCTCCAGGGTCAACTCTACCCCTCCTCACCACTTACTGCACAAATCATCTCCGCTGCATCGGGAGGGTAAACCACCACCGCCTCTCTGGGACTCCCTCTGCGCTAGCCCCTGCCTCTCTGGCACGACCCAGCCCATTGCATTAGGGCTGGCCTGGTGAAGGGCTCACCCCTGCAGCCACCCCTAGCATGAAAGGGTTGGGCTGGAGCAAATTTGTCTTTGTGTCCTGGCCCTGAAAACAGAGCCCAACAAGTCAAAGAAGGAACGGTCCTTACTTTGAGTAGTTTCCGTTGGCCCAGGCAGTGATTTCCTAGCCAGCTCTGTTTAGCAGAATCATTCATGCATTTAGTATTCCCCTGGAGTCTCAGATTGAGCCCTGGCTCCAGGCTTCTCCCACTTCACTGTTCCTAATTGTGGCTGATGACAAGGTACTTGAGGAAAAAGTGAGACCTATGTGTCACTAATATAATACAGAAGTATCACATCTTCCCAGACACGTTTTTTAGTAGCAAAGTCAAGGAACCTTTCATCCAATTTCACAAATCTGCCCCTTGACTCAAGTTTCATGTGTGGCAACTTTATTTTATGGGGAGAGTGGATATCCAGCTTCTGAAGAAAACAAGAGCAATTGAAAGAATGGTGGGTGGTAATCAAAAGCTTCTATCTATCTATCTATCTATCTCTCTATCATCTATCTGTTACCTTTTCTCTCTCTCCAGCTCTCCGAAGTATAAACAGTAAGGAATAATAAACAATACACAGATGCAATTATTATAAATAATTGTTTATAAATAAACAATATAATAAACTGCACTTATTTTTTTTCCAGCTTTACTGAGATAGAATCAGCATATAACACTGGCTAAGCTTAAAGTGTAGGATGTATTGGGGCACCTGGGTGCTCAGTGGGTTAAGCCTCTGTCTTCAACTCAGGTCATGATCCCAGGGTCTTGAGATCAAGCCCAATGTCAAGATCCCCACTCAGCAAGGAGTCTGCTTCTCCCTCTGCTCCTCCTCCTACTTTTGTGCATGTGCTCTCTCTCTCTCTCAAATGAATAAATAAAATATTTTTTTTTAAGTGTAGGATGTGTTGATTTGATACATTTATACATTGCAAAATGATGATAGCTGCTGTATTTATTAGCTGTCACCTCCATCCAGTCCCATAGTTACCATTCTTTTTTGTGGTGGGAAACTTCACATTTTAAAGTATCCATTTGATATGTTTGGACAAATGTATACACCTGTAACGCCATCAAGATCATGAACATGTCCAGTCACTCCTCCAAAGTTTCCTCTTGCCCCTCTGCAGCCCCTCCTGGCCCTCTCACTCTAGTCCTAAACAATCTCTCACGTGTGTTCTGTGACCATAGATTTGTTTGTACACTCTAGAATTTTACACAAATGAAATCACAGAGTGGACACTTTTTTTCTGTCTTCTTTCACTCCACGAGGTTAGGTGAAGGTTTGTGTGTGTTGTACTGTGTGCCAAGTATCCATTCCTTTTTATTGCTGAGTAGTATTCCACTGCATGGGTGTATCACAGGGTGTTGTTGTTGTTGTTGTATTTTAATCCATTGATGTGTTGACGGACGTCTGAGCTGTTTCCAAAGTTTGTCTGGCTACTGCAAACCAAGCTGTCCTCAAATTCATCTGTAAGTCTTTGTGTGAATGTGTGCTCTCGTTTCTTGTGGGTTAACACTGAGCATTGAATAGCTGGGTTATATGGTAGGCGTATGTTTAACTTTTTATGACACATTCAGACTATTTTCCAGAGTGGTTGCATCATTTTATGTGACCACTGGTAGTGTGTGTATTATGGTTCCTTCTTATCTTCAGTGCTCAAAATGGTCATTCTTTTTAGTTTCAGCCACTTTAAGGGGGGATAGTATTTTATTACGGTTTTAATTTGCATTTCCCTAATGCTAATGAGGATGAGTACATTTTCATGTGCTTATTTTCTATCCATATATCTTCTTTCATAAAATACCTATTTGAATATTTTGCCACTTAGTTTTTGGGTTATTTTGCTATTACTAATTTTTGAAATTATTTTTTTAAAAGAAAATATTTATTTATCTTGGAGAGTGAGAGAGAGTGCACAGGTGGGGGCAGGGCAGGAGGGAAGGGGAAAGAGAATTATAAGCAGACTCACCACTGAGCACAGACCCCCCAACCCCCATCACAGGACTTGATTTCCGGATCCTGAGATCACGACCTGAGCCAAAACCAAGAGCTGGACACTTCACTGACTGTGCCACCCAGGTGCCCCTGATTTTTGAAGTTATTTAAATATTCAGATATGAGTCTGCAGCTTATTTTTTTTCAGTATCTTTTGAAAAGCAGAAGTTTTAAATTTTGACAAAGCTTGGGTAATTTTGAAAAAGTCCAGCACCTTCTTAGCTCATGATCAGAAAAGTTTTCACTTGGGACGCCTGGGTGGCTCAGTTGGTTAAGTGGCTGCCTTTGGCTCAGGTCATGATCCCGGTGTCCTGGGATAGAGTCCCACATCTGGCTCCTTGCTCAGCGGGGGGCTTGCTTCTCCCTCTGCCTGTGCTCACTCTCTCTCTGACAAATAAATAAAAATTAAAATTAAAAAAAAAATCTATTTTAAAAAAAAGTATTCACTTAAAAAAAGAAAGCTGAATGGTTTAAGGCATCTGATCATTTAACATTTGTGCAGAAACTACTATGCACTAGAAGCTGTTTGGCTCCATGGAAAAAAAGGAAAAGACATGATCCTCGGTTTCAGAATGCTCACGGTGTGGCAGGAGACATGAAGCCTCTGCCTTATTAGGTCTGTGCTCTGGGTGCTGGGAGAGAGGAGCACGTGAGGGGTGGAGCTCCCAGGACAAAAGGAAAGGAAAAAGATCTAGGAGAGCGAAATGCCATTTTAAACTAGGTCTTACCCCTGAACTACACAAAGAGAACCTTTTCTGCTTTGGTTCTAAGAAGGCTGCCTTGACGGTTCATCTTCCCTTTGCATGCAGGATGAAATAGTGGGCCATAGGCCTGACCCAAAATGGGGGAGGTTTGTATCAAACGTGGAGAGGAGCATGATAAGAATGGATGTCAAGAGGAGGGGAAGAAAGACCGAGAAAGAAGAAAAAATGGGCAGTAGCAAAGAAATATCAAGGGAAGTCTCTACTCATAAAATAGAAATTAATGGATTACAGAGCAAGGACATTAAGAAAGATCTTTGAGAGGTTGCAGGAAATGGGGGAATTAGGGCAAAGCCGAGCTGTCATGTGGAACATTTTACATAACAAACTGCTGGTTAAAGCTAATATAAGCTTTATATTATAAAGGGTAAGAGACAGCATGTGCCCAAGAGAGATGAAATGAGAGAGACGTCGTACTTGGGCTCCAAGCCATGACTCAGACTCAGCTAACACGGCTGAGTACCCCATGCGACTGTAGGCCAGGCCATCTTCTCGAGTTCTGGTCAATCGGGTGGACTTGGCGAGGAAGCCTCTAGTCCGTGCTGAGTTGGGGGCTGGGGGTTAGACAGCACCTTGGGGAGTGCTTTTCAAGTTATATTTATTCTGGAAGTTGCATCATTAAAAACATCAAGGATCGGGAGCTACAAAACCCTTCTCTTCTGCTGTAATGGAGATCAGAGTTGCAGTGGAGTATTCAGAGGTGCTCAGAGAGAGAAGTCTCTCCTTAGATATTTGGCAGAATCTGTTGCCTTTGGAATAAAAGCCCAAACGTGGCCATTCCAGCACCAAGCAGCGGCCAGCATGGGCTGGGGAGGGGGAAGCAGATGATCCCAAGGCCTCCTGAGAGCTATTGTTTTTCCATGTCCACAGTATGAACACCGAAGCCGAGTGGTGTCTCTGTGTTTTGCAGGTGTAATTGAGCGTAAAGTGACGCACACTTCATCTCGTGCAGCAACCTGGATCACGGCGACGATCTTATTTAGAATTGAACCTGCAACTAAACAAAAAGTGAAAGTAACGGTGGCTTAACCAGCATAGAAGCTTGTTTATTTTTTGTATAGACATCTGGATAGGCAGAGCAAGGAATGGCCAGTGTAGCACCCTACAGGAAATTTCTAGATCCCCGCCTTGCCGTCCTTGCTGTGTGCCCCTTGTCCTCCTAGTCTAAGGTGGAAGTTATGTTCTGGGAGAGAGAAAATGATGGAGAAGAGAGTATAAAGTGAGCACACCAGCTTCCACCAGGAAAGGTCCTGGAACATAGTGTGGGACACTGCCGCTAACATCCCGTTGGCCAGGACTCTGTCCCATGGCCATGCAAGAATGATTGGGAGATGTGGCCTTGATTCAGGGCAACCATGCACCCTGGTAAATATTTTATTCCTAGGGGAAGAAGGGAGAATGGATATTGGGTGACAACCAGGGATCTCTGCCATACTGATTAATCCTTCACAAAGTCCTAAATTAGGGAAAATGCAGACAATGTAATGTGTTGGACTGCAGGCTGATTGGCAATTGCAGTTAGGTGTCTGGCACTCGGAATGGGCCTACCAAGTAAATAATTCCCCAGAAGAGGAATCCCAGGAAGGCAAACGGAGAAGCTAGCACTTCTGAGAGAATAATGGGACATTGTTAAGGAGGGAAAGGCAAAGCAAGCCACAGATCATGCTCTGCAGCATACATTCCCCAGTGCAGCAGACAAGCTGAGAAGCCTGGAAGAGAAAGGGGGAGAAAGGCAGTTCGAGTGTGTGCAGAGGCAGAAGGGGGAAGAAGAGCAAGAAATGCAGGAATGGTGCCTGAGGACCCCTGTGATCAATTAATGACCAATTGCCTTTTCCTACTTCGGGTGACTGGAGAAGAACTTGACACTGAACACGTTCTTCCTGTATGTGTACTGTGCGCAAAGTCTGGTGCTGGGATCTCGAGATGAAGGAGGAGAAGTAAGGGAGAGCCCCTGCCCTCCAGGAGAGGCCAGTCTTAGAACAGAAACTCCTACACATCCTGGCATCAGACACTAGCTTCGAACCCTACGGGAATCCCATATAGGATGACCATCCTGCTTTGCCTGGGACCTCCCCAATGTTAGCACTGCAAGCCCAATGCCCTTGGCAAACTGCATGATTGACTACCCTCGCTCTTCACAAGCTTCATGTCCTTGGGCAAGTTCTTTGGTTTCTTTAACTATAAAATGGGAATAATAATAATTCTGACCTTTTATGATTGTTGCGAGCATGGAATGGGAGTATGTTCTAGTACTTAGCGGAATGCTTGGCTCAGTAAGTGTCATATTGCCATTTATTGTGACTGTGACCAGAATTGTTATGGAGCCAATGGATTCACGTCCATGTACCTGCCTTGTTCCGGACGGGCCCTGCACACAGTATCGAAATAAGTGGAACCGAGTATTTGTGACTGTTTCCCAGCGTATTTCTCATGAATGGCAAGAAGCTACCATTATTGAGGAATTTTCTTTTCGAATTTAATATAGATCTCCAATTTCTCTCCTTTTAGGTTCTCTGTACACTAATCAATTTTTTTCATTGTCATAGGCTCTGATATGAGAACATCCCATGAACAGTCATGTAAAGTAATTGTCTGAAATGTTATAATACATTTGTTTTTAAAAGACAATTTCAGGAAGTTTAGAGGAACGATAAAGAACATGTTCCTGTTTTTATTCATTCCTTCTTTCAACAAACATGGAATTGTGCTGTTATTAGTTGTCAAGCAAGATGCCAGGTGCTGGGTCCAGGAGAAAGAGGAGTCCCAGTCCCTGCCCTAAGGATCTCACCTGGGGACAGAGGCAGAGAAGCAAATGGACATCACTAGGCTGTAAAGATAAACCTGGAGATACTCACCAGGCAGGTGAGAAACCCTCGATTTACTTGGTAGAAACAGGCAGAATTTCTAAAGAAAAAAAAAAAAGTGATAGGTGAACTAAATCCTGCATCATGGGTGGATGGAGAGGGGGGTATCTTGGTGGAGAGCAGCATGTGGACAGAGGCACTGAATTAAAAAGCTTCAGAACCATTCGGGTGCCTGTGAGATCTGATGACTTTGGCAGTGGTGGAGACCTTGTCTGCAGGCTCATCCAACACGTGTTTGCCGAGCACCCGTCACACAGACGGAATCATGACATACTGTGAAAACCGTAAGACATACACTCTATCCCTTGGAACCTTGAGACTTAGAAGAGGAAATGAGACGTACACAAAGATACCTGTTATGGACCGAATGTTCGAGTGTTCTCAAAACTCCTATGTGTAGCCCTAACCCCAGCGTGGCTGTATTTAGAAATGGGGCCTCTAAGGAAGTAATTAAGCTTAAATGAGATCAAAGTGGTGGGTCTCTGGTCTTGTGTCCAGTACTAGGGTCTTTATAAAAAGAGACCCCAGAGAGCACCCCTACCCCAGCGTCTCTCTGTCTGTCTGTTTCTTTCCAAAAGTCCACACTGAGGAAAGACCATGCAGGAGCACAGCAAAAGGCAGGCATCCATCAAGAAGCCAGCAAGCAGGTCCTCACCAGAAAATGAATTGGCCGGAACCTTGGTGCTGGACTTCTCTCCTCCCAAACTATGAGAAGATACATTTCTGTTGTTAAAGTCACCCAGTCTATGGTATTGTGTCCTGGCAGCCTGAGCTGACTGAGATAATTCTTGTAATGTAGCATCGTATGGGGCAGGGACAGAGTGGCATCGAATTAGGGGAGGGGGGAGATAACTGATCACTCACTAGAGAAAGTGACCTTGAACTGAGACTCAAACATTGGCAGGATCTTAGATTTAGGTGAAATTGACAGCAGAAGACCATTCCAGCTACGGGAAATGTTACAGGATCAGCCAGCAGTAGGAAAATATACACTATCCATTTGTCTGGGGAGTCTGGTGTGCGTGATACCAAAGGGTGTAGGACACATTGGGTCAAGTTGTGAAGAACTCTAAAAATCAGGATGAAGACTGGGGACTTCCCTCAGCGGGCACAGAGGATACATTCCCAATTCCAGACAAAAGGAGCTTCAAGGAGCTCTGTCCCTTGGGCAGAGTAATCTGGAGGTCTCCAAGAGGCTCAGGCTCACACCTAGAAACTCTTGCAACACTGCAAGTGACAAGTGATGGTTAATGAGGGTGCGGCCTACGGCGACAGTGGGCGGAGATGGGGGAGAGAGATCCACGAGGTGGCATAAAATGAATCTCGCATCGGTTGGATGCAGACAGAAGCAGGGTGGGAAGTGAATATTAGTTACAACGGTGATTTGAAAACAAAGTATGTTCATAAAATCGTTTTGCTGACCTGTCCGTTTCTAGAGCACTTACTCCTGGAAGCATCTCGCGTTGGGGATGAGAACACTGAAGCCGCATGGCTAACATCAGAGCACAGGCCTTCGGCTCCTTCTGTTACGTCAGCCCGGCACCCAGATTCGAGCCCAAGTGGCGAGGCCACTAAATTTGGTAGTGCGACCAAGAGTAGAGTAAGCTTTGGAGCACAGGTCTTGTTTTCCTTCTAGGTCACTTGAGCTCTAGGTGCTGCAGAGCAGCTGGAAAAGCACCGCTATCCCTACGAGAGATCAAAGCACAAAGCAGAGTGAGAGGTCTACGTGTTTGCAAGAACACCATCGTGCAGACAGCAGACCCCGGCGACAGCCCGCACTTGGAACGTTGGAGACGGAGAGAAACCCAAGAATAGACTGGGAAGGCTTTTGAAGAAGTGGATACAAACCAGGCGGATATCACATCGAGGACCGCCTGAGAAGGGAAATTAAGGAAAGAATCATGGTCATTTGTGTCAATGGCTGTACATTCTAGGAATGGAGGACTGAAAAAGTTTGCATTTTTTATGAGACTGAGCACAGCCCCCCAACCCCCCCGAGGAAAGAATACACAGCCGTCTTCCCCGGATGGCTTAAATCTTCCCCCACCTGCCAGAGGGAAAGATTTGGGCCAGATGAGTCTGGGGCCCCAACATGAGCCTATACACTTTGGTCTCCTATACTCTTGGGGGGCCATTCTTCTTCTATGGAGGTATGACAAAGGTGTGTGTAGGAGGCTTGGAGAGCCAGTCTGTAGTCAGGGAAGGTGCTGGAGAATGTCCCAGGTAAGCAGAACTAGATGGCAGGTTTCAAAGACCTTGAAGAGGCACTCGGTGGCTACACAAACATCAGTGTGCATGGTAATCACTGGCTGATGAGACAGGAGATCTGGAAGGAGGCCTGCGAGTCTTTCTCTCCAGCCAGCTTCTAGGTAACGTCTATGGTCTGGGTGTCTGACCACACTTGGAGCTGCAAAGATCTAGAGCAGAAGCTATAAACTGGGAGGCCTGGAACCACATATTATATTCAAGTGTCTTTTCTCAGATCAACATAATATTCTTAAAAATGAGAATTAGTTGACCACATTTAAAAATTTGAAAATTTCACATTGGGGGAAAAAAAAAATCCAAATTCAGTCTTTTTTTGAGAAACCTCAGGATCTCTGGCCATCCTTGACCTACACTCTCACAGAGCTGTCCTATACCTGCCCGAATTAGCAGGGTGGGTGCCCTCCAGTCCTCCCAGACTCGCCTCCCCTCTCATCATTCGTGTTGCCTGCTGGCCTCTGCAGAGGTTTCCATTCCTGATCTAGAGCAAGCCCCTTATTCGACAGAGGGGAAACTGAGGCCAGAGAGTGGGGCCGGAGATGGGGCATGCTCTTCCTGTATCCAGCAGTGTCTCATTTCTGCTTTCCTGGATTTGCCAGCTCTGCAAGAGGTTCAGGAAGCCCCAGAGAATGGCCAGGGACCCTTGCGCAGCATCACGAGGAGACCAGCAGCAGAGACTGGGATCCACAACCGGGGGTGCTGTGCTGGCTCTTTCCCCAACGACGCGCAGCCTTCCTCGTCCCTCTCCTTGATGAAAAGCCAGTCCAGGTAGGAGAACGTGGGTCTAAATCACACATCTTTGTGCCTTTCTCCAAGACCTCTCCTTTTGTTTCTCGGGGAGAGGCTGGGGCACGTCAACTCACAAAAATGTGCTTCAACAGAATGAGATCCTGGAGTTTATCTAATAGGTAGGTTGGGAAAAATGAAAACGCTAATTACTTGAGGGAAAGCGTGGAAAATGAGTCAGCTGATTGGGCCACCAGGCAGCCAGTAGGAGCAGATTTTTTTTTTTTTTTTTGCAGGATAATGACTTATTCTGGGGGATTTCAGCCGTGCACACACACACCAAAAATAATTCCAAGTGTCTGCTAGCAAAATCCCATGCTGCCAAACATCACATTTGAAAATTAATGTGACAAGCTGGAGGCCTGTTTGCCCCAAGATCAGAAGACAATGAAAGCATCCTCCCCAGGAAGTTTCTCAGGGCAGAAGCAGAAAAGCCCACGGGAGCACCTAGAGGGGTAGCACCCCACCCGGATTCGGGGGACAGGAATCAGCTGGGAGGCCACGCCGCCCTCCTTTGTCTGGGCGCTCCAGCCCAGCCTCCCAAGTTACTGGCGATCCCATGGAAGGTGGTGGGGCTGCACGTTAATTGCCTCGTTCATCCCTTCGTTAAAATGATAGGTCTTGCCACTGGGAGTGGTGCTGCCTTCTGCCAGCCCACCCATCCCCTGGATGGAGAGACCTCCCAACTGGGCTCTGCACTGTGATTTGGGGTTCACGAGGGCACCTCGGACTCCAGGAGCCGGGGACCCCAGGCCCTTGTTACCGCTCCCTGGCTGGCGATGGAATTAATGAAGCCCGGGCAGCCCTGTATGCAGGGCACACTCTGGTCCTTTACAGCTCTTTGTCTGCAGGCCGGCTCTTGTCTTTCATTGCTGGCTGCCGCCCTGTCTCTGGGGCTGATGCAGCAGCCAGATAATGAACAGTAGTATATCCGCGCGGCTGGCGGAGGCGGCGCGGGGGAGGGGGCGAGCGCCCGAGCGCGCTGGTCTGACTTATTATTCCTTCACTCTCAAACAAAACAAAATCATTGGCCTGCCAGGGTCATTAAGGACCCCGGGGTTGTCATAGAAACGACCTTTGGGGCCCGGTGGTTGTTAATGCATGAGTGACTGCCTGCATTGTGTGCTCCGGGAGAGGTCAGAGTTTTGTTGGTGGCTTAAGAAAGAAAGAAAGAGAGTGAAGAAGAAAGAGAGCTAGCACAAAGCCGAGGGTTGGGTGGCTGACATTCAGAAAGGCGGTCGTGCCCGCTCGGAGCACTGATTAGATGTCTAGAATCTGGGGCTGGCACATAGTAGGCACTCAGTAAATGTCTGCAAAGATGGACGGACGCACTTCTCTGGTTAAAACTATCCTCCTGTCTCCATGACCAATTCCATACCTTGGGTTCTCCCTCGGGGGGCCACTTTGCCCAGGCGCTCCTGGGGAAGTATTTAGACAGGTAATTGCTCCGGTCATTTCTCCAGTCAAGAGAAGCAAACTTAGGTGCAAGTTTTGGGGGAACTCCTATGTCTTGGTCATGGATGGGCTGACGTTCCTTGATCCCAGGACCCAGGAGGATCTGGTTGGCAGTGATGAGACAGGGGTTCTTACAGAGGGGAAACAGAAAGGGAGGGCTTCCTCTGTGAGCCTTAGTCTTTACAGATGAGCTTTGAACCCACTTCCTAACTATGGCGATGTGTGTCTCCTGCCGGGTCATGCTCTGGACACGGCGTGTGTGGTGAGGCTCACCCTCCAGACTGAGAGAGCTTCCCCTAGGACAGAAGCTTGGGTTTCAGGACCGGCTGCTGGCTCCCTGCGTGCCCTCCTGCAAATCCTCACTACCTCAGTTTCCCCATCGGTGACATTAGACATGGCCAGGTGACCTCGGCGGCCCACCTCAAGCCTCCTCTGTTGTCTGGGCAATAGTCTTGCTTGGATTTAGGACTTTACTTTCCAGGTGGGAAGAAAATCTTCTAGGAGTGTTCTTCGAAGGATGCCAGGCCATCTGATTTCTCAGAGAAGGCTAAACCTGGTTACCTTCTATGGTGCCTTCCAGTCCTATTTTCAGAGAGGTAGCCAGGGCTTCCCCATGGTCATTTAATGGGCTGAGGTCCAGTTGGAACAAGCATGTCAGGATTAGTCAGATTTCCGCTCTCCAGAGGCCTTGTTCCCCTTTGCTGGGCACACCATGCCCTAGCCTGTGTTCACTACAGCAGTGCCTGCTTACACAAGCCACCCTACACGAGCTCAGATCCACAACCTACCAACCAGCAGACACACCCTGTCGGCATGAACTGTCAGGGTGGCTCTCTTGTAAAATTGGTTTCGAGGACCTGTCCGCTGTGCTCTCTCCTTACCTGGAGGAATCTCAGAGTTTGTTCAAGCTGATTAGTTGATCACCCACAGAATCCCCTTAGCAGTTCACGTGCTCAGGAGCCCAATGGCTGCAAAACCCAGGTCTCTGATTGAGCTGGAAACCGCCCTGGAGAATGGCAAAAGCCTGCCTTGTACTTCCTTGTTGTTGGGTGAGCACTGTGTAGGGATTTTTTTAAATGAGGGGTCCTATCACAGAAGCTGGCATGCAAGTGCCCCAGTAGAGCGGGACCAGGAAGGGCAAAAAGGGATCTTACTCCTCTAGCACCAAGTGTGTTGTTCGCTCTGGAGCAGCTTGATTTCAGTCTTTTGTTTCATTCCTATAAAAAGGATTTGAAGCAGTTTGCATCTCGCACAGACAAGGGATCAGATGGGAAGGAACAAGTGCGCCTCGTCCGAGCTCACCCGTCCATGAGTGGAGGAGCAGAATGAGAACCCAGACCCACGAGCTCCACATCTGTCCCTGTCCCAACCGCATGCTGCCCGAGCCACCCCCCCAAAGAGAGAGCAGAGAGTGAGCATCAACACTCTTGTTATTTACACTCAACGTTGCGTAAATACTGCGTTCGGCACCAGTCAGTTTACCTTTGTTTTTGTTTTTAAGATCTGCGCCGCTGATTTGCCTAAACTGTTGGGGCTGCTGCCTGGAACCTGTTTCACTGTGTACACATCAGGAAGGAGGCTCTCTCTTAGAGTTGAGCATTTTCTCTTCTCTCCCCATTGGTTGCAGAAAGAGAGAGGCTGGTGCCCAGCTTGGACTCTAGCTCAAACCCTGCTATAACTCACCAAACCCTCTGATCGGCACAGAGCCCCAAACTGATAGTTGGAGGGTTCTCTCTTTCCATCATCTTCCCACCTTGGGAAATTAAAATTCCTCCGAGTTTTCTGGTTTTACAGAGGTCGAGAGAACCCAAGAGCAAACAGTCGAGCATTCTGGGTCCTAGGCTTCCTACAAAATAAATGAGGAGTTGCTGATTTGGAGAAAAGGCTCAAGGCTAGACATTACTAGCTTAGCTGGAGCTGGGATTGCTTCTAGATCATGCAGTGACCTTGGGCCAGTCACTTCCTCTTGTGGCTCTAACATGTCTTGTTTTCTAACATGGAAGCGAGCCAAATTTTGATATACTCTAATTCTGAAGCATAGAGCCTCATAAAGAATGATAAACTCCAAAGTATTTGTCTTTAGTGAAGTTTAACACTAGGTTATTAGGTAGGGGGGCTTCCTGGGAGGACAAGGAATCATCTAAACCAGCAGAACTGAACAGAGTATTTTATTTGCATTAATGTGTTCCCTCAGGGACGCGGATAAAACCCAACATTATAAAAAATGTCTTGAATATTTGCATATTGCATATAGAATATTTGCCTATATTATTTATATAAAGCTTATTTTTCGGGGTGGGAAGAGGGGGAGCTAATAACTGAGTGCTTCCTCTGCAGCAGGCATTTTACATACAGTGCTGACTCTTCAACAACCCAAGGGTGTGTCGTTTTCATTCCACACATAATGAAGTTGAAGCCCAGAGCAGTGACCTTCCCAAAGTCACTTGGTACTGAAAAGGGACTTCCTTGTTTCTTTACGAGATTTTTTGAGTCTTACAACTTAACAGGGTGGATGTCCGTAGTATAAGAGAAATGCACATTATAGTGTCAAAAAAGTAGATTTAGATCAGTGGTTTTTACTCATATTCCTGCACGAAGTGGGAGATTTGGATGAGGTGGCCTCTAAGATCTATTTCATTTTTAAAACCTAGATCTGACTTACTTAATTAAACAGCATTTACTAAGATGTGTTCTGAAGCACATTACACACAAGAAATATTCCTAGGAAAGCATGTTTCATGGTCAAGTATGTTTGGAAAATATTCCCAGCTGTACCCCTAATTAAAGATTTATAATTCACATTATAATATCCAAGGTTCTGATAAGTCCTGCAATGGAAGCAGGCCTAACTATTTAATCTATTTCCTGGATGTACTGGATTCTGGACCCAATGTGGGATTCCACCCCACATAACATTTATTAACATTTGGTGAAACTTCTCTGCTATTTAACACACTTTAGAAACACTAGAACAATTGTAAAATTCATGAATCTTCATCTCTTTCATTTCTTGCCTTCTAGTCTTCTCCCTGTGGGTAGTTCTGTCTCTGGAAGGATCATGGGCAGGGAGCAGGAGTGGGAGGGAGAGTCCATTTAAAGGTAACCAGGGCCCATGTGCAGTGTCTGCTTACAAGAGCGACTCACCCACAGCTCTTAAAGCTCTAAGAGAGTTCACTCGTGAAAATCCAGAACCTGAACTCAAACCTGAGCTCTTCACAAGCAACAGATATGGCTACGGCAGTTTTTAAAACTTTGATGCAAGAAATATGGTGATGCGCTCTCTGTATTTATCTATAAACCTATTTATAGTGACAAAAAGTGATAGCCCTTCTGTTTTGACCAGCCCCTTAAGGAATTCCCCTTTTGCTCCCCTTTAAGTGGGAAACACCAATGCCTGTATAAAATGGCATCTGCACAGTGCCTGTCATTTATGGAAATTGTCACTTCCTCCAGGATGGCTTCCCTGACTACAGACTGATCTGATCCGCTTTTTCAGCTTGCATGACCACCTGGGCTACTCTATGAGAGCAATTATCAGGGCCAATAATTATATATTTAAGTGGTTTTTTTCTTAATGTCTGCTTCTCCCATGAGACTGCAAGCCTCATGGGGACAGGGGCCCATGCCTGTCTTACCTGCATTGTGCATGCAACACCCCCACAACGAGCAAGCAGTAGGAACTGAAGAAATATTTGTTGGTCGAGTGAATGAATGAACAAATTTCTGTGCTAAGAAGTAGGCCTCATCTGCCTGGGACCTACATCAAGCCCTTGAACTCCTCTGTTCTCAACTTTGATGTCGCTTTTCTATTGAAATCCTAGCTCACTCTTGGGGTTTGATGCGCGCTCTGGTGTCTCTGATCTCCTGACCTTGGCTCCCTGCCACCCCTCTTGGCGACATCACTCACAAACCACTAGGTAACGCCCACCCATCACAACCACCACAGCCCACCTTCCATCCACCCTGTCGGGCTTGACCCCAATCATATTTCCCGAGGCTGGGAAGACCACCAAAGGGGTTTGTGATTTGTTACCTATAAATAAAATCATTGATTTTTAAACATCAAAGCTACCTTAAAGGCCATTTGTTCAACTTCATCTTTTGTCCAATGAAGAAAGTAGCAAGCAGACAAGATAGGTGAATTGTCCTTGGACAGAGAGCAAGATGAAAAAGAAGTCTCTGGGTGTCCCTTCAGCAATCCATTCTGTGTCAGCATTAATTTCAAAACGGTGTCTGCTTGTGTGTTTTTTTTTGGGGGGGGGCGGGGGAACTCTGATGCATGCCTGACTGTTGGAAAGTGTAAATGAATTCAAAAGTCCTTCTTAGAGAGTACTCTAACACTGCAAATTTGTACGGTTCCTTACTCCCATTTTGCAGATGAGCAAACTGAACATGACAATGAACATGAAATTAGCAAGCAGTGCTGCCAGCCTGTCTGCTTCCAGGTCGTCTGTCCTTCACTTTTTTGAGCCCCGAGCACCATTTCAGATGACAGCAGCCTCCAGCAGACCACGAGATCACGTCTTCTTAACCTCTGGAAACACCAGAGCTCGAAGCAGGCATGAGCTCTACACTGCTTCCGGAAAGATGGGCAGGATTAAGAGAGGGTGGTACATTTGTCTAACAAATGCTTAGAAACCAAAGATAAACATTTACCTCCTTAAGCTGAATGAAGTTACAGAGGACAATTTGTCTGATTGTAGATGCTTTGGAAATAAAAATTTGGACAAATCCTGTGCAAAGAGCCTGGATGTAGGTGGTTGATGGGTTACCCTCCAAATTTACATGCAGAGATGGTGGTAGAAGGAATGTAGGGAACACTGAGGGACACATGTCCTTATCAGTCCACCTGATATAACCACTACCAATATGGATACCCGTGTGTGTGCATGTGCGTGCACCTGTGCATCTGTGCACGTGTGTGTATGTAGTAGTAGTAGCTAGATGATGATTTGAGATAATTGTTTGAAAGGGTAGACTGTTAAGAATCTGCATACATAAATATGAATATATGGGAAGAAATGCAATTTTAATGCTTTTGTGAGATATATATATATATATATATATATATATATATATTAACCCTTCTTTAGAGGTTCTTAACAAGTAGTCTCAATAAACGTAATTTGACCAGTAATGAACACATTGAGTGCTTCCCAAGTGCCCTCTTTGTCCTTTGGCATAGCTTCAAGCCATCCTCTGTCATGGCATTTGTCACTTACTTAAACAAGCTCTTCTTCCATTTACGTCCCAAAGGTGAACCTCACCCACGCCCCGGCATGTGAGACCCAGAAACTCCAGAAGGAGAGGGTATTTTAAGCTAAGTTATATGATATATAAAATTGTAGTCTCTGCTTCCCAAGGATGGCAAAGAATAAAAATGTTAAGGCGTGTTGGCACATTGCTTGGCGCAGGGCATGCGCTCGTGCCCCAGCTACTATTTAGTAGTGCTCCATGGGGAAGGGGTGAGTCCCGGCTGCAGGTGGGAAAGGCAGGGCGGAAGAATGACCTGGCGACCAGATAATGCTCCTTTCGTCCAGGTCTCCCGGGATTGTTTTGGTAATTACTCCAGCTTCTTCAACAGCTTGTGATTTGTCCAGTGCCAGGGAACCTGGATTCGCATTGCACGATGCATAATTCATATGGCATGGACAGCAATTATGAGCTAATTGAGGGGTGTAATGTTTAAAGAAAGGATCCATTATGAGGAACATAAGGGACGTTGGGAGGGAAGAAGCCCTTGAATCCATGGAGGCTCATTCTCTCTAATTCAGCTTTCTTTAAGATGATTCTAATTGTCTCTTGAAGGGCACGGAAGTTCTCCTCTCCAGCAAGAGGCCCTGGGGGTCGGGGGACAGGAGCGGCTCCTCCCGTAGGAAAAGGGTTCAAGGTGGCCATGGGGGCTTCTCTGTCTCGCGCTATTGTGTGGTTAACCTTCCAGGTGTACCTCACCATATTACTATAGTGACAGCCATCCGTTAATGGTTAATTATTAATTAACTAACCATTAATAATGGTATTAATGGTTAATACCATTAGAGGGGGTGTAATGTTACCACAACCATCGTTTCTAAATCAAAAGTCAGGACCATTTCCTGGGGAGGGGGGCACAGTGGGAGGCAGTCTGAGAAATATGGCTTGGGAAAAACTATTGGATTTTCCACCAGGGAATCCATATTTTGGAGGGGTAAGGGGACAGTCTATTTCAATGGGAACATCACTACAGAATGCAGGAGTCGGGCTATCACATAACGCAGAGCCCTGGGCTGGTAGCAATAAGCCTTGAGTTTGTCTGTGAATAGTTTAGCCTTTTGCCCAAAGACCTTTGGGACTTCAGCTCTGCTCTTTGGGGTTCAGATTCTCCATCTTGTACAGTGGGGGAAGCCGGAAAGATGGCCCCCTGGGGCCCTTCAGACTCCAACACACTGTTTCCATGCATCACACCTCAACCTTCTGAGGTGAGGTTTTAAATGATCTTGACAAATAAGTCTTTGTTTTCTGGGAACCATCTCTATGTGCCCGGAAACTCAGGGGATGCCCACTGTGTGACTGTTCACACGCGTAGGAAACTTTTTTTTTTTTTATTGGCGGTGAGAAGATAACTAAAATCGCTTTTGCATTGGCTTCCATTATGAAGTTAGGTGCGTGTCTCAAAATACTGAATTGAAGACATTTTGTAAAGAAAGGGTCTGTGCCAGCTTCTTCTCTCTCTGGCGTGCAGGGGAGTTGGTTGAGCCATGATGTGCTATTTATGGTTAGCTATCTTTTCAGAACTCCACAGACCTCAGCATAGCTAGCTTTCATTTGAGAATTGTTACATAATTGCCATTTGAGCCTGTACTTTCCTCCTCACCCCCAACCAAGGATCTTCACATAAACATTTGCTATTCTCAGAAGCACTTCGCTTGCAAGGCTGGCTACTTCAGCTGGGCTGCCATACCTCGCCTCACCGGCAGAGGCCGCTCTCTGAGGCACCTTGTCCGCACAATCTGGGGACTCCCCCCCAAAAAGTTATGCAATCCTGAAAGTGGAGAAGGTTCTCAGGGATTATTTTGTCCAGGTAGGACTCTTACCTGGTTCCCAGGTTTTCTCAGCTCCAGAAGTTAGACCGCCTGTAAAAATCAACCTGGTTAAACCAAGGAGTGCCTGCGGTTAACTTGTGCAGCCGTGGAGAACGATGTCTCTTCATTTAAACAGAGCACCTGGCCGGTTTCATGCCTTTTGAATAATGAGGACACTTAGCATATTCAAGGTGGAGATTGCGTTATTCTCTGCCTGTGGTGCTAACGCAGCTATTTATACGAGAAGCCAAAGCAGATCCTTCACCTGGAAGGTGGGCTGTCACGCCTGCTTAAGCATTCAGACCAGCCCTGTGGCTGATTTGAAACTGCGTTCAAATGGGTTTTACTGAGAGTCATTGATCACCTGTGGGCTAAGGATTTTTCTTTCCTTTCCTTTTCTTTTCTTTTCTTTTTTTTTCTTTTCTTTTCTTTTCTTTTCTTTTCTTTTCTTTTCTTTTCTTTTCTTTTCTTTTCTTTTCTTTCTTCTCCCCCCTTCCAATAGCTTTTTCGACCATGTAAGAAATCCTTCCCCACCTCTCAAGAGGATGCGAGAGATGACCTTCACAGAGCAGTGTGTCTATTCACCAAGTCTTTTTTTGGTGGGGTGGGGGGCGGCAGTCAAGGTCAACACCGGGATACATCAGACAAAGGACACCTGGACTGGTCTTGAAGAACCGGCAGCAAGAAGCATCCAGCTGATTTTTTGCATCCTTTTCTCAACTATAGCCATAGGCGAAAGCTCCGGAAGGCAAACTCCTTCCTTAGTGCTTCCCATCCTACACGTGGGATGCGACAGGAGCAGAGATGCTCTGCTGGCCCCAGTTGCTCCTTTGGGCACAAGGATCGATGGCTTCTGCGAGTCAGATCCTGGGGAGAATCACCACTCACAAACACCCCATATTTAATCTTTATTTTGGAGTCTTCCTAAGTGAGAAGTCGCAGTAAAACAGAATTGCTGTGTTGCTCCAAGGGTTAATTAGACATGGCCCAGAAAAAGCAATTTCCTTCTTTCTGCCTTAAATTTTGGGCTTTTCATTCTGAGTGACTGTTGGCTTCTGCCAAATGGAGTAAGATAAATGCGAGCTGCTAATTTGAACTCCCCTCATTTTGTTCCCAGCTGCTATTTTGCAGTTTTCCCAAAAAGAGAAAGCTAGTGGATCTGCTGCTGGTGACGCTCTTCCCTTCCAGTTTGGGGACCAGGTCTCTCTGGAAGGAGAATGTTCCAGGCCCCTCTCTCGGTGGACTCCTCTTACAGACGTTAAAATAATTTCCATCTCTCTTCTCTTCTCCCCAGTCAGACGAAACATCTCAATTGTGAAGTCTGCCACTGGGTTCGGGTTCCACTGAGGTGGCTAAAGCAGCACTGAGATCTTTTTTTTTTTTTTTTCCCAAAGGTTACAACTAATTCAAAATCCATCAGCTTGTGCGAACACTTAAAATTGTTCCCTTAAATGAAATTCATCTGCTGTCATGTTACTCAATTACTTGGTTTTCCAAGATCCTTCTTGGTTTCCTCATAAAACACGTGCCCCTTTGCTATGTTACAGATGTTCAAACGTCAGCAAATTTTTGAGCTCTGTGCTAACTGTGCAATGCAGGGATGTCTTTAAAGTCCCTATTCGTTTCATTCATTCAAGTATTCATTCATGGCACTGAGCATCAGTTACGTATGGGACAGATCCCGAAGAGGAGCTCATTCCAACGGTGACCCCGGCAGTAAGTGCCGCAGGACTGAACAGGTCCCCTTGTATGCGCCACCCACCAACAACCATCTTTGGGATTTAGATCATTTTTTCAGCTTTGCAAATAGGAAGGACTTCTCAGCAAACCACTGAGAAGGGTCTCCTTTAAGGAGAGCCCACCCGGGTCATGGACAGAAGAGATGGATGTGTGTGGCTTTCATAAACTGTGTCACAAGTGTCCCTACAACTTTTGAAATATGTTTTAATTTGCAAAATAGGCCATTTAGTGCTTTGCTGTTTAAAAAGTGCTGCCACAGACATTTGAGACTCACAACAAGCCTGCTAGCTACCATTAGCCCTTTCTTCATCTTTACAGTGCTGATAAGCACCTCAGCCAAGGTCACACAGCCATCAAGTCATGGAGCTAGGACCAAAGCCCTAGTCTCTGCCCCACCCCCCACCACCTAACAAAGCCCGACTTCTATGCACTCACCACATCCTCCAAGCACCTCCCTCTCCAGCCCCTGATGGCCACCATGCTGCTTTCTGTCTCAATGAATTTGACTACCTTAGGTGCCTCCTATAACTGGAGTCATCCAGTGCTTATCTTTTTGCGACTGGCTTATTTCACTTAGCAACATGTCCTTGATGTTCCTCTATGTTATACCATGTGTCAGCGTTGCCTTCCCTTTGAAAACTGAGTAATTGTCCATTATACGTAAAGACCACATTCAGTTTATCATTCAGCTGTGGATGGACACTCAGGTTGCTTCTACCTTTTGGTGCTTGTGAGTAATACTGCTATGAAATGGGCGTAAAATCTCTCTTTGCAATCCTGCTTTCAATTCTTTTGGGATATATACCCAGAAGTGAAACTGCTCCCTGACACAGAAATTCTATTTTTAATTATTTGAGGAACTACCATGCTGTTTTCTGCAATGGTGGCCCCATCTTACCTTCTAGCCAACGGTGGGCACGGATTCCAATTTCTCCATGTTCTCACCGACACTTGTTCTTTTCTGTTTTTGTTTTTGTTTTGTTTAACAGCCGTCCGAGTGGGCATGGGGTGGTTTCTCACTGTGGTTTTTGGTGTTCATCCCCTAATACTTATTGATGTTAGCATCCAGGCCATAGTCTCTCCGAGATGGGCATAGTTCCCCCCTCCCCAAGTCATAGACTCAGAAAGGCAAGGTGATCTACCAGAGTAGCTGGTACAGGAGTCAAGGGGGGCTTTGAGCCCCAAATCCAATGTTGGGTCCACAATGCACGTCTTTCTCAACTAACATTCTTAGATGAGTTCTCTGCGACTCAGAGTTTTGAATGCCCATGCTTTAATATCTACCATAATCCAGAACAAATCAATATAAACTCATGCAGATTATTGAAGTTGTCAGTTCCCAAAATGTGGTCCCCTGACCAGCAGCATCAGTAACATCTAGGAACAAGTTGAAATGTTAGTTGCTCAGCCCCTCCTCAGACCTACTGAGTGAGAAACTCTGGTGGGGTGGTGGGGGGTGAGAACATGATCTAGATCGTTGACCGTAATTACCTGGGGAGCATTTAAAAAGATTCTAACTGAATTGGCCTGAGGTTCACCCTGATTGGGATTTTTCACCCTGATTAGGTTTTCACCATGATTAGGATTTTACTCTGATTAGGATTTTTCAAGCCTCCGTAAGCGACTCCAGTGTGTAGCTAAGGTTGAGAACCACTGATAGAGGTGAATGCTTTACACCAAAGTGCCCATTTACACTTAGACCTGAGGTTACCGACATGTGTTATAATCATGAGGACACTATATGAGTTGCTGCAGACTAATGAGGACAGATCCAAGGCTGGCCCGGGGTTGCCTCCCTTCCCAGGGCAGGGCTAAACAGCACTGAGCCACGTGTGTGAGCAGCACTTCGCAGAGACTGCAGGAGAGAGAAGTGGAGGGCCCTCATCTCATGGCACATAGTAGGGCCACGAAAATATGGCCCTACTGTGTGTCAGGGTCAGGCTATGTGCTGGTCTCAGGTGCAAATTCAGTAGGAAAACCTGTGTGATTTTTCATGTTAAACTGATGCTGTTAATTCACTTCTGCAGATCTAATGGCTTGTTTCTTAATCTGTAATAGTGGTTTTGTTTACCTTCAGTTTTAAACTATAAACAGAAGAAGTTTATACCTACCCTTGCTTTGCATAGATTTAAGAAACATTCAAATATAAGAAAATAATATTGGGGGCCCATGGAAATCTACTTTAAAGGCATCCTAGGCTCTTCTGAGTTTGGGGAATTATAGCACACTATTCTCTGGAGAAGCTGGTTTTATGTGTCCAGACTTGGGTCCCCAGACACACCCTTGGTATGTTGAGGGGGCTTGTACCCTGCTGAGGCAATCCCAGCAAGCCCCAGGCTGGGCAGCCCCTCATGAAGACACCTGCCAGACTCTGGCCTGTCCTCTGCCTTTTGGGTTGAAACAGAAGTTATCTTTGAAGATTCTCGGGCAATAATTAAGTGTAATTTCAGAGGAAGGAGATTTGGTCAGTTTCTCCACAGTGCAAATCGGCCTCCCCTATCTTGGAGGGAGCATTGTGTTCAACTCTGTTATCGGGCTCTTTCCTGGAAGCATTGTTTCCCATTTCAATATAATTGCTTCAAAATAATGTGAAGAGATCAATTGCCACTTGTCAACTATAATTTTCTGCCACTGAAAAAAAGTAATGTGGGAGGAAAGCAAAATGTGGGATGGCTTATTAACCACAATGGGGGGAGGGGTGGAGCTGCCTGTTCCTCAGAGGGGAGCTTATCTGCGGGGGCAGGGGGTTGGTGCTTCCCCATCTCTGTGTCTTGTGCTCCTGTGGCTCTCCCTACCTCGAACCACTGCTTTTTCCTTCTCTTCCTGGCCAAACGCCTCCTGTCCTTCCAGGGCCAGCTCTGATCCCAGGCCCCAAATACCAGACAGACCTCCTCTTCCTCCTCGAGCATTGGTTTACCCAACCCTTAATGCGTTTATTTGGCAAATATTGATTGAGCACCTACATATACATAGGAAGGATTTGGGCAGCAAGAAACCACAAACCTTACTTACAAGGGTTGAGAGGAAGAAGTGTTTCTTTTCCTCAACAAAAGTAGTCTATGGACAGATTCAAAGTCAAGCTCTCAGGAGCTCTCTTGGCTTTCCAACACACTTGTCGTTCCTGGTTATCGGTTGGCCAACCCAGCCTTTGGGCATCAGCTCTGCATTCGAAGCAGGAAGAAGGGATGGCAGAAATGTCTTCCATGAAGGTCCCTTTGGTTAGGAAACCCACCCTTTCTCAGGACCCCTGGCAGAGTTTGTTAAACAGCTTTATTGAGGTATGACGGATGGACAAACTGCACATACCTAAAATGTACAATTTGATCATTTCAGATCAATATAAACACATGGAACTATCGCCATGATCAAGATGTGAATATATCCTCTCTCCCCACAAAATCTTTCCGAGAAGCTTACTGCTCACTCTGAAGATTTAGCCATTTTCTGTTTATGTTTCATTGGCCCAACTTGGTCCTGTGGCCACTCCTAACTGCAAGGGCTCCTGGGAAAGTCAGTGTTTTGATTTCCAGCAGACAAGGGACAGGGGGATAGAGGCTGAATGCTGGGCCAGCTACTGAGTTGTGTCTGCCCACCTACTGCTTCAAACGGGGGGGAAGACAAGTGAGCAGAACAGCCCTCCTTGTCATGCAACTGGAGGTCAGCACTCTTGGCTTCTGACTTGGCATGACCCGGCCGAATCAGCGTTCTAATACTATCATTAAATGGGTAAGCTGTGCTGCACTCTTCGCTTGAACTTAAAATGAAAAGAACAGATTCCCTCCCCTGCCCCAGCTGCCTAGCCATCTACCCAGGCTAAGATGACGGAAGGGGACTAGATCAACATTTACTGTGTACTTCCTACTGGCTGTTTCCTATATGTTCCATCCTTTCAATGACTCTGTGTGTACGGTATGTGAAGTGTGCCTTCTTTCACCTTCCACCAAATGCAGGAATTGAGACCCAGAAAGGTAAAGCGGCTTGCCCAAAATGGCACAACTTATCAAACAGCCAGCCATGGGCAAGGCCAGCCTGGGACCACCACCTGCGTGCGCTCTTTCTGAAGAAAACCCTGCACCAGGCTCGGAATGATGTATAAGGTGTGGATGTGTGGACTGATTCCCTCGGGCTCAGAGAAGTGAGGTGACTGGCCCAGGTGTGCAGCTGGAAATGGGCAAATCTGGAATCAAAATCTTCATGTGCAGCTCTCCGATCATTAATCTGTGATGCCCAACGCCTGGGGCATTGGGGGAGGATGGCCAGGAAAGGGCAGAAAGCAGTAAAAAATCCTGGGGAAAGATGACTCCAATATTCATTATAACTTGGAGCTTTGAACTGACTGCAAGATCTTGGGGGCCCTTCAGCGCTCTGACCCCACAGATCCTCCCTCACTCTCTAATGTGGGGATCCCTCAGCACCTCCCAGCGACCCCATGGTTCTGAGATGGTTCCTGACACTGCTTCTGGAGGAGCAGCAGTACAGAGCTTAGGAATGGGAATAAATTTTCTGAACTGGAATCCTGGTCAGCTGTGTGAGCTTTGGCAAGGCATACAACCTCTCTGTACCCATTTCTCCATCCGTGAAATGGGGACAATTTTCCTGCTGCCTCTGTGAGTCTGTTGTCACATTGGTGGTAGCAACGCATTCCTGGTGCCTCACCCACAGTCAGTACGGGTGAGCCCCTGCGGGCAACACAGAGATCAAGAGCTCTCCAGGTGAGCTGAAGAGCAGTGAGTTCCCTGCAGGATCTCACGGTGTGCGGGGGCTGGGGGTGGTGCTGGGGGTGCAGGGTAAGACACCACTCATTTCTGCAGAGGGCCGGGTCCATACATTCAGGCATCCTTCCCTCAGGTGACTTTCCCAAGCTCTTCCCATCCTGTTGCTGCAAAATCTTGTTTTCAACACCTGCCCAGAGAGACCTGCTCACTGGGGTCTTCCAGTCATGATCAGCTGGCTTGTGCCCACTTACTTCAGCCTGAGTCTGAGAACCTGGGGCACTATACTCAGAAGGGCAGAGGTATGGCCTGAGCTTTGGGATAGGAGTTAATTGCTAGTGAGTGTGCTTACTCATCCACGGGGCGGCGGGGGAGGGCTTCCCCCCCCCTTTTTTTTTAATTCAATTAACACTGGGGTCCTTCCCAGAGAGTGCAAGATTCTCAAAGAAGATAAGACCCTATAGGGGAGGCGGTGGCTAGTTCTTGTGGAGGCAAGAAATTGTCCTTCATGGGAACTGTCAAGAGATCCCAAAGCGGGGAATCCTTCCGGACTGATAAGTCCTGCGTGCTCCACAAACACACCAAGTTGGTTTCTTGGGATAAGACCAGGGGTTGAGAGAGAGAAAGAGAGAGAAGATCCCACGTCAAAATCAATTTGAACAGGTTGCATGCCTTCTCAGAGCCATAACTCTGAATCTCTAAGCCCATTTCTGTGGGGGTGGTGTAAGATGCAGAAAGCCCTTTAAGGGACCATCTCTGGACCTGAGTGTAGGGACTCTGGTCACATCTGCCTCGGGTGGTGGGCTGACTGGTTGTAGGGAGAGGCTCACCAAAGCCCACCAGTTCCCTGCCTTCATTTTCCCCTCTGGATAATGGGAGTGGTCTTCATGGTGCTCAACTGGAACCCCGGAGCCTAGAGCAGAGTCCTTAATAAGGGCGACTGGCTGATGAAAGACCCTGTAAGCTCCAGCTACCATTACCACATCTTGGAATGAACGCCGCCAGCCTATAGGCGCTGCACACGAATAAATTTGAACAGCAAGACACAAATGCGGCCCTTAACTCCGACGAGCAAATAGAGTTTAATAAAGAGGTAAACTGAGACCGCTTTTATTTATTGCTGTGTAAATGTATTTAAAAAGGTATTGGCTTTCCGCTGCTGCAGAGGCCAGGTCCTGCGCAGCCCCGCGCCGTCATGCCTGCTGCCGTTATTAGAGCCGTAATGAATGAGCCTCCGTGAGTGCGCTCTTCAGAAGGACTGCGGAGGTACAAGATTAATGAGACGAGAGCCTTGAAAGGTACAGACGGCCCCTGTTTCCCAGCCGTGCGCAATGTCTGCAGCAGCACCTCTGGCTTTGTTTGCTCTGCGGTGGCTGACAGGGCTGCGGCGGGCCGTGGCCCCAGGATCCGGGCAGCAAAGGCGTGTACCTCCCGCCCGCATTCACGGTCAGCCCTGCGCCTTGACCCTGCTCCTGGGGGCTCCTCTCCTGACCACCCCCCGCCCCACCCCGAGGAAAACTCCCTGCTGTTGCCTCTCTGTCCTTCCCACCCTGGCCCGGACTGCATCCAGGACCCCTCCCCTGCTCAGGTTTTATCTCACACCCCTCTTTGGGGAGGCTGATGGGATCCTCTGCTGGCATAAAGACACCCACAGCCATGTGCTGTGAGGACAAGCCAGGGGTCTCTGAGCTGCTGCTAACACCTGCGGGCCCACGGGGCAGAGCGGCTGCTCGATAAAGCAGAAGTGATCATGGACCCTGACAAGACCTTCCAGTGAGTGGTAAGATGGACCCCCGAGTCTGGAAATCATACATTTTTTATAGAAAAATTTTTCAGAGGCTGGAACATGCCTAAACTGTACTAGGGTCCTATATACATCCACTGTGTGATTTCGTGAGGCAGGTGTTGTACTCACTTCACAGATATGGACACAGGGGGTCACATGGCCAGGAAGTGCCAGATCAGAGACTCCCCCCCCCCCCGCCCCCACAGAAAGGAACCTGTTCTTCAGTGAGAACACACTCCCTCTCTTGTTCTCAGATGCGGCAGTGCTATCCTGGCTGAAGCAAAGTGTTTTCGCTTGCGCCTCACACTTCAGACACAGCCTAGATCACCAGTGGAGGGCCGGGTGCTGGCCGAGCCATAGATAACACCACCCACCAGGGACAGATAGCAGTGGTGGTGAGGTTAGTGCAAAGAGCACAGGCCAGTGGAGGCTGTGTGACCTCAGCAAGGTGTTTCACCTCTCTGAGCCTCAGTTTGCTCATCTGTCCAAATGGGTATAATAACAGTACCTACGGGGTAGCATTCCTTGGCTAGCGAATCAGAAAATACACATAAAATACTTAAAAACACCTGGCAAATTCTCACTATATGTTCAGTAAAAAGACATCCGTGTGTGTATTCTACATATTCTGTAAGATCCCGGAACATGGCATTGCATAAGGCAAGCCTCAGAGCTACTGTGGCTTTGGTTCTGGACCACTGCAAGAAAGCAAATAGCACCATAAAGTGAGTCCAGTGAACACTGTGGTGTCTCTGTGCAGACAAAAGCTGTGTTTACGCTCTACTGTAGCCTCTTTAATGTGTGATAGCCTTATGTCTCAAAAAAAAAAAAAAAAAAAAAAACCCACCAAAAACCAATGTGCACACCTTAGCTTGAAAATACTTTATTGTTAACAGTAATGCTAGCCATCGACCGAGTTGTCCGAGAGTTGTAATCCTTTCACTGGTGGAGGGTTTTGATGGCTCAGAGATGATCAGGGCTGTGGCTGCTGAAGCCTGGGGCAGCCGTGACAATTTCCTAAAATAAGACAACAATGAAGTTGGTTGCGTTGACTGATTCTTCCTTTCACTTGAACCCTTGGAAGCCATTGTAGGGTTATTAATTGGCCTGATTTCAATATTGTTGTGTCTCAGGGAATAGGGAGACTTGAGGCGAGGGAGAGAGACGGGGGATTGGCCCGTGGGAGCACCAGTCAGAGTGCACACATTTATTAAATTCGCCAGCTTATATGGGTGCAGTTCGTGATGTCCCCAAACACTTATAGTAGGAATATTTAAGATCACTGTAACAGGTATAACAATGATGAAAAAGTTTGAAATGTGGCGAGAATCACCAAAACTTGACAGAGACTTGAAGTGCACAAATGCTGTTGGAAAATGGTGCCAGTAGACCAGCTGGATGCCGGGTGGCCACAAACCTTCCATTCATAAAAAATGCAGTCTCCGAGAAGAGCAACAAAGTGAGGCATGTCTGCACCAGGAAAGCAAAGTTCAACTCCTTCTTCCAGCCATAAGATGCACCCAGATCAGACCATGCTGGAGACAGGCTGGAGAGGCTGGGCAGGACCCACCGGCTGAATGGGAGGTCATCATTTATTTGCCAACAGAGGGTTGTGGGTCCCCTAAGTACCTGCTCCTGGGCTGGTGCAGAAGATAGAGCAGTGACCAAAATAGCCCGTGTGAGTGTCTTCAGAGAGCTTGAGGTCTAGTAACACATTGCATGTTGGGTGACGAGGGCTTCCCAAGAGAACAGAGGAGAGGAGAGAAGGGGATGTGCGGAACTGGAGCTAGGGGGAGGCCTCAAAACAGGTGGTCAGGCACAGCCTCGTGGAGATGACATTCTGGGAATGAGAATGAGCAAGGTGGACAGTAAGGGGTGTGCATGTTTAGGTGGAGAACTTTCCAGGAAGCAGCAAAGAAAGGCTCAAAAGCAAGGCCCTGCTGTGGGGGTGTGCCAGGAGCCTTTGAGGGCAGCCAGCAAGCCTGGGGCCGAGTAGACAAAAGGAAACACAGTAGGAGGCAACTTGGAGCAACTGCCAGGACCCAAACCCTCTAGGCTTTCCAGATGCCCCAGATCGGGGACTTTGACCTCCACTCCCACAGGTATGAGAACTAATGGAGGGTATGGAACCCTCTACAGTCATGGTGGAGTTTGTCTCCGAGAGACTGAAGGCCTGGACCAGAGCAAAACCAGGGCAAAGAGCATGCCAGATGGCATCATGTGGGTCTGGCCGTGAGAGCTAGGAGGGGGCAGAGGGAAGAGAAGGATCCAGGGGTCCCAGAGGCAGGAGTGGGAGCTGACCCAGCCGATGGCCAGGTCGGAGCCCATCCCCAGCTCTTCAGCCCACATTAAGACTCATTAGTGTATCCTCTAATGTACCAAGAAATTCAATTTCCTGCAAAATAACCAGGCGAGTCTCAAGGGAGCCAGGAGCCCTATTCATCACAGCTGGGCTTTCCGGGGCCGGTGCGGCTGCCCACCCATGGATTTCGTCCAGTGGGATGCTGGCCCACTGTGGGAAGAGCAGCTAATGGCTCCTCGGTAGGTTAGGATATTTTTTCCAGTGGATCTGCAGTTTCTGGATAAACAGGCATCAAATCAGCAGTCGGTGTGAGCCAAAGGAAAGTTTGCAAACTTGCCATGTGGCTCAAATTAAGTGAGGGGTGCAGTCACTAAAGCATGCGTGCTAAAAAACAAACATTTAGAATGTCAGGGTTGAGGATATTTTTTGGTGGCCTTTTAGGGAAAGCAAACGTCAATGTCTTTTCTTCTTTCTTTTCTTTTAAATTCCAAATAAAAATGTCACTGGCCATATTTCTGATTCTACCTCACCAGGGCAGTGGTGCGTGTACGTGTGAGTGTGCCGGGGGATGGGAAGGTGTGCGTGAACACATGTATGGCTGTGGTTAAGAAGAGTGGGCTTGTGTAAACGCGTGTGCATGCATAAGTGGGTCTGTGGCCGTATGAGTGTGCGTGTGTGAGACTGAGTGTGAGCCTGCAGCTGTATGCATGCGTGTACCGTTGTGTGTGCCTGTGTGTGGCCATGTGTGTGAGCACTACTGTGTGTGCATGCATATGAGTGCATTTGTGTGCATTTGTGTGAGCGTGCATGAGTGTGAACGCTGTTACATGTCTGTGCGTCTCAAGGCGTGGGTGTATGAATGTATGGGTGCACGTGTTTGTGTGTGTATATGCATGAGGAGGGGGAAGCGTGGAGAGCTGCCGTGTGGGTGTGCACGTGTGCCTGTATTGTGTGTGTGTGGATGAGTGAGTCTGAGCACATGCGCATAACGTGCAGAGGGGTGCGTGAGTGTGAGAGTGTGCGCGCGCACAGCCCTGCTCTGTCTCCTAGCAGCCTGCCCGCCCTCTCCCTCCCGCATTCTTCCGCGGCTGCCCCAAGGCTGCGCCCAGAAAGCAATCAGGACTCCCATTTGTATCCTGCCTGTCATCCACGAGGCTGGTGGGCAGGCGGGGTGAGGGGATGCCGGGCTCTGATTCTCAATGCCAAAGCCTCCCCTAAAATAGAGGACTTGGCGGTTGGGGGTGGGGGGGAGGCAGCCCCAGGCTTCCACCGTGCTCCCAATTACCGGCACCTCCTGAGCGGCTTATGGAAAAGGCATTGGTTGCCATGAGGAAGATATTCCACTGGAGCATTCCCATTCCCCACAAAAAGAACCTTCTGCATATTATACACATTTTTCAATGTAATTATCCCCAGCCCACACACACAGCTTGGAGGATTAAAACATAAAATACAGTCTGCTCCCCGCACATGAGACCCGCACTACAACTGGCATCATAATAAATAAATGAAGTGGCCTCTCCTCTCCTTCCCCTTCTCCCCTGCCTCCCCTTCCTCCCCACTCCTTTCCCTCCTCCCTTCTCCTCCTCCGGCACCCCATTTCTTCTCTCCTCTTCCTCGTCATCCCCGTCCCTTTCCCTCCACCCCTGTTCCCCTCCACCTCTGCCTGGCGCTGGGCTTGTTTTGCTTCTGTCTCTGGATCCCATCCATCCCCTCCCGCGCTCCCAGCACAGCCCACAGCAGGCAGCATCGGCGCAAGGGGGGTCACCCCCGCACGGTTGCTGCCACTGTGGAAGGAGGGTTTTGTTTGACAAGCCACCCAGGGCTCTGCTTGTGAGCCTGCCGCAGAGGGTTCACTGCGTAGAGTGCTGGCGTAAGGGCAAGGGGTGCGGGGGGAGGAAAGAAGGAGATTTTATAAGCAAATGGCTTTGTGGATCATTGAAAGAACATTAGGAAGCGTCCCGGAGCACCTAAGACCCAACGCCTTGGTGCAAATGGATGGAAGGGCGTCAGCTGCGGAAGCCCGGGCTGCGGGCTGCGTGCAAACCGCTCCGGTTGCTAGGGAACGCCCTGAGAACCGTTTGTCTTCGGGCTGCAGATCCTGGATCCACCTGGGGTTTCCAGTTCTAGAGCCGCTGCCAGCCGGTAGTGCCAGCTTCAGCGGGGAGATGGGAGCAGGAGACCTGTGTGGCCTGGAACCGGCGGGGCATGAGGGCGGAGGCCGGCCCTCCCCGAGATCAAGCATGCACTGGAGGCGGGTGATGGGCAGCCCACACTGTGATTTCCCTTCCACAGAAATGCTGGTACCCAGCTTGGCACACGGGCTGGGGCTGCCAGGATTCAACCTGCTAGTGACAGTGCTCCAGTTTGGAGCCTGGACCTGGTTAGTTCCGAGCCCCCCAGCCCCCCGACCTGCCCCCGTCTTCCTCTGGCGTTCCCTGGGCTCTCTACCCAGCAGCCCAGACCAGGGCATCACGTTCTTGCACACATGAACTCTTCGGGCGAGCAGGTGGTATGGATTCCTCCTCTGAGCCCAGCAGGGTACCTTCAGTACTACTTAAGCTTAAATCGTAGAAGATGTGGGTGTGGTCCTTGTCTGCACCAGTTAGGTGTTTGAGGTTAGGGGTAAGGAGCTGGCTCTGTTCGCTTTAACTTGTACTACAGGTGGATGGTTCTAGGTTTTGGCTCAGGGTCTAGTTTTTGCTCAGGTGCCGATAGAATACTTTTCTAGTGGTCTAAGTCAGTCTTGGGTAGCAGAAAATGTTGGTGGATTTGAGTTCCCATCATGAGATGATAGCAGACAAGGCATTGATCCCAACTGATCAGTTTCCTTACCTGTAAAGTGGGCTCATGGTGGATTAAAAAAGATAATGTAGAGAAAGCACCTATCCAGGTGAATGTTCCCATTCTTCAAAGCCTGGGCCCCAGGGCTGGCTGTCCTCCACCCTGCATCCTTGCTCACCTACCTTCTATCCTGACAGGCCCCGCCCTCCAGCCCTCCAGCCCTGGAACCTGCCTGGATTTTCCATTCTGAACCTGGGCCAGAACTTACCCTGTTGGTAAAGCCCTGGCTAAAGGCTTAAGTTTTCAAGAAATCTGCAGCTGTTTTCCTGGCTTTTCTGGCAATCTGGTGACTGCTCACAGACCTGCTTGCCCAGGCTGAAAGCAGAGCCCCAGGGTCACCCAGAGGCTACTTCCTTTGCCCTGCTACACAGGCCCTGTGACCCCCAGAGACAGAGACTTAGCCCAGCACACTTGTTTTTTTTTGGGGGGGGTGGATAATGCCACCAAAGCTATGCCTGACACAATTTCCCTCCAGCACAGCCCGAAAAGAATATAGTGTCATCTTGTCAGTCCCTTTTTGCTGTCTCTGCGATCCATCTGTGGGGAGGGGAAGGATGTAGGGAACTAAAGATTCATTAGGCACCTTGCTGCTGGCTTGGGTCCTGGCACACTGAGCTGCCCAAGAAAATATTTGTTGAATGGAAGACTAGATGCCTTTAGGCTATAATCTCACTGAGGAACTCCTGGTCAACCTAAGAGGTTTTGTATCAGCCCCATTTGCAGATGAGGAAACTAAGGCTCAGGGGAATTCAATGTCTTGCCCATAGTTGTATAGTCAGCTCATGGAGCTCAAACTTAAGCCATGGAGACCCTTGGGTTTCAGCCACTCAGTGGTGTCCTGGCATTTTCTTGGCACCAAGGTGACATAAGGGGACAGAGCACAAAGCTTGGAGTATCAGCCGAATGGCCCAGGCTGAGGGCGTGATTGGGAACAGTCATCAGAGCTTTTCCCGGCCTTGTTGGATATAGTCAATGACAAATCCAAGGAGGGTAGAAGTGGGTAGAGAAGGATGGGGGAGGGAGAAGCCAGGAGGAGAAGGTTCAGGAGGAGCCAGCTCATCTGGTCCCAAGGCCCCCCACTCAGAAAGGACAGAGTCTGTCTACAGGGGTGGTTTAAAGGACAGGCCAGCTGGACCCCAGCAGAGGGTGCTAGTTTGTGTAGAGCCCTACAACTCTAGAATTGCAGGAAGACGGAGTCTTTCTTGTTCACTAGGACTCCACGGTGGGGTTAGCTCCTATGGGCAGGAAGACACTGTGAGCAACTGTGAACAGTGGGAGGTGGTGGTGGAGAGATGTCCCCCCCAGGGCAGACCTGAGTACTGATGGTACTTTTCCTCCCCTATTTTAGACAGCCCCCAGATATGCCGCTCTGGCGTACTGATTATTTTGAATTAAATTGATATAAGAGACGGTGATGCAAGAAGGACATTCTGACCGCCACTGTCTCTCTGAAAGCAGGAACTGTGTTCCCCGGGTGAGGGGTACCGTCCCTGCACCTGGAGGCTAGCGGCCATCCTTATGGTCCGAGATAGGAAATTTGGGGCCAAGAAAGTTAGAGAAATAAACCCTGTGACTTCTTCATTAAGTTGCTCCCCAAGCCAAAACTTCTTTGTCTTGTCTGTGCTTCAAAAATTCATTGTTTCTCTTCCTAAAAGGTATAAAAGCTGCCTGCCTTGGTCACGTCTTTGGGACTCAAGTCATTGGGGGTAATTTATACAAAATTCAATTAAATTTGTTTTTCTCCAATTAGTCTGTCTTTCATTATGGGGGGTGGAGTGTCTCAGCCAAGAACCCAGAAGGGCCGAGGGACACTTTTCCTCCCCTATTTTAGTAAGCCGTCCTCATTCCCCTGCCTACTACAGAGGGTGAACACGGCCTTGCCTGCAGGACTTCTGGCTGCTGAATGGGTTATGTACCTTTGGGCTTGGGCGAGAGCTGAATAGCTCAGAGCAAGAAAGGAGGAACTAAGGCAGGCTCCCCCTTCCCCACTTTGCACCCTCCTGCCCAGCAGAGTCCTGCCTGGTTTCTAAACCCCCACTCAATCGATATTTGATGAACGTTGGTGTGAAATTATATTACATTCAGCCCAGAGTTCCCAGTTGACTCAGGAGTGTTTGGGGGAGTGATCAGCCACCCCGGACACCCTCCTTCTGCATATTTAACCCCTGCAAAGGAGAGACTGTGGGTGTAGCAAACGTCGTGCATGGCCGTGCTCAGCCCATGGTATCTGTAATGGCAACAGATGAGGGCATGAGGAGAGAATCTCCCAAGGCTGGTGACGCAGGTGACAACTGGGCCACCTGTCCTCATGGTGTGCTTGTATAAATCAAACACCAAGCTCCCCTACCCCCCCATCCCCTCTGGATTTGGAGCCCTTGGCCGTTACTATGGTGTGAACTCTTCTGCCACGGCTGATTTTGAGCTCCTTATTTGGTATCACCGAGTCCAGAATTGGAAAGGGACATGCTTTTGCAAAGCCAAAGGGGCCAGTTCCAGCACACCAGTGCGATGCCCGCAGGCGCAGCTCTGTCTCTGTCTCCACTCCCCGAGGGAAACCAGAGACAGAGACAAAGACTGAAAAATGTAGTGACGTAGGTCATGCATCTGAAAACTGTTTGTTAAAAGGGTAAAAAAACATTAAAAAAAAGAAGAGTCAAGATCTTCAGGAGATAGAGCAGAGGGAGTGATAAAATATTCTAGTTTTTAATTCTGCCTCCAATTTCAAGCTTTAGTTGCGTAAGGAAGCCAGGGGAGGAAGGCAGTGGAGGCGTGTGAGCCCTTCTGTGTCCGCGGTACGTGGGGGCTTGTCAGGGAGGGGTGGTGTCCTGCAGGAAGGCTGGAACTTGACTGCTAAGGACAGCGCCCTTGCTTGCTGACCCGCAGCAGCCTCCCTGCTCAGGGCCCAGAGGTGCATCAGAACATCTCTTCATGGAGCAGCTAGAACTTTATGTACCCTTTTCGCAGAGACCATTAATGCAGATCCCTTAAAGAGGGCCGTGCCGTCAGTGGGAGTGGGATGCAGACCTAGGGGCCTCTCTGAGGGGCAGAGGTCAGTGCCTTTTGCTTGCCCAGTCCACTCTTCTTGCACTGGGTCATGAGAGTCCCCAGCCCTCACTGCTACACTGAGGGACCTGCTCAGAATTTCCTGGGGACCTGCAGCAGGACTGATGCATCCTTCATAGCTGAGGGCACGGTCAGGTCTTCAAGGCCTAGCTCCACAGCCACTTCCTCCATGTAGTTCGCAGGGATTGGACCTCTCCAACTCTCTGAGCTCTTGGCTGTGTTCTCCCCTTTCTTCTCTTTAAAGACGGGGTTTCTATCTGAATCTCCGTGTCCATCATACCAAGCAGTAAAAGATGAGCAGCCATGTCAGCAGGGAGATGGGCTGATGTGAATATCTCCTTTGCTGTTGGGGGAATGGAGGGCCATGGCTACCCCCTTTCTCACACCGTATCGTACATCCTACAGTTTTCCCAGCTGTTACAGCTTTTCCTGCTCCCTGGATGCTTATCTATACCAGAATGCCTTTCTGCCCATTGTTTATCTGGCAGGCTCCTATGCATCCATCAAGACCCATTCCAACAGCTCCTTCTGTGAAGTCATAACGTTTATTCCTTTCTTCCATCTGCTGTGAGCAGAAGGATTCCTTACCCTCTGGAACCCCCGAGCTGCTCAGTGCCCACTTCTGCAACTGGTCCTGTGACCCGAACTGCAATACTTTCCCCTAGTCTCCTCTCTCTCTGAGGCCTCCTTCTGATTGGGACTGTGCCTGACCCTGGGAGACATTGCCCTATAACCCTGGAGCAGGAGACAAGGGAAGAGAGGGCTGGACTTCGGAATTCTGGAGTTGATACCCTGCCTTGAGGAGGCTATGCTTTTCTCCCCTAGTCTCCCCAAACACCTCACTCCCCTAGACAACACACATGCCTGTGGGGCCTGAAGAGGGTCCTCTAGTTTGACCTGAGGCCTCCAGGGTAGGACTCTGCCCATTGGAACCTAGAACTGGGGCCTCCCTGATTTTATTCTTCACAGTTTAATGCTTTAAAAGAACAAAAGGTTAGAATATACATTTCTGCATTTTGATAATTTGGGCTTCATTAAAATTGGAATCCATGCTCACAAAAGATACCAGGCAGACAGTAAGAAGGCAAGCCAGAGAGCAGAAAAAACTCATAGTAATTGTATTTGACAAAAGACTTCTAGCCAGAATATATTTAAAAAATCTTTCAAATGAACAAGAAATGATAGCCCACAGAAAAATGAGCAAAAGATTTGAATAAATACTTTACAAAAGATTTTCTTGACATGTCCAATAAACAGAAGGGGGTCAACCTCAATGGTTATTAGAGAAATGCAAGTTAAACCCACAAGGAGATGCCACCCTTTACAACGGCTAAAATCCAAAGGGCTGACAATACTAAGTGTTGACGAGAGTGTGGAAGAACTGGAACTTCATACACCGCCACTGAAGGTGGAAAGTGCTCCAACCAACACGGAATGCTGTCAGGTTCTATGAAAGTGGAACCTGCAGGTAGCGTAGGAGTCAGCGACTCCACTCCTACGAATCAACACAATGTAGATGCACACATACGTTCATCAAAAGTCATGTGCTAGATTGTTCATAGCCACATTATCCGTGATAGTCAAAATGAAAAATCCATATGGATACCAATGGGAGAATGGATATATGAAAATATATACAGCATGCTACGGAATTCTTATGCAGCAAAAATGAACAAACTATTCCTGTACATGGTACAGATGAATCTCAGAAACATACTGTAGAACCAAGAAGTGAAACCCCTAAAAGTGCATTCTAGGTGATCTCACCTACATAAAGTCCCCAAACAGACAACACTGAGAAGACGTCAAGAGAATGGATATCCTTGAAGCTGAGTAATAACTGGGTGGTCTAGGTGGATGTACAGATAGAGAGCTTTGTACCTGTTTCTTTCTGTATATATAATAAAACATATACTCTTTCTGAAGCATTTGAGAATCTGAGACCTCCTGCCCTTTTGTTCTTAAATATTTCAGTGTATGTCTAAATATTTCAGTGTATATTTCCAAAGACTGAGGAGTCTCTTTTAAAACCACAGCACAGTGATAAAAATCAGAAAACATAACATTAATATAATAGTATTATCTAACCCACAGCTTATATTCTAATTTCATCAGTTGTGCCAATAATGTCATTTATATTCATTTTTTCCCAGTCTTGGATCCAGTCCAGGCTCACGCTTCACATTCAGTTGTCATTTCTTTTTTTTGACTCCTTTGATCTAGAACAGTTCTTCAGGCTTTTTTTTTTCTTTCTTTTTGTTTCTTGACCTTGATATTTCGGCAGGCAGGACAGTTGCTTTGTGGAATGTCCCTCAGTTAGGCATCATGAGATATTTTCTCAGGGTAAGACCCAGACTTCCCATTTCTAGCAGGAATTCCATGGAATTGTGTCCCTCCCAGCATGCCGTACCAAGGACCAGGTAAGGTAGATCTGTCCTGATATTGGTCATATTGACTTTGATCCCTTGGTTAAGGCTGTATCTGCTAGATCTCTTCTTTATAAAATTTCTTTTTTCCCTTTGTGATAAGTCAATAGCTTATGGGGAGATACATTTACATTCTGTGTGTCCTCCTGAGCACCTGCTATATGCCTGGCTCAGGGAGCAGGGACAAGGGGTGGCCAGAGTACCATGGTCTGTAAGGCATGGTCTGCAAGGCAGGTACACCTCATGCTTTGCAGGCTTAGCCCACAGAAGGTACTAATAGATAACACTCAAAGACCAGCTTTGTACCAGGAACTATGGTAAATGAGTTCAAACATAATTTCATTTAAACCTGACAACAACAACCTTGAGAGGAGAAAATCAAGTACATATGTTACTTGCCCACATTTAAATATTTCAGAAATAGCAGTGGTAGTAATAATATGACCAGTAATAGCGAATATCCTTTAGCACTTACTTTCCACTGCCAGGCCCTAAGTGCCTCACCTAAATCCCTATTTTAAGGGAATTACTTCTGTCTCCACTTTACGGAGGAGAAAATTGAGGCTCAGAGGTTAAGTCACTTGCCCATGGCCCCTCTTTTGGTAATCAGGATTTACTTCCAGGGTGTCTATCTCCAATGCCACATTCTTAACCCACTTTTTTTTTTTTTAAGATTTTATTTATTTATTTGACAGACAGATCACAAGTAGGCAGAGAGACAGGCAGAGAGGAGGGAGCAGGCTCCTGCTGAGCAGAGAGCCCGATGCGGGGCTCGATCCCAGGACCCTGATATCATGACCTGAGCTGAAGGCAGAGGCTTAACCCACTGAGCCACCCAGGTGCCCCTCCGATGCCACATTCTTAACCATCCCCTCCCTATGGCCTCTCCAAGGTGGTACTAAATGCTGGGTAGGCTCACCTGAGCTATTGCTTCTGGTCTGTTTCTTCCTCCACTTCAAGAACGGTTTCCTTGGAACCATTCAAGGCTCAAGGTGAAGGACTGTGCCTGGATCAGGGTAAAGAGCAGAGAAGTGCTACATGGAGGCCAGCTGGGAAGTGGCATTGGCGACAAGGGGTGGTGCCCTGGGAGGGAGCAGGAAGGGCTCCTGGGCATGCAGCATCTTGTTAAGACTCAAGCTACAGCTCTTATCCCAGACCTGCTCTTGCCCTGCCCTGGCCTCCAGAACTTCATCCCTGGTTCGTGCAGGAAATGGAGCCTTGAGGCTGGGAGCAGCTCCTTACCATTAACATGTGACTTTTCTAATGAGCTTTTGGATTTCAACTGAATGCCTGTCGGTCACGTGCCAATTTCTATGACACTCTCTATTGGCCCGCTCATGTCACCAGGGCCCGAATTAGGTGCCACCCTAATTTGTCCTGGTCACTGGCCTTTTAGCATCATTAGGTTCAGCAGAGGGAAGGCTGTGTTTAAGGCTTGGCATGAAGGAAAAACATGCAGATCTCTGTTGCCAGGCTACAAATGACTCTTTTCCCCCCTTACAAGACAGTAATAATGATTAAAAAATACTCAGTTGTTTGGTGGGCTTCTGGGTGGCTTAGCTGTGAATATTCCAGGGTCAGGAGAAATCTTGCCTTTCACAGATCCTGCTGCTTCTCCAAGTTCCTTTGGTTTTGAACCTTTACTTTATGTGTGTTTTGAAAAAAGAGAAGATGGCGACCTCTGATCAATGAAAAAGTCAGCATCCTTTTCCCAGGGAGACACAACCCCTTGCTATCTGATTCCTCTAGTTGAATGGAATAGGGCAGAGTTCCCAAAAGAATTGAGGTCGTAGTATTCCAAGGGGCAGATCTAAAGTCATGTGGAGGAATGGAAGGGTGAGTTCAAGAAGACAGAGTGTCATAATTGCAAGAGAACACCAACTGCCCAATAAGTGGGGGGCTGGGAAGTGGGAGGGAAAAGACTTCATGCTGGAAGCTGAGAAGCCAGCCAAGGAACCTGCCACTATCCTGACGGTTACCTCCTCCCTGGAGCCAGGTGTGGCCATCTAGTGCAAAAACCCAGAGTCTGAGTGCCCATCAGATTGGTTCTGTGGAAGAGAGAAGGCTGGCTCGCTTACATTTGCAAACACGATCTGGAGAACTCCTGGCCATGATGCTAGAAGGGTACCAGTCCCCATGGGGAGGGCAGCTTTACGTGTCCTGGGTTTCTGAATTTTTCTGTAGTTCTATTATTTTTGGTAAAAATAACACCCTCAATGTGAGTCAGTTTGCATTTGTGTTTCTGAGACTTTTCCCACAAATATATTCATAATTTAAAAATAGCCCTTGCCAGACTCCATCCAGCTTTTGCAAGTGTTGCTTTGGTTTAAGTGGTGGGGACAGATCCTACCATTCATTGAAAGCCTACCTTCACAAAGTATTCCACTCCACAAAAACCCTGGGGACTGGGGCAGTCATTGATTCCCCCCTTTAATAAACGATAACACCAAGCTCAAAGCCTTTGCTACTCTCGCAGATCACGTGGCTAATAAATGGTAGGAATGATGTCAAGGAGACTCCAACATTTATGCATCACCCACAACCATTACATAAAACAGCCTTGAAGGGAAAAATTCAGTGTCCTTTCCATGGGCGTCCCCAATCCCTGGGGACAAGAACAATCATCCCCTTAGCCTTTCATTCTCCCTCTTTCTTCTCATCTTCCTGTGCAGCCACTATCTTCTCACCAAGTCTGTGTTCCAGCACAAAGAGACCTGCTTCCACTTTTTGAAGAGTTTACCTGCCCTGGAGTCATAGTTCCAGATAATTCCATTCAAGCATATTTCTCTCTCTGAGAAATTCTCACTACAGATTGGAGTAGCCTGATTAATCAGGAAGAATTTAGCAGCAAATGCCATCAGACGTCCCACCATTGCCTTTCAGCAGGGGAGAGCCTTTGCTCTCCTTGGCATCATCTGTGATCAGGACTACCTGTGAGGACACAGAAGGGAGGCAGTTAATCAGCACCACCATTTCATCCTGTATAAAATGTCTCCCATCAGGTTGCAGACCCACCGGTTCCACTAAGACCACAATCACACCAATTGTGAAGGCTTCGGAGTCAGCACAAACCAGCTCGCCATGTGTTGTTGTTGAGAACACCATGCAAATCTCTCATGCCAGTCACCTGTGAGTTGATTGAAGTGGTCATTGACTGGTTAATTCGCTTTCAGCCTTGGAGAGTTCGTGTAAATTGACGGTCTTAGACATTAATTAAAAATGCGTATCGTCTCAGTCTCCTGACACTGGGTCTTATGAAAAGAAGGTTTAGCCAGACAGGTAGAACCGTTGGGCACTGTTGATTCTTTGTTGGAATGCATTTTTAAAGAGATAAGTTGGCCTGGATATTAAAGTTGAGTTTCCCTTGAGTCAAGGGTTTATTCACTCATCCTTTGAACAAATATTTAGTGAGTACCATGCAGTGTACTAGAACATTGCTAGACGATGGAGATGCAGCAATGAAGATGTAGCTCTCACGCCCGTGGAGCTGACATTCAAGCTCCATTCAAGGAAAGAGTCTGGTTACCTCACCTTCAGGATAAAAGCCAGGGCTTGAGAGCAGTTGGTTGATCTTCCCCACAGAAGAACAGATCTCAGCACCCATGATTTGAGCTTATTACATTTCAAAACTCAGCCTTGTAACATGGTGTCTCTCGGTTGTAAAGAAACAAAAGCAAAACCAAAAACAAGTCACTCTGAAAAGAAATAGATGACCATAAGAGGTAGGGCCCAGGGGGAGTTCCTGGAATAGTCCGGGAGTTGAGGGCAGTGCAGTAGGATGGAACAGGTGCAGTGAACTTGAAGGGAGGTCCAGGAAAGTCAAATACCCTCTTGCCTGGTGGTATGAGCCTAGACTGGTCAATGTCACCTTCTGAGTCTCAGTTTTCTCAACCATACATTTGGGATGGTGCTTCTTCCCTCATAGATTATCGTGGGAAATCAGTAAGACACCTTATCAAAATCCTTTGGTATTTAGCAAGACCTCTACACATGCTCAGCTCCTTTACCTTCTCCTTTTATAGTCTGTCTGTGGCTGAGTACTTTTCACTCTGTTGTCCATGTTAACAGCTTACATGCAAACTTCCATCTCCTTTCAAAAGAGCCTGGAAGACTCTGGAGAGAAGCTCCTTCCTTTATCTCAAATGACAATTTATATTCCTCTCATCTGGGTCATTGGAAGAGTGAAAAGGGGAATTGTTAATAGTCACACATGAAAAACAGGCATATACCAGGATTATTTGAGCCAACAGGGTCATATGTCCACCTTCCACTACTGGTTGTCAGCTCTAGGGGTTGGTATAGGAGATAGGAAAGTTGCTTCTTCACAGAACTCTAGCCTTAGAGTACAGCTAGATGAGATGGACTGATAAATCTCTGGTGGGCAGAATTTTATGATAACCACTGCCCCACTTCTGTGCACAGACCCTGTGTCATCTTATTTTGAGTGTGGGTAGAACCTCTGAATATGAGGGGATAGTACTGTCATGTTTAATCTATATTTGGAAAGGTGAAAATATTCTGGAGAGATAGTTAAAGTCCCAAATCAGGGACTTTGTGTTTGGGTTAATCAAAGGGGAGATAATCTTGGGTGGGTTTGACTTAATCAGGCAAAAGGGTTTACTAGAAAGATATGGTCTTTCCTGAAGAAGAAATGAGCCAGAAGAAGAAAGAAAGAAGCTGCATTATGGCAGGAACTTACTGGCAGCTTCTAGCTTCTGACCAATGACCAACAAGAAAATGGCAACATCATTTCCACAGAGTTGCAAGGAGAATCCTCCCAACCACCTGAGGGAGCAAATCCTTCCCCAGTTAAGCCTCCAGATGAGAACACAGCCCAGATGACATCCTGATTCCAGTCCATGAGATCCTGAGTGGAGAACCCAGTTAAGTTGTGTATAGACACTTGACTTACAGAAATTGTCTGATGAAAATGGACATTGTCTTAAGTCACTGAGTCTCTGTTAGTTTGAAAACACAGCCAGAGGAAACTAATACCAACTCCAAACTCACTATGCCACGTTCGTCATCAGCCCTTGTGCTCATTTGAGCCCACCCACCCAAGACACCATCACTCTTGCTTTTCCAAGTCCCTGATTCTCCGGATCCCACACCAGGCCTTGTTTCTCTAGGCCACACTTATCCTTCCTACTCAAGGTTCCTGGTACTTCTTTGTCGACATGCTGACTCTGTGTCAGTGCTCCTGTGTCTGTGTATATTCCTTGGTTTAGCCAACTTTTACTGAATGATTCCATGCATCCCACACTATGTAAAGGCCGAACCCAATGCCTATAAGAAAAGCACCAATGACTCTTCTACAGTTGAGGAGAGGAAGACTGACAGCAAAGTGGCTCATCCAGAGTCAGTCAGCCACTGAGTAGTGGAACCAGAATTTGAACCAGAAACTTTTTTCTTCAAAATCTGTTCTCCTTCTACCATGCCTGCTGACCCATTCAACTGCTGGGATTCCCCAGATCCCAAAGGCCTGAATTGCTGGGTGAATCCTTGACACTTTAAAACATACTTCCAGAGAATTCATCCCAGGTGATCTCCCAGAAACCATGTAAATCATTTTTACCTGCAATTTACAGATGAGAACACGGAGACACGAGAACATTTGTTCATTCATTTACTCATTCTACATAATTTACTGAATGTCTAAAAGGTGGCTTATAGTACTAGGCCCTGGGATATGGAGCAGAAATGACTCTGATCTCAGGGTGCTGACAGTCCAGATGTGTAGGAAGAGATGTGTAGCAGACCCTTGTCCCAGTTCAGGATAGAATCTTCAGTGCTGGCCTAAGTTAAAGCTCAGAGAGAGAAGCTTGACCCAGGCATGAAATGGGGGGGCAGAATCAGAAGGCTTCTAGGAGGAAGAGGAGGGCAACCCAAGGTACTAAGATTTACCCTTGCAGCAACCAGGGGTAGGAAGCAGGTGGTCTCATCCAGGGTGTTCAGCTGTGCAGGCAGACACAGCCTGTAGTGTGGGCAGAACTCCCACTGCACTCCACTGCCTCTCAAGGTAGATTGAGGCCACTGGTAGGAGGGACACCCACAGATGTGTCTCTGCATGTCCCAAAGTTTAATTCTTCTGGTGTTTCTGGGACCCCACCTAGCCCCTAATGGAGGCAGAAACAAATACATACTACCTTCAAATAAATACACTTACACACACACACACACACACATATTTGTGCTCCCCCATGCAAACATGTATGTATATTCCCCCATACATATATATGCATACACCTACTTACACACACAGACACATACATATGCTATGCACACGTATGTACATATACAACTTTATTCATACATATATACATTCACACGGACACAATATACATGGACTACTTACATGTTTACACACACACACACACACACACGCACACTCATGTTCTCAGGAAACCAAACAGCAGACCCTAGCTCAGCAGAGCCAATGAGGTGCCCGGGGAATTGGTTTTTATTATGCAGAACAGAAAGGCAGGTGACCGACTGTCAGATGCAGTCTTGTCCCCAGTCGCCTATTGAGAACCAAACAGACAGCACTGTGGTTTCCAGGCAAATTCCAGCTGCTTCCCTGGCGCCCAGGGTACATAAACCCAAGAAGCCAAATGATGATTTTCCCCTTCAGAAGAATAACATTGCCTCGCCCTCCCTCCCTGGGCGAGAAAGGTTTCTGTAGCACTCAGTCCCCGCGTAGGCCAGGCAATCCCGTCAGGATGAAGGGCTGGCCGAGGAGCCAGGCAGCTCCATCAATTTCTCCTGTAAAGCCCAGAAGAAATTTGGTCACAGAAAATCCCTTCCCTCTTTGCTAATAAAACTTATCAGTGCAGGGCAGGAGGCTGGGAGGAGAGGGACCGCAGACAGTCGCCTTGCTAAATTACTTGGAGAAATGGCCCCGATCAGCCATCCAGGGGGAAGAAAGGCAAGAAGCAATATAGCATTTATTGAGCCTGACTTTTTTCACCTGGGTACTCCCGATCAGTTTTTTCAGCGGCTCTGTGAGATTGCATTAGCTCCATTCCCTAGATGAGGAAACTGAGGCTCAGTGTGTACCAGAAAGAACATGGGTTTTGGAAAAAACCCAGTATGTGTCAGAGCCCTGCCCTGCTCCCTGTCTGCTGCATGGCTCAGATTGGTGGCTTTGCCTCCTTGCGTTGCAATCATTCTGTTAGCACCCTCCACCTGGGTGGGCTGATTCAAGATCAAGTGTACCATGTGGGTAAAACACTCGGAACAAGCACTCAGGACATGTTCATTCCATGTCCTTGTTCTTTCTGGCTCCCGTCTCTCCACTGAGCCTCTGAGTAATTTTCTGCCGTCCTCCTCTAGAGCGATGGGTGAGCCCCCATGGCCCTGGGACCTAGGTCTCCTGTGAGTTTACCAAGCAGGCACTGGGCTGGCACCCAACACCTCACCCTTCTCACTGGAGCGTGGGGAGGAACCTGGGGGGAACGAGAGCCCCAGACCCGTACAACAAGCAAGGGAAGTCAGAGAAGTGAGCCATTCTTCCCCAAAGTGCAGAGAGGACTCTCAAGTTCTTGATGGGGAGGACCTCGGACCCTTTGGTGTCTTTGGGTTGGCTGCGTTTGCTTTCAGCCTCATGAGCCAAGGGGCCCTGGTATCAACGCACACTCTAGGGGCTTCCTGTGAAAGCCCTCATCTGTAAAACCCAGAATCTGCCCAACAACTGGGAAAGAATAGGGCCTCTGAGGCCGTGAAACGTGGAAGTCCCAAGTAGGCAAACCAGTCTGGAATGGTGTGGTTTTAAGGAAGCAATGGACGAAAACGCAAAAGGAAATGTGGGCTAAGGAACAGGGGAAATCCCCTGTAGGAAGATGTATTGGACTGTGAAATAGTATTCCACAGGAAGTGGGGGAGGGGTGCCCGGAGGTATTTAAAGCCTCGCTGGCCTAAGTAATAGAAGCCGCATGGTGAATGGAGTGGCCAAGAATGGCCTCAGGGGAGCAGCCGCCTTTCCTTTATAGGTCTTCTCTATACGGATGTAATTTCCAAGCCTGCTTTAGCGTTCCACAGAGCCGCACTGCTCTTGCCAGGCAGAGAGGGTGTTCATGCACGGCTCAGAAAAGCCAGCAGAATTTGCAGTGGGCACAGCCATCCCTTTGTCAACAGGGTGGGAACCCCCAATAAGCAGATCTACGGAGTCGACACGATCCCTATCAAAATCCCAACCGCCTCTTCTGTAGAAATTGACAAGCCCATCCTAAAATTCACGTGGAATTCCAAGGAACTCAAAAGAGACTAAATGATCTTTAGGAAGAAGAGCAAAGTCGGAGAACCCTCACTTCGCAATTTCAAAACTTACCACGGAACTCGAGTGATGGAGACAGTGTGGCCCTTGCACAAGGGCAGATTAAAAGATCAGTGGGACGCCTGGGTGGCTCAGTGGGTTCAAGCCTCTGCCTTCGGCTCAGGTCATGATCCAGGGTCCTGGAATCGAACCCCACATCGGGCTCTCTGCTCCATGGGGAGTCTGCTTCCCCCTCTCTCTGCCTCTCTGCCTACTTGTGATCTCTCTGTCAAATAAATAAAATCTTAAAAAAAAAAAATCAATGGGGTAGAACTAAGAGTCCATAAATAAAATTCTCTCATTTATGGCCAACTGATTTCTGACAAGTGTGCCAAGGCAATTCAGTGGGGAAAGAATAGCTGTGTTAACGAATGATTCTAGAACGACTGGTATCCACATGCAAAAGAATGGGGAGGGATTCTTACGTCACACCACGTGCAAATGGGTTTATAGATCTAAATATAAGATCGGAAACTGTAAAACTCTTAGAAGAAAACATAGGAGTAAATCTCCATGACCTAGGGTTAGACAGAGGCAACAACAAAAAATTGATAGTTAGGGATTTCTTGAAATTCCAAACTTCTGTGTTGCCAATATCATAAGAAAGTAAGAAGACAAACTGTAAAATGGGGGAAAATATTTGCAAATCGTGTATTTGATAAAGGACTAGTTCCAGAATATATAAAGAACTCACAAGTAAATAACAAAAAGAAAACTTGTTTTATTTTTTTTCTTTTAAAGATTTTCTGTTTGTTCATTTGACAGACAGAGACCACAAGTAGGCAGAGAGGCAAGCAGAGAGAGAGAGGAAGAGAAGCAGGCTCCCCACTGAGCAGAGAGCCCGACACGAGGCTCGATCCCAGGACCCTCGGACCATGACCTGAGCCGAAGGCAGAGGCTTTAACCCACCGAGCCACCCGGGTGTCCCAGAAAACTCATTTTTTAAAAATGGGCAAAGAGTGGGGTACTTGAGTGGCTCAGTCAGTGAAGTGTGGGTTCTGGGTTCAAGGCCCATGTCAGGCTCCCTGCTCAGTGGGAAGCCTGCTTCCCTCTCTCCCTCTGTCTCCTGGCTCATGTTCTCACATTCTCTCTCTATCTCAAATAAATAAAATCTTAAAAAAAAAATGGGCAAAGAATATCAACGGATATTTCTTCAAAGAAGATATAAACACATGAAAAAATGATCAACATGGTTAGTCATTAGGAAATATATGAAAACCACAATGAGATACTTCTTCACACCCACGAGCATGATGCAAATTAAAAAGACAGATAACAATTGTTCGCAATGGTGTGGACAAGCTGGAAGCTTCAGTCATTGCTGGCAGGGGTGTGGAACAGTATGGCAGCCACTTTGGAAACATTTTGGCATTTCCTCAAGGTATTAAACACGGAGTTACCAGCAACTCTACTTTCAGGATATACCCAAGAGAAATGAAAACATATTGCACATTGATGTTCATATTAGCAATATTCATCATAGCCCAAACATGGAAAAACCCAAATGCCTATCAACTTATGATTGAATAAACAAAATGTGATATAACCACACAACGGGACGTTACTCACCTTTAAAAAGTAATGATGAGCCTTGAGAACACGATGTTAAGCGAAAGAAACCGGAAATAAAGGACCACATAATTGTTTGATTCCATTTATTGTAAATGTCCAGAATGGGAAAATTTATTGAGACAAAAAATATGTCAGTGTTTGCCAGGGGCTGGAGGCATGGGGAAAATGGTAGCGATTAATGGGCTTGTGTAGTTTCTCTAAGATTAGATAGTGATGGTTGTAGAAGCCTGTGAACACACTAAGACCAACATATGTCACATATTAAAAGGGTATATTTTGTGGCACCTGGGTGGCTCAGTTGTTTAAGCATTTGCCTTCGCGTTGGGTCATGATCCCAGGGTTCTGGGATTGAGTCCTGCCTAGGGCTCCCTGCTCAGCGGGAAGTCTGCTTCTCCCTCTGCCTCCACCCTCCCCTGCTCATGCTCTCACTCTGTCTCTCAAATAAATAAATAAAATCTTAAAAAAAAAAAAAAGGTACATTTTTTTGGTATGTGAATTATCTTAAGTTGTTAATAAAAAATTAAAAATAACTTAGCATGTGCAAGTTTTCTCTCTCTGTAAATATTACTATACATAAATGAATTCTTCCTGTATGCGTAATTTTGTATTTTGCTCACTGTCCATTAGGTTTTAAAGTTTTTTCTATGTTATTACTAACTCTTCATTAATACTATTTTTCGGAGTTGCCTAATATTCGGTCATATGGTCATCACCATAACTTATCTCTCTATGATTGTGTTGTTCAGTGTTTGAATTCTTTCCCCAGGTTTTAGTATTATCAATAACATCTTTGTTGCACATTTCTGTACATAAACTCGTATCTACAGTTTTGGGATTTTCTCCTCCTTTCAGGATAAATTTCTAAAACTGAGATTACTGGGTGAAAGCACTCAGCTTTAAGATCCTGCTGTTTGTGGACCCTTCTCATGATCAAGGGTATCTACCTTTTTTGAGGTATTTGATGCAGATACCCTTAGTTTTTTGAAATAAGGAGTTATGTGTGACAGAATAACTTCCTTGTACGAGGGAGTCGGACTCACCTAGGGTCACGTCCCAGCTCTGCCACTTAACACTGAGTGATCTTAACCGAATGGCATAAAACCATGAATGCTCCATCCTCTCTGTTATAAAAATGGGCACAATAACACCTAGCTATTGTAAATAAGATAATACACATCACGTGGCCAGTGTCCCCATCTCAAAACGAGGAAGTTGTTTCCTGTCCGCTTTTCATTTTTCTTCTCTTCCCAGCCCCCAACTCTGCCATAAAAAATGCACCTTTGGATCCTGAATCCCATCTACGTCTGAGCCCTGGGATGTGCCATATCACTTCCCTGGCAGCAAGCCTAGGTGATGCCTTGGTGTGATCAACAGGATGGGCTTGGACCTGTGGCTCATGATTTGGGCCTGGGTCCACTGTTCGTTCACCTGTGATCTCAAGTGTACAGAAAGTACAGGTGAATGTACCAAGACTCGGTGTCCCCTCTGCAGTCTCTATAAACAGAAATCGAGTTTATCGTGGTAACAGTCTTAAAATACAGCAGGGCTTGCCTGGGTGCACTAAGCTCGATTCATTTTCTGCCGCTAGATTACAGGCCCATAGACCGGCTGGGTAAGAGCTGCATCACTACATACTATAGTAATTACTAATTACATGTTTCTGCCTTCTGTAGCTTATTAGTAAATTGCATGTAGAGGGATCTAAAAGTAATTGCCTTTCTCCCGTAACTTCAGCAGCCTGCAGAAATCACAAAGAATTACCTTATTTACTTCCTAAGTGATTCCCAGTGGCCGTTTATCAAACACACAGAAGAAAGAAAATCATACAATCACCAAATATTCTTCTGCTTACAAATGATATGTGAGGGTCACGAGAAATCTTGAGTCAAAAAGGCTGTTAAGCAGCTGCCGACTAACTGTATGTAAATATCCCCCTGTGGGTAATAGCTTAATTTTGATCATTGTTCAAAAGAGCAGGCATTTTAAATTATTAATAGGTGTCAGCTACAAAAGAATGTTTAACTGGAAACTTACAAGAAGGGAGCCTGATCTGTGCAAATGACACTGTGTCTTTAACGACCCTGGTGTGTGGGAAAAAAAGGAGTCTGGAAAGAAAAGACTAAGTGGCACAATAGGCAAAAAGTCAGCCCCATTTCCCCCTCGGACTTGGGTTTTGTGGCTTGTGGCTGTGGTATTACTTTGCCACATGGATACTGGACTGGACTCCATTCATTCCTTATTAAGTTTGGGTTCCCACTCTTTTCAAGGAAAGTTAATTCTGATCAAGCAGAAAGCTTGAAGCTTCAGGGAGCACCAGGCTGTCATACAAGCTTATACATTTGCTGCGATGAAAACTTTTTCACGTCCCAATGCATAGCATGGACACCTTTCATTGTGAAGAGCGCCGGCATACGGTTCTGCTCAAATCAACTGGAGATCTCATTTCATATGACTCATTTGATAGAAACATCAGGATCACTGATGCGTGGATTGGCCTCTGTGATCTCTTCTCTAAAAACACACAGAGGATCATGAGATTGTTGAGTTAAAGGAAAGGAGAAATGCCCAGTTGTTCTGTTTCCTTTTCTTGGCTCTTATGGTGGTACTGACTTCTGGCATTTTTGGGTAACCCAAAAGTATTCAAGATTGCAGAATCAGGATAAGGCAGGTAGGAGAGATCATGGGTGGGTGTACAACTATGATCCGCTATGATAAGAAATACCTTCCTGGTATTTCTCTGCACCCCTCCCTCCCTCTCCATACCTGTAGGATGAAGCATTAATATACCCGAGTAACAGCACTCGGAATGCCTTGAATTTATCTACTGTGCTATCATTTATAGACACTGCTGTCATACAGCACTTTTGATCCTTCCCAAACTGCTACTAAATGATGTAGGGCAGAAATCAGAAGAAAGCTGGGAATCAGATGCAAACTACTACCCAAGACTATGCAGCCTGTGAATAGCAGGGCCAAGGCTCAGATGTAGTAAACAAACCCCCACAGTGATCTTAACTGGGACCTGGACCTCGTCCACATCAGAGAAGGGGGTGTCTTGGGCTGGCTGCCTTAATTACCTTAGGCCTGGGACAGAGCCTGGGGCAGTCTCATTAGATGCAGAAGGCTGAGCCCTCACTGTGGGTCCTGTGGGTCCTTTCCCCTGGAAAGGATTCTCCTGGCTGTCCTCCTGTCCCCTTTGCTGCCATAAATCCATTCATCCTGTGACTGTCTGACTCCTCTGACCACCCAAGCCTCCTCCATCGTCCACAGAGCATGATTGATGGGCCCTTGAGCATCACACCACTTAAAGCTCACTATGGTCGTTTCGTGGGTCAGTGAGACTCCCTTAAAGAGACTGAAAGCTCCCCAGGGAAAAAGGGAGACCACCAACTTCGCCCCACCTCCCGCTCTGGGCCAGGCACTGGGCTAGGCTCAAGGCATATCAGTGGAAAGGATGCTTCCATAGACCCATGTCTCCATTTCTGGTGAACTTCTGCCTTCTCCTCCCCAGCACACACAGAGATTGTCCAGAACAAGTTTGGGCTCCACATGATGATTTCTTAGTGAATTTGGGTCCAACTGACTGTGTCAGGCAGCTTCAATAACCTTAAGCCAAATTATGGGAGCCCCTCATCCTCCAGGGCTGGATTCCTTCCTAAGAACAAGGCCACTGAAAGCCAAAATTGACCAAGCTGGTGTACCTGTTTGGTTGCAATATTTGAATGACTGTTATAAAATTATATTAGGGACTGACATTTGTAGAGCCTTGCTATGTGGCAAGCAGGTACTTGGTGCCTAAACTCAGAGTCTCCTAATAAAAATCATTTTGAGGCTATCAATACTCCCCTTTTCCAGATGAGGACCCAGCCTGGGCCACACAGCTGGTAACTGGACAGAGCCAGGATCAGATGTTTTGTCTGATGTTCACATTGCAGTTCTCAGCTTTGTGTTTCCTGAGACGGTAGGTATTAGGTAAGCCGTGGTCAACCAGAAGGCTACTCTTTAGCCATTGTTTATACAAGGACTTTGTGCTCCGTGGGTGAGGGATACAGAGATGATAGACGTTCTTTCTGCCCAAGCAACTTCATTCATTCTACCAATCTCCAGTATGGACCAGCCTAGTCCTGGGCATGGGGTCACCAGGAGAGGAGACCAGGTGTCTGCCCTCCAGAAATAGTGCAGGGCAGGGAGACATGTGTGGTGCTTCTGGGGGTGTTCGTGCATTTATCGGCTTCCTAGGAGAGAAGAGGGGAGTTAGGGTGGGCCTCTCAGGAGAGATTTGCTATGAAGAATGAGTGGAGGGAGAAGGTGGGCAAGAGCTCTGGAAGCGGCATAAGTCCATGAAAGATTGTGGTTCCTCACGGCTAGGGAGAAAGCTCATGCCAGGGAGTGGGACTGGGGGTGGAAGACAGGCTGTGGTCAAGAAAGCCCTAATGGGGAGGGCTGGGTTTTATTTTATAAACGTGGGAGGGCTTTCCTTGAGCGTTTTCTTCAGTCAAGACCTACCAACACCGTGCGATTCTGGATTTCCTGTTCGCTGTCTATGCTTTTCTTCCCCGCCCCCACCCTCTACCCCCCAACCCCCCCTCCACCGCCCCGCACCCCGGAGTGAAGTTTCTCACACATTAGCCTGCATTCTGCATTGGAGTGACCTTTCTAGAACACGGTTCTTAGAACATGGTGCCTGCCCTGGACAGTAATCTGAGCTTTAAGGAGCCCCGGAGGTGCTACTGAACACGGAGAAGATTGCGACCCTCTGGTCCAGATCAATCAGTTTTTGTCTCAAACGTCGTCTTCCCTGAGGCATGGAGATCTCAGCCAGATGAGGTTTTATTTACAAGGGACAAAGGAAGAAGAGGCCTTATGAAGAACACTCCCAGGCTTTGTTTGACATCTCGGCATTTATTCCCCTTTCTTTCGATAGTAAGAAACCCGAACATTCCTCTAGACACGAGTCCGCGCTCAGATCCAGCTTCAGGTGTCCTGCTGGCTCTAACCCCACCCCCAGGCGTGGACATGTGGCTCTCGCTGGCCAATCAGAGCACAGCATCATCCTGCGTTTGTGATTGGTCAGGGTGGGCATGTGAACAAAGCCAAGGCTCCAATCACTGCTATTAGTTTCGTGACCCAGAAGACGACTTCTCTTCTGGGGCTCTATTATCAGGGAAGAGAGAGCATGGACCTTCCGGGAGGCCAAAGATAACCCTCTGAGAATAAAGTCAAGGAGAAGTGAGAGACAGAGACAGTGACTGGGTGCTAGTGATGCTGCCTGCACCCGTGAACATGGCAGTTCCTGAAGCATGGCCTGTCCTCAGACTTTGCAACTTTGTGAGCTGATACATTTCCCTGTTTTGCTTTAGCTGGTTGGCATTTGGTTCTCAGCCACTGGAAGTAAAATTGTCTTAATACTCTATGGTCCTAAGGGCCATAGACCGAAGTAGCCTGAGATCTGGGGGAAATGAGCTTTTCAATTCATACTTGGAGTAAGAAGAGTGAGGAAGAACTTAAGTTCCCCAGGCCCAGACAAATAATGCAGCTGTAGTGATGGGAATGGACCTTTATCTTTCTGGTTCAAGAAGGTATGCTTTGGCCTGAAAGAGAGAGGTCAGTCGTCTGGCAGAGAAAGGGAACCCACCTGATGGTTTTCAATTATTTTAAGACCTCTGGTTACTGGACACAAAGAGTACCTGAACATGGGATCCCCCATCCTTGGTCAGAGACATGGAAGGAGCTGTCAGATAAGGGAGAAGTGAAGGCATAGAAGGTACTGATGCAGGCCTGTGATTTCCCCCGCCTTGGGGTCTGAATGCTACCCCCTGAATGCTAGTACCAGACAGAGAGGGGGCCCTGAAAATGTTGGAAACACAAATGAAGAGGAGCTTTGCATTCTCAGAACTAATGTGAAGAAAACACCTAAAAGCCCATGACAGACATTGTTCCTAAACAATAACTTAGCCATGAAAGAAATGGTTTTCCATGGAAGGTGGTCCAGAACTTACGTTGGTTCCTAACAATCAGCATGTCCATTTAAAAATGAGTCTGAGTCAAGCAATCTGATTACTTTTCTTTCTGCCCTTCCTTCCCTGCCTCCTCACCGTCCTTCTGTCCTTTTTCAGGGGTATTTGTAATTATTAGGTAGATCAGGAAAATGCAGTTGGGCACAGGATATAATGAAGTTTTTATGATACCCTTTTGGGTAACATGAAAAACTCTAGCAAGGATAAAAATACAGTGAGGAAGGTGGACTTGTAACCACTTCGAGAACCAGGCTCAGAGCTTGCTGATTAATTCATTCCTGTTTAGCTTGTCACTTCTGGAGCTCTCCAGGGGCCCGAGATAAGGCTTTGTCCTTGGCTCTCTCCTGTTAAACAAATTTTGTGAATACTTGAATGAAGGCATAGAAAGCTCCTTATCAAATCTGTGGACGCCACCGAACCAGGAGGGGATGACAAATGAGGTAGTGGGGAGAATTCCAATCCCAGAGCTCTCGGTGGGTCACCATGATGCAAAAAACTCACAAGGCAAGACACATAAAGGGGAGAGAAAATTTCTGCACCGGTGCTCGGGAGCAGCCAAGAATGAGACAGCCCTTGCTGGTAGGCAGCCTGAGAGAAAAGAGAAGTTTGGGTCATCAGCCGCTCAATAGGCATCAGCACCACACCCAACTCTCATTGGCAAGAAGCAACTTGGGGTTGCATTAAGAGAGGTAGAGAGTGTGGGACAAAGAAGATGATTCAAGGCTTTCCTCGTCACGTCTTGTGTTCAATTCTCAGCCTCGAGATTTAGGAAAACAACTGACAATCTTGAACATGCCCAAACATCATCACAATAACGCGAGAAAGTACAGATGTTCAGCCTGAAAAAAGCATTGAGAAGGTGTATGTTTCCTATTTTCAACTCATCGGGAAACTGGCCACTGAAAGGGTCTAGACACAATGTCCACTGCCCAAGGGCTAGCTAGAATTAGCACCAAGAAGTAGAGGCTCCGCATGTATTGGGTCCTTTCATGTTTTGAGTGGAAGAACAATGGCACAGCTGTTCAAAAGTTGAAGCTACTCTGTGGCCAGCAAGGGAGTTCTGCAGCACAAGAGGCCTCAGAGCGGATGCCGGACACCAGCTTCATGGGGATTTTGTTGAGGAGGCTCCAGCATTAGCTAAGCCACGGGAAGTGGTGGTTCTACCAAGACCTCCCCCCACCTCCTCCATCTGGGTCTCCATGACAATAGTCACCATGGGCCCACGGTAGGAGGATGAGGATGAGCAATGGGGAGGGAATAGCCACAGTGTCCCAAGCGCCACAAAGTGGAGGAGGAAGCAGAATGAGACTCGGTCCACTGGTCTGGAGTCTCGGTGGTCACAGGTGACCTTTGGGAGAACAGCATGGTGCTATTCTTTATATTCTGAAGGGTGCTGTTCTAATTATCCGTCTAGCCTCTCCAATGATACGGAAAACCACTTCCGAAATTAAACCTCCACTGAGAGCACACGTTAATAACATACCAAAGGGCACATAAATGACACTTGCAAGTCACAGCCCATGGCAGATGAATAGACTGAAGAATGTCACATTTCAGCAATATCAAGAGCACTCCATACTGAAGCCCCCACCCATGGCTTGAAAAGCTGTGTTCGATCACTATGGACATGCACAACACACAAGGTGAATATAGCCTGGAAAATGTCCCAATCTGCAGCTGTATCATTCTAGTGTAGGATTCAAAGCGTGGGTGTTAGAGTCAAGCCTCCCTGAGTTTTAATCCTGGTCCTACCATATACCAGCTATGAAACCTGGAGCGAGTTACCTAACCTCCCGGAACCCCGGTTTCCGGACTTGTAAACTAAGGAACCCAGGTGGTGTTCTTAGTTGAGACGAGACAAGCTTTGCAAGGAATGAGCACCGGCACAGATGGAGCTGGCTCCTGGCTCCTGTGCACATGAGTTCCTGTGTCAGGCCCAGGGGTTACTGTCAGACCTCAGTCACTGCTATCGCCCACTAGCCGCACGCCCCTCCCATACTTAGTTCAAGTGGGCATTTCCAGTTATTTTTAAACTGAAATGTGATTGCTGCTTTGACATCATGATTACAGCACTCGTGGTTGACTGGGTGAACCCCTCCCACCTAAAGTGAGGGGACTGTCATCTGTTTTGATTCATGCTCCTAGTCTGAGAGAATGACTAATAATCAATGTCCCATGTTCAGCGAGTCAATCACCGGACTGTGTCTGGCTTATGATTATTTAGTGCGGTGGTCATGGGAGGAAGCACATTGACCTGGGAGCCGGCCGAGTAGACAGACTCATGTCTTGGGGCTCCTCTTAAGATGGGACCTCAGATGGTTCTCTCAGGCCGATGCATGACAACATTCTCTGAGCCTCAAGACCACTCTCCAAGGATCTCCAAGATATTGGCATTCTGTTTAGGAGAGGTGTACCTTATTGAACATTCCTTTATCCATTTTGGGGTGCACCTTTTGCATGTGCGTATCGGAAATGACATGGTATTTTGCTTTGGATACCCTAATTCCCCCTTTTTTCCCCTTTTGCCTATCATTTCCTTTCCCCACATCTCTCCTTCTCTCCCTTCCCTTGACAGCACCTTGCAAACTGTCCCCAGACTCCAGGTGAGCCCTGCTCGTAATCCAAAGTGTGTTCCCACGCCTTTCTTGTCACGTATTAGTATACCTTCTGTTGTTCTTGGTTTTCACAATTGAGTCATATTGTATTCACCTCTCTGTATTAGAATTCTCTCCAGGTGAACTGGCCTACGGTTTTGGGTAGGACTACGGGCAGAGGCCCTGCTGGGCTTACTCCACTCCCCTCATGCTGGGCACCCACCTTATCACCTGAGTTCTCACTCCACACACAACAGAGCAGTAAGCACCCCTGAACACATACCCACCCTTCCTTCCTGGCATTTTGATCTCAATGGGCTGGATTTCTACATCTCTTTATTCAGAGAAGAAAACCAAGACAGGTAGACATAAGGGGTTTTATCTGGAACCGCACAACCAGTAAGCCTTGGCTGCTGTTCAAAGCAGGCCCACTGGACCCCATCCTGGGGGCTCTCTGTTCTACCACTTTCAGCTCTTCCTCTAACTTTGTGCCGCTAGAAATAAGATTCTTTCCATCAAATTGAGTCAAGGTCAGCCCTGATCGCCCTCCCGCATCCCCTGGGACAGAGGGACTCAAATGTCTGGCTGTCAGATGGGATCCCGGGGACACTGGGTGGAGGGAATTGAATGAAGACAAGGAACTCAGTGCTGCTGCTGGAGTGGGCATGTGGCAAGGACCTAGGGAAGGCATGCTAAAAATACCACATTTGTTCAATAAGAAAGCACTGAACACCGACAGGGTTCCAGGCTGCCAGGGAGCAGACTTGGGCCAGCTCTCTCTCATGCGCCACGAGCAGCCTCCGGCCTCATTCATTTCTATCTTGAGGGCTTCAAAGACAGGGCCTGGAGTCCCTCGACTTGTTGTCAAGGGCCTTCAAGGTCTCGGTGACCAGCTGGCCACAGATTTCTGTGGCCCTGTTCCTGAGCCAAACTCCACTCACCTGTGGCCTGGGAGGACGAGAACATTCCAACATTGGGCCTAGAGGAGGCTTGAACGTCAAAGTTGCCGTCTTACCAGCGAGAAGACTGAGGCCCAGAGCAACATAGGGGCCTTTGCAGGATTCCGGGTAGTTGGGGATGGGGCTCAAGGAGAGTCCAGAGCTCCTGGCTTTCCCGTTCTTTGTAGCCATTGTTGTTGCCCTGTGGCTGTGTGTGCCTGTGTTCTGTTCCTGTCTCCCATCTCAGAGGACATGCACACTGAGGAAAGTCATGGGCTCTGGATCCCAACAGGCCTGAGCTTGAGTCTTGGCTCTGCTCTCTATTCAGTGACCTGGGCAGGATTGCTTGACCTCTGTGTGTGAATCATAGGAGTCAGTCCACTAGGTTCTGAGAATTCCATGAAACAGTGACTTGAAAAGACTTAACAGGAAGCCCACCACATAGCACACACTCGGTAAATGTTAGCTCTTTTATTTCCTATTTGTTCCTTTGAATTCTTGCAAAACCTCTCTGCAATTCCCAAAGCCTCCAATACAACTTGTTTTCCCCAAACAACAGTTCTCTTGACGTATGTGTAGACGTGGGCCCCTCTGTGAAGCGCTTCCAAACCCTCTTTCGCAGCCTTTCATCCACTGAACCCCCGAGGAATTGTCGGCCTGCATTTAACTTCTCCAGAAGCAAGACTCTGCTGATCGCTTTCTGGTGAACACAGCAATGAACTTGTCAGAGAACCAGCCAGGAGGGAGGTGGCGAAGTGGTGGGAGAGGGGGCAGGCAGGTGTGCAGCCGACTAGGAGGGCTGGGGCCATCCATCTTGATTCTTTTCGCCGTGTCCAAGTGTAAAGGGATTTGTGTCTACAAGGCTGTCTTAGCCAACCTCGGGGAAGAAGAGAAGACATTTAATTTGAAATTTTCACTCCAGCCACAAGGAAAGATGCTGGGGGTAATTAGGGGTATTGTAATTTCTTATTAAAGGTCAAATAGAAATTGTTGGTAGAGTCCATGAGTCACCTTCCAACACAGAAAACATGAAACTTTCTGAGTGACTTGCTGTGGGCAAACACGTGTGCTCACACCTAAATGATTGGGTTGGGGTGCAGGGGTGGGAGGCAGGCTACCCTCTTTCCTGCCTCTGAAATGCTCACCTTTTTGGAAGAAACCCAATAAAATTAATTCACAGCTCAGATTATTAATTCATCCTGGTATGTGAATAATTCATTATGGAAGTAGCCGTATCACATTTTCCCATTTGGGAGGGCGTGCCCTCTCCAACTTTTGCCGTGGGAGAGATGGCTTTCCCCCTCCCACCTGCCCAAGTACGTGGGGACCAAGTGCTCAGTCGCTGACTCCTCAAGGACACCAGAGCCCTGCTCTCAGCCTGATGCCCACTTCCAGTCCAGCAGCCAGAATGGACGTGGCTGCAGTGACCCAAGGCGAACCGCTGAAGTATTAATAACCACGGGGACATGCTCGCCATGTCCACGGCCGCATTAGGATGTAAAAGGAATTCCTGTCGTGACCAAGCGCCACAGCTGATTGCAGTTGGGTCCTTTAGGAGGGTCTCCGTCAGACTGTTCATCAATTATGCACTTTCCCAGCACACCTCACAGGCTGGCTTCTCATGTCAGGGACACTTCCTGACCAGTCCCCTCTGAGCAGGTGTCTCCATTCTGTTGCTGGGGAAGACATAAGAGGTGAGGCAGCACCAGGTGGCAGGCCCCAAGGAGCCGGGATGCAAAGGTTTAAATAGGGCCAGGCAAGGGATGAGGTGGTCTAGAAGCTTCTCTCTTGGACACAAATAAGAGGCACGCACCATATCTGTTATCTCTGTGCATCTCCGAGGTTCAGTAGTGCTCTCAACGCAATTCTCACTGGACTGTGAGCCTACAAGGGAGCCTGGGAGGCTGGCAGGAAGGCAGAACTGCTCTCGTGAGGGACAAGACCCCTGCCACTTGATAGGCAAGGCCGTGGGCAGATAGGTCCAGCGAGTTCTGGCTGCACTTGAAACAGTACTGCTCTGGTTGGCAAGTAATTTCCACATTTATTATTTCACCAAGGCAGGTGCTCACCCCAACTCTCTCCACTGATTAATCGCCATCTGATTCAAAGCCAGACCCTGTGTTCAGGACACCTGGAAATGACTCTGATCCCGATCTTGTGCTTTCAAGCTAGAGATGGACCCCCAGTAAAGTGTCGGGGATGACAGGGCTGTGTCCGCCAAGAAGCACTGTGGCAGCTGGAAGAAACGAGGCTGCTGGCCCACCTCTGCATCCCTGTTCATCCCGCCGTCCCTCCCCCACTCCCTGTGCAGCAGCCGTGCTGGCCACTGGGTTCCTGCCCCAGGATGGCCACCCAGCACTGGCTCCCTGCCACCGTGCACATGGCTGGCTTCTTGTCATCCTCTGGGTGATCCCGGTCACCTGGACTAACCCAGCTCCCATTTCACTTCTTTCCTTCCGACCTCCTGATAGATAACCAGTTCTTATCTATCTTCTCTCTTTGCCACCAGACCCCAAGCTCCCTGAGAACCAGCCCCAGGTTTGATCTGTGCACCTTGTTGCCTGCCCCATAGCACAGGGGTATCTAAATAGAGAGTACACTGAGTGAAAGAAGGAATGAATGAATGCAGTGCAAAACCCAAGGACAGCCGATAGGCAAAACCAACCAAAAGGCCTGAGGAGAGAGCACTTCTCCACCTGGGAAATCTGGGGCCGCTTCATGGAGGAGGTGACAGGGGAGCCTGGGGGATTCCCTGGCTGTGAATTACAGGATGGCTGCCTGCCACACTGAGATGTCCAAAGACTGCTCATTAATTCACAATAAGAGGCAGAATTCTGCCTTAACTAGATGGTTTGTGTACTTAGCTAAGTGTCAAAAACTTGGGAAACACAGTGGTGTTTAGTAGCTTTCTAGTGAAGCCTGAAATGAGTGCATGGTTGTTGGGTGATGTAGGAAGAGGTAAATGGGAGCAGCCTATGGAAACGCTTGGTAGCATGCCTGCCCGCTCCTTTTCATGGCACTTCTTTCCAGAGACCACCACATTTGATCTCACAAAATATTTGGTCAACCTCTCTTCTCTGGGCAGTGCTGATGGGGAGCAACATATGCTTGGCCTCTGCCTTCCTCTTAGACACACACACCTCTACACCCCCCACACACCTCCTTCCATCCTTGAGAGCAGGGGAAGAGCATGGCCTGTGGCCTCTGGACCTCAGGGGGCAAGTATGAAGCTTAGTGACTGAGCAGGTGTGGCCCCACAGCCTTGCGGAGAAGGGCTGGGACCGCCACAGAGACCATGCATGAGAAAGGTGGGTCTCCAGGCTTGCTGTGACCTTCAGAGGTGAGGTGAGTGCTTGTTGCCCTCTGTGTGCTCCACTGCTGGCTGTTTCCTGTTGGCACCCGTGAGCACCATGTTACTTCTCCGGGATAAGCGGCAGAGAAGCTGCTTGTATCCAGTTCCAGCCCTGCCAATTCTGCTTGTCCTGCTAATTCGCTGGACCTCAGCTCCTTCATCTGTAAGATGACAACTCCTTGAGTGGACTGCTCTGACTTCCAGAAATTGGCATTAAAAAAAATCTATCCATTTTCCTGTCTTGGAAACTAAATGAGATGATTGAAACCAGTAGTGGGGTAGGGGAGATTGGAGTACGTGGAAAGCATCAAAATAGGAAAACAACTAGTTTGTCTAATGACAAAAATAGGACAGATGAGACAATCCTCAAAATTCAGAGTGGGGGAGGGAAAGTGACCATCAGCATTGTGGGAAGGACGTAATTAGACTAATATAAGAGTATACGTGTCACCTGTATAAACAATTTTGAAGTTAAGAGCAAACGCATGATGTTTTTATAAAGATAAAAATTGCTAAAATTAAATTTAAAAATGAAAATTTTATCAGAGAAAAACCTTGGAAAAAAAACTGGAGGGGGAGAATGTCAATGAATTATATTTCTAATCAATGTGTATCTTCATAAAAGAAGAAAACAAAACAAAAACAACAGACTCAAAGAGAAAGGAACTCCTTGTATTTCTTATTTCCCATCCAGAGATCTTGGATGAAGGTGGTGGTTTTCCATGGACACAACATCACCCCAAGGTGTGCAGTAGAAATGGAGAGAACAGTCTGGCCAGCGTGCCCACCTCTAAAGACATCCTTCTTGGGCTGATCCCACCTACCACATACCACTAGTGATAGTCCACTGGGCTGGAAGCTCCTATCTGTTGAGTCCCCGAGATTTAGGCACATTCAATATCTTTCTACAAAAGCCCAGGAGTGTCCCTCCATCTGAAAACAAATAGGCAGATCCCATTTGAAGTCTGCCGTTGGGGAGATCACTTTCCAAAACAAAGCTAAGACCCATGCAGGAAAGATGGTGATACAGGGAAAGCTCACAGACAAGCAAGTTTCACTCTTCTGGGGTTTTTTTTTCCCTCAGACTTTCAAGGAATAGAACATTACCAAGCTATGTAAACTATCCCAGACACTAAAGAAAAAAAAAAAAAAAGATGAAACAATACCGATTCATCCTATAAACTAGAATACCATGTTTGACAGAGATAATATATAAAAAACAAATCTACAAGATGGTATCAGTGAATTCAGTGAATTTACATATAAAGTTTCCAAATAAAGTATGATTAGGTAGGTCATAATCTGGGAATGGTAGGTTTAAAATCTATTAACATAATTTATCAAGATAAAAATAATAAGGGAAAACATGATTACACCTTTATAATCTTATTAAAATATATTTACACAAAAATTTCCAGAAAGAAAAATTGCTGAACTGGATTTCATAAAAAAAAAAAAAAAAATTACTGTTCTTCAAAAAACACTGAATAAGAAAATGAAAAGATGAGCCACACACAGGAAAAACTATTTGCAAGTCATACATCTGATAAAGGATATGTGTACAGAATAAAACACAAAAGCTTTTACAACTCAATAAAAAGGTAGACAGCAACAGATAAAAATAGACAAAATATTTGAACAGACCCCTCCCCGAAGATATGTGAATGCCAATAAACTCATGAAAACAGGTTCACCATCATTAGTATTAAGAAAATTGAAAATTTAAATCAAAATGAATTATCACTACACATCCACCAGAATGGCTGTCATCAAAAGGATGGACAATACCAGGTGTTGGAAAAATGTAGAGGAACTGGAATGTTTTCACATTGCTTTCAGAATATAAATAGTGCCACCACTTTGGAAAATAGTCTGACTTTCCTAAGCAAGTGAAACATAGATTTACCACACAGACAAACAATTCTGCTTCTAGATATTGACCTACTGATATGAAAACACGTTTATGCAAAGACCAGTACAAGCTGGTTCATAGCAACATTACTTCTAACAGCTCAAAGCTGGAAACAACTCAAGTGTCCATTAGCTAGTAAAGAAATAAACAAACTGGTGCATTCACCCAAAGGCATACTATGTAACAATTAAGAAGGGATGAATGCCTGGTCCATGTAGCAGCAGCACCATAAATCTCAAAAGCCTTTCGCTAAGGGAAGGATGTCAGACACCAGATACAAAGGACTGTAGATCCCGTGATTCCATTTATTTGCAGTTTCTAGAAAAGAGACAATAGATGAGCGTTTGCCTGGCCTGGGGTAGGAGAAGAGTGCCTACAAAGGGACACTAGAGCTTTTGGGGGTGATAGAAATGAACTTGATTGTGGTGGTAAATTCCCAGCTGTAAAAATTGACAACTTACCCAACCGTGCACCTAAAATGGGTGTATTTTATGGAATGTAAATTATATTCCAACAAAGCTACTTTTTAAGGTTTCTGAGAGGACATGCAGCACACTGGTAAGGGGTTCTTTCTGAGTGATAAAATCAAAGGTAGTTTGTATAGTTCTTGGTTGTTTCTTCTTTTCCCTCTCAATCAGCAAACACTACATTTGCAATATTCAAGAATTTCCCCACAAAGAACGTTGTGAGAATGACATGAAATTCTGTTCCTTGCAGTTCTTTGCAAGAAGTGGGTGCTTGGTAGATAAAATATTCCCTCTTTATACAAAAATCCCCTCTTCTTAAAGCCATGCCCTTCCAGCCAGCAATCTGATCCTCCCACGCATCTCAGGGCCTGTTGGAGGCTCAGGCCCACCTGGGTGACATGATGCCTTAGCCGGTGCCCTTTGGAGTACAGGTCCCTCTCGACATCAGGTTGTAGCTCTGTCACTGCTCTTACCAGGCTTGCTGGCCACTGGCTTTGTTCCCCAGTGATCCCAGGCTCCCACCACTGTTCTTTCCCTAGCCAGAGTCATAACACTATTGCAGAGAAAGCAGACTTGTTTGCCCCTAAGACTTTGTAGTGTTGCAACAACTATAGGCTTGTGGGCTCTGCAGCTTCAGTGAAGTCTGGGTAGCTTCAAAATAGGAGAAGAAATTGCCAGCATCTTCCATCACTCAGCCCTGAGGAATGGGGTGGAGAAACAGAACAAGGACATTTCAGTTTTGCTGGTGGTAAATCCCAAGGCTCCAGAGTCCAGCCATCCTGTTGCTCGCTTGAGCAGATCTTGAGCATCTTTGGGCCTCTGTGTCTTCATCGCCCTTCATCTAAATAATTTTAGAAAAAGGGAAAGTGCACTATCTGTCACAACACACTGTCCAAGTTGTGAGACTTGGTCTAACTCTTCCTGACCATGCAGATGCTAGCTCAGATTGGGCATAGCCCACCAATAATGGGAAGAGTCCAGAAAAAGGGATTGCCTGTGAGGCAGTATATTTGGAGTCATGGCGGGGGTGGGGGTGGGTGGGAAGACTAGGGAGAAGGATAGGACAGTCTGACAGGAGGGTTCTAGCCAAAAGGAATATCATCAAAATCCTGAAATTGGGCCAGGATGGAATATTACAGACTGAACTTATCCTCCTGCTATGAACAACTGGGAAAGGGAGCAAATATATGAAACAGTTCTTTCCAAACGTGGGGCGATGGCCAGCACAGAGCAAGGAAGAAGAGCAACAGAGCAGGGGAGCCCTGTAGTCAACTCGGGCTTCTGCCTGTGGTCACCTGGCTTTCTGCCAGCGGCAACTTATAGACCGTGGGCATGAGGAAGGTGGGGAAGTCCAACAGAACTCACAGTCTTGCTGAGTTGAAGGGTTAAAGATGGAAGTTTAGGGAAAGCCAAGGTGGCTAGAACATGTTCTATAACGAACATGTTTCTGGAACAGAGAAGCAGAGCTCCAGAAATCTGCAGAGGAAGCCCCTTGGGTCTTTAATGAGCGTGGGGCCTTGTTCACATAGCATGAAACACCACAAAATCAGGCGAACTGTCACTAGAAAGTTTTAAGTTGGACAAATCCCGGCACTTACACAGGGTGGGGAGATGTTTGAACATGGATGACAAGAGTGGTGAGTCCTCGGTGGTCATCTGGGCATTCGGTGGGACCTCAGATGGGTCACTCCTAAATATTCTGACCCCGGGTTGAAGGCTGCTCCAACCCTGCCTTAGCACATCTCAGACACCAGCTGAAAGTAACCAAATCATCTGCGAGAAGCTTAATTGCTTTTCAGGCCAAAAATCCAACTCCCTTTAAAGGAAGACAACAAAATCCAGACAGTCAACAACATAAAGTTCACCATGACCATCATCCACTGAAAATGACCAGACTCCCCAAAAAGCAAAGAGCCACAGACTGTAAGGAAGATAAACCTGTCAGTAGGAAGAGCTGAGAAACAGCAGAAATGCAGGAACGGGAGTACAAGGATGTCGGAAGAACTGTTCTGTGAAAGCAAAATAGAACCCCACTGGAGAGGCAAGCAGAAGATAAACAGGAGCACATGAAAGTGCAGAGATTCAAATTATACAGTTTCTGAAACGAATACTTCCCTGGCCGGGATTAACAATGCATCAGATACCAGGAGGGAAAAGATCAGTGAAGTTGAAGGCTTAGCAAATGAATTTATCTACAACGAAGCACAGATAATGAAGACTCAGCAGAGTCTCAGCAAAGGCCGGGCCAGGATCAGCCAGCCAAGCGTGAGCTCGAAAGGGAGGGAGACAGGAAATATTCGGCAAAAATAATGGCTGAACATTTTTAAATTTGGTAAAAATGTATAAACCCACAAACGCCAAAAAGCACAACAAATCCCAGGGAAGATAGACACAAAGAAAACCAAATGATAATACATCATCATCAAGTTGCTGAAAATTATATATATATATAGAGAGAGAGAGAGAGAGAGAAAGAGAGAGAAAATTGCAAAGCAGCCAGAGTAAAAAAGATGGGTTGCATACTGAACAACAAAAATCTGCGATCATTTTAGAGCAGTGCCTATAAAGAGGGACTGGGAGAATGAGTGAGACCAGATCACGCTGGCCCAGGACAGCTGGTGGTTGGGAGACCACACTTGGAACAGAGCACCCCCACATGTAAGAGGGTGTTTTTGTTGTTAATTTTTCTCTTGTTTTCCCCCTGAGTTTGTAGGTTCAGAAGCAGAGAGGCTCCTTCTGGAGAAAGAAAGAAAAATCTTCATCCTCTCTATCAGCCTCCAGCCTCCTAGAAGACACTTATCAGGGAGCTGGCTGCTCTCCAAATTTCCCTGCCTGGCTCACTGCTCTTAAAATACCCTCGGTCACAGACGCTTCTAGAATGTGAGCTGACCTGGAACACTTTGCGTCAAGGGCAGCAAAGCTTTCAAGTGGTTTCCTGGAACAAGAAAAAGAGAGAGGGAGAGAGAGGTTTTTGAAAATAAGACCTAGCAGATCCCACAAGAGGCACAGAACAGAGAGGCTGATCTTGGAAAGCATGCCAGCTACCTGAATCCCATCTTTCTGCTTAAAATGGGGGCTGCGGCAGCCCTCTTGCAGGGTGCACACAAGGAGGAATGTAGATTCCATCTGTGAGCTGGGGGCCCAGGGCGCGAATACAGTGAACACGCAGTAGACACAGTCCCCTTTCGTGTTCTAGAGCCTGCTTCTCGGCAGAAGGGCCTGGCCCCGGGGGCCATGGCACCTTCTTGTCAATGATGCCACCACCTACTCCAGATAACCTATTACAGATGATTCTGGAACATTTTTCTTAACCTCTCTGAACCATTAACAAGGATAGCTGAAGTCACCCCACGGGCCCATGACAATGACTAAATGTGTTTACATGTGCAAGGCACCCCACACGGCATCTACACAGCACAATTCTCGGATGGTGCTTCCTCCAGCTTCCTCGGCTGAAGGAATTGAAGAGAATTCACAAAGGCCCCCGGATATGCCTCCCGTTGCCTCTCACATCACAGAAGTGGCTTGGCCATTCTGCCTTCTTACATCCCTCCTATTTGTCCTTGGCCAACATCCCATGAGCCTACTTGCATGGGGACCGTGAAATTCAAAAGGGGAAAATGGCCCTCTGTGGAGATTAGCAGATGTCGGCACAAAGCAAAGACGTCTTCTTCTCAGGCACCCCCGACGGCATTGTTGCTGTGATGGGCTCCCTCCCATCTCTCTCCCTTCTTGTGTTGATGCACGCCCTCGGTCTGGTATCTACCAAACTACCCAGTTTCCAGAGACACAACACCAGATGGCCCACGGTTAGGTGAGAACAGCCCACCGGGTCCAACAGGAGACACACTAGTCAACACTCTCGTGTGGGTGAGAGGCTGGGATCGGACACCAGGCACACAGATGCCATTTCGGGGGCTCTGTCTCACAGCCCAGTGATCCATCTTTGATTTCAGTCCCTCCTGTGCCCACCCAGACTCCATGGGCATCAGAAGCTTCTCCCACAAGTGCAGCTGAGCAACTCTGTCCCTTTCTCCAGCTCCGGCCAGGATCACTCAGTCTACACAGAGAGGAGAGTTGTGAACCTCTCAGATCCATGGGGCCGCAGCCAGTGCCGAGCTGCCCCAGCTCCTCAGCCTTCCCTCGGATGGCTTGGTGGCATCCCCTGTGCTTCTCAGGGCTCTTGGTGAAACTGGGCCCTGTCCCCTGTGGCAGTGGCCCTACGAAAGCCCCTGTCCGCCTCACCCTCCCTGCTCATTCATGCCTGCTTCCTGTGAGCACCTCCCTGATAAACCACTGGCACCCCAGGCCTTGAGTTGGCATCTGCTTTGGGGAGAGCACAAACTCCAACAATCTGTCAGCCTCTCTAAGAACGATCCTTGCCTCGCCAGGATATAGTGCACCCTGCAGACGAGAGTGAGCACATCAGGCCCGAACGCTGGATCTGTGAAGCTCGGGCAGAGCCTCTGTGTCCGTGTCTGTGTAGAGAGCTCCTTGTGAAGGGTGCTCACCAAAGCTCCTGTCACCCCTGAAGTTCTGAGTTTTAGCAACTGGGGTCTTGGACATTGCCCTCAAGTCCCTTCCTTGGGCTCAGGTCTCAACTACCTCTCTGCAGCCAGGCGTCTGGGCAGCTCGCTGATGGCTCTGCTGTCCATCCCCTTCCAGGCCCTGTGGCCCTCCGGAGCCAGAGCCGAGGCCGAGCGTCCAGGGTTCCGCCTGTGCTGTGGCCATTTCACGTCTCTACACTAGGCTGTGCCTTGCCAAGGCTGCCTGCGGCCCGGGGCTATGGCTGCACTCTGTGGATCAGGGCCCCCCCCCAGACACTCACATCACCCCACTCAGCAGACCTCACCTCCAGACCTGGCTCATCTTCAGGCTCCGGGCACCGGGACACGGCTTAGGATGCCCGTGAGACAAAGTGGCTTCATCACAGCCTGGGAAGCTGCAAGAGCCCTGGGGTCCAGGCCAACCTCTGACTCATAGGGTCGTTCATTCATCTAGAGCCTATTTAAAAGCCTGGATTCTTCCAGCCACTCTGTAGGATCTGGGGATATAGCAAAGAAACGTTTCTGCTCATGGGAGTCAGAGTCTCCTGGGGGGCCACGCACACGAGTGGGTGGTGACAGTAACCGGGCTGTGAGTGGGGGGTGGGGGTGAGAAGGGATGGGGAGCCGAGAGGACCAAGGAGGTACGATGTATCAGATGTTTTCATGTCCCATCCCACATCTTCCTGGCCTGCCATTTGTTCTGGCCACTGCTGCCACGATGTCTTAGATAGGGCCTGGCGGTACCAAACCCCACATCCTCCTGCCTCCTGTTCCACAGCCCATCTGACAACCACGGAGGAGATGTCAGTGAGCGGCTCAGCCATATTGACACGCGTGAGCAGGCAACTCACCCTGAGCCAGCCAGACCTGCAGGGCATATGAGCTGCTCACCACTACCTAGGGTATAAAATTCACAGATGTATTCCAGAAGTTTCCTCCGAGTGGCCCCAATTGATGGCAGCTCTAACCAGTTCAGGAACACATTTCATAGACTGGCTTCTCCTTTCCTGTTCCACTCTTTCCAGTCTTCCCACCCTGAGGTTGTTTCCCCAAATACCTGCAGGCAAGCCCTTGACCTCGGAGCTAGTGGAGGGGACAGGGATTGGGGAGGGGGAGGACAAGCCGAGTACGGGAGGGCGGGAGGAAGGCCTGGAGCAAGGCGATTCCTGAACCCTGAGCAGGGGTGGATGAGGTGAAGAAGGAACTGAACGGGGTCCCCCATCCAAGGGGCAGACACCAAGAGCCCAGTGGTAGATGGAGGAGAGAATGTGGTGCCTCCCGGGCGCTCCGAGTGGCTCACTCAGGTGAGAGGTGATGCTGGAGAAGAAGGCAGGTTCTGATCATGACTACCTTGAACGCCGGCTGGAGACTTCATTTTGGAAGCAAGCACCAAAGAGTGTTGGGTTTAAGAACACAAGGCACAGCCTTTCTGCCCAGGGGCCTACCCACACCTCACCTGATACTGCGCTCGCGAAGAGCCGGGCACCGACACCGAAGCTCGCTGGGCCGGCTGTTAGTGTTTCCCCAGGTCCAGGGGAAGTAACTGAGGCACAGAGAGAGCAGTCACCTGCCGACCCGCACACAGCAAATAAGGGGTGGCAGGTGAGTGTGGAGGGTTCCAGAGGCCCTGTGCTTGGTCACCAGACTCTGTGGCGTCCTTTTGCCTCCTCGCACGCTTCCCTTTCTCTAGATCAGGGCATCTCAGCCCCGGGGTGGTTTTGCATGCGGTAGATAGCAAAGTCTGGAGACATTTTTAGTCATAGCTAGGGGAGGATGGTGCTGCTGGCAGCTAGTGAGTAGAGCCCAGGAGAGCTGCTAAGTGCCCTACAAGGCACAGCACAGACCCCATCCCGGCCAAGAACCATCCAGGTCAACATGGTAGGTAGTCTTGTCAAGGAAGCTGAGAAGCCCAGCTCTAGGCGGTGCCGTCTGGCTTACAGCTCCTCCCTCTGCTTCGGCTCCTTTTGCGGTCATAGCTGAGTGGCAAGAGGTCAGGACCAAGGGGAAGAGAAAGGAAGGTGGGAGGAAGCCTACCAGCCAGTGGGAAAAACCCCCTGCTGTCCTTGGTGCCCCTGGTGCTTTCTTAACTGCGGAGGCACTAGAAGGTCCGTGTTCCTGTAATGAATTAAGCACATTTAATAATTCCACACAAGGGACAGGACAGGTAGAAACCTTCCGTGCTGGCCCAGGGAACGCGCAGCAGTCAGGAGTGCGGGCGAGCGCTCTGGGACACCCGAACAGCCCGTGCAACGGGGCATTTTGAATTGGGAGGACCTGACATGCCATGGAAATTCCATCACACGGCCATCAGAGCAGTAAAACCCAGATCTGGGGAGGGTAGAGCCGGGTGCTGCCTTCCAGCTCAAGAGGTCAAAAAGACCTCCAATTGACTTTATGAAACGGGCCTTTTTCACATTTCCAGCAAGATAGAGGAAAAACAGAGCCCAAGCAGCAGTTGCAGAGCGCTGGACCAAGCAGAACGCACAGGCCGGTGGGATGGGGTCATGCCCTCAGCCGGAAGGAAGACCCAGGGGGCCTGCCATTCCTCTTTGCAGTCTCTGGAAGCCTCCCTGCTGGTAACAGGGGGTACCCATCCAACAGTTTAGTTTTCACATTCACAGAGGGACAGTAGGAGGGTCCATGGTCTGACAAATGGGAGTGCGCAAAGCTCTTCTAGGAAAACCTTCTGCAGGGTGTCTGGGTGTCTGGGTATCGGGGTACCCATGCCCTGCCCTGCTGTGAGCCAGCCAACCCCTGCCACACCCGTCTGCACCACCCACGTCCACAGCTGTGGCCCCGGCAGCCACGTCAACACTCACTGGGGTGTTCAAAGCCACAGCCCCAGAGTCCCAGCGCTCACCAACACACCCATGTTCCCATAGCGTCTTTTGGGGACTGTCCCAGATAAACAAAGCTGGTCACTGGCTAATGGGGTAAGGACAGATTTACTCAGTAATAACCACTATAATAGGAAAAAGACTTGAGCATGAACTGAACTGAGCTTCCATTTACACCTACGGGATTGGGGATTTGAAAGGGAGCCTGAGGGAGAGGGAGAAGGTTCTGAGCAGGAGCTCAGGAGAGTCAGGAAGTGCAGACAACAAAAGGCAGGAAGAGGGTGCTGACCCGCCCACAGGGACCCCTTCTGGATTTGCTGTCTGTGCCTGGTAAGTTAAGCTCCTCCCCTCCCACAGAGGCTATGAGGTGGGGCCCTCTCTTCAGAGGATGACTGGGACCGTCAGTTCTTCTGGTAGCCTGGAGCTTTCCCACGCTCTGAACAGGGCCAGAGTCACCCTAGGAATGCATCCATGAGCCACTAGAAACTATGTTCATGTTTGTTCAGGTCTCCACAGGCCACAGTTGAGGGCTAGTCAAGAAGAGGCCTCAGAGGGGACTGGATGGGCTTTGGTCAAGGAGAGGGTCCCAGTCAGTACTCAAAAGTTACCAAAATACCTGGATGTCCATCATGGTGGTCTTACTTCTCAGACTCCCGTGTACTCCCTGAGGAGGCTCCAAGTCAGACCACACAAGCTGCTTCCTGTTATCACGTTGACATCGACCGCTCTGGTCAGGGGCCCAGCCACCGTGGGGTAAGAATCCATCCAGATCTATGGCATGGCCAGATATGTGGTCCCTAAGGCTGCGTCATGGTGGCTAACTGAGAGCCAGAGTACTCAAGAACCATCGTGCACACGGCCCAACATCGGCCCAGGGTCCTGCTTCCCTCAGAGCAGCTCTGCTCTGTGGGGAGAGGAGTTCCCACCCCCTTTTCCGGACAAACCCACCACGGCAACCCTCCCCACACAGGCTCAGGGCGCAAGTCTTGCCCATCAGACAGACACACCTGCAAGACGCAGGCTGGGCCTTGCTTCCTGGTAGAGTAGGAACCTGGCCTCTCTGCCTCTTCTGCACCTCTTCCTGCAGACTGAGGGAAGCCGCGGCCCCTCCAGGCCAGCCCACCCCTCTGTCCTGGGGGGCCCATCGCCTGGGTCCTTGGGGTAGCCTGACTGGGTGTACACCCCTGCTCCACGGCTGGGGTTCCTCTCCACCAAATTTCCTCTGTTTTGTCGTTCTGCCATGGGGAGCTTCCATTCCTAAGACCATCTCAAGGTCCCAGAAGGCCGGTGCAGCCCCAGCCAGCAGGCCCCGCCAACAGCTCCCAGGAAAGGAGGAAAGAATATGGTGTCTTTGGAGGAAGCAACCAGAGCCCACTGTCTTTCCAGGAAGGTCCTGGAAGGGGGCGCGCCATATTCTATTCTCATCTCAGGGACAAGTTCTTAGCCAAGCCTCAAGGGAAATGGGGGAATGTGATCTTTCTTTTGGGTGGCTGGAGCCCAGATAAGAATCGGGGGGCCCTATTACCAAGGAAAGAAGGAGAAAGGGTTTAAGGACATGAATCACAGCTTCTGCTCGGTGGGTGGCGTAAGCCAGGCTCTGCCCCCACCGAGCCTGCCAGTTTGCTCTCTTCCTGTGCACAGCTGAGCAAATATTGGTACCAAAATTTTGGCTGCCAGGGTGAGGAAAGCAGGAGGCCCCACTCAGACTCCCACATCTGGGCCTCACACTCACGGCTGGCCTCCCCCACAGAGGCCCACGCATGGGGGTGGGTCTTCTTGAAAACAGCCCTGATTCCCACTCCCCTCCGGCCCTGGTCTGTGGCTCTCCTGGGCGTTCTGGGTGCCTCAATGATGCCATTCCACCCCTCTGGGCCCTCGGCCTGGCATTCCTCCTCCGAATCTTCCCACAGTCAACCTCTTGTCATTCCGTCTCAGCCTCCGTCTTTGGCTTCCCCTGGCTCCTTCGACCTTGAGCCATTGTGGTCTGTGCTCCCTTCCGTTTTCTCCGCTGTGCTGCTCTCTACCCGGAGTCAACTGGCTCATCTAATTTGTTCTCCATCTTCCCACTCTGTAAATAAACTGGAGGTGGAGATGCAGCCTGTTTGTTCCCTGCAACATCTAGAAGGGTGCCTGGTGCTTACAAGGCGATCAGTAAGTATGTTTGAATGAATGGTTGATAGATTAATAAGTGAGTGAGGGGATGCGAGAATGAATGGAACCTTCGGACCTTCCTCTGACACTCACGCGATGAGCCTTGCTGCTGCTCCCCACAGCCCACTGCCCAACTTGGCCACCGCCTGGATGTTCTCCCGCCCAAGTAGGTTCGCGAGGGAGGCTGCCCCTGCAATGCCCCAGGCAGCATGGGTACTTGAACAGAGGCAGCTCGTGGCCCTCGGTTTCGAGGTTCTAGGGTCTTCTCAACCACACGCCATCTGGATGACTGAGAGGAAATGACGTGATGGCTTTTAGCCTTGCTTTCCACACTGCAGTAGAGGAGTCAACGGCTGTCTTCTCCTAGTCACTGGGCTCAGAGGTCATGTGCGTCTGACTTTAGGATATGGTGGCATTTTCATGTGGGTTTCCCCTTCCTTCCTCCCCCTTCCCTCCTTCCCACCTTCAGCCCTTCATGACTAAGTTTCATGATTTCTTATCTAAGGGAAGAGACTGCCGTATGTTTTAGCCCTATGGGTTAGAGTCTCAAGAAGAACCCACTCCCCCCTTGCCCCAAGGTTGATGAAAAGGGCTCAGCACTTGGGATCAGTGCAATAAAATCAGTTCATCCCACTCCTTGTATTATTTTATTCAAGTAACTGCCCACCCTAGAGACTCCCAGCCACCCTGGAGACACCAACGACTAATACTCAGAACAAATGTCCTCTCTCTCTCCTACCTGGACAAGTTAGAGTGCCCCTCCTTTTTCTGTAGTACTTTGTACATTCATCTACTACAGAGCTTACCCTGCCGACTATGGCCAGCTCTTTGGTGCATTTATTCATCCATCCACCATCCTCCATCTGTCCATCTGTGCATCCATCCACCCATCCTCCATCTTCCATCCATCCTCCATCCTCCATCCATCCATCTGTCTGTCCACCAATCCATCCATCCATCCTCCATCCTCCATCCATCCATCTGTCTGTCCACCAATCCATCCATCCATCCTCCATCCATCCATCTGTCTGTCCACCAATCCATCCATCCATCCTCCATCCATCCATCTCTCTGTCCACCAATCCATCCATCCATCCTCCATCCATCCATCTATCCATCTGTCTGTCCACCAATCCATCCATCCATCCTCTATCCTCCATCCAGTCAGCAAGCATTTTCTAAGTACCAATTACTACTGGAGAGGAAGAGACAAACAAGGGCATGATCTTGACTCCTATGGACCTCAGCGCATGCCCATGAAGGGGGGATAAGCAAGAATGGACTGGCCAAGAGGTGCACCGACCTCAGTATTGGTGAACATTGGGAAGATCCTCTGGGGAAGCTGGGCTCAGGGTTCCGAGAGCTTAGGCATCAGGCAGGGAGGGAAGATGGCCACTTATGGAGAGAAGGGAGGAGTGGACATTGGGGAGGAGGCAGTGCCTGGAACAAGCTGCTTCATACCCAGTCATTACCCACTGGGAGGGTGAGTTAGATGAAGCATGATAACAAAAATATGATTATTTTTGAGAATGCACTGTACTCATGTTATTTCCTTGAATTTTTTGAAGTCTGGTCATAGGGTGACTTATCTCTGCTTTACAGATGAAGAGACAGGTAAGCATTTTCTAGGAACATGTCCCAAGGCCATACAGCTAGCGAAAGACAGCATCAGAGCTCAGGCGAAGAGCAGCTGACTCCACAGCTCTTGCTCTCACTCCCAGGCTGCACACTAGCCATCGAGTAGTCCCATGTGGAGAGGAAGAGGGGTGGGAAAGAGGGAGGGGGCGGAGTTCTGCAGTGCACCATGCCCAAGGCAAGGGGGAGCCATTGAAGGCTATTGAGCAGAGGAGGATCACATCTGACTCTTAACCTGGACTGTGGGTTCTTAGGAAGCAGAACCTGGGGGTCATTCGTCTGTATGTCCTCAACCCCCCCGTACACAGCCTAGCACAGAGAATGTTTGCTGCATGACTGAAATAAATCAGGGAATTCATGAATGGGTAAAGCAGTGTGGTACTATCTGACTTTGGAATACAAGTGTATCTGAGAGGATTAGATTTAGCAGTATGTGATAGAAATCCCATCATAGTGGGACAAAATGTGGTTTAAAATCTACTCTGTAAAGAAGTCTGTAGACAGGCAGTTTGAGGTTGGCACAGTGCTTCAAAAGGGTGAAGGACTAAATCTTCAATTTTGCTGCCCTTCCATTCTGGCACATGGCTCTTATCCTCAAGGCCCAAAATAGGTGCTTGAGTTCCAGCCATTATATCACCATTCCAGATAGCAGGAAGCAGAAAAGGAAGGAGGAGAATCTGCCCCAGTCCTTTTAAGAGACTTCCCAAAGTTGCCATCCAACTCTATCTCATGGGCCAGAACCTTTCTAACACCACAGGGAAGGGTGAGCCTTAGCTGGAGACATTGCTATCCTGAACATATGTTGTTATTAAGAAGAGGGATCGTGGATGCTGTTGAAAGCAACCAGCAAACTCTCCTACTAGAAGTAAGGGATTTTGTGCAAACCTGCATGCAGATGGCATCTCTTCCTGGGGAAAGAAATGCCCCTTTACTTCCTGGGAAAGCAGTTATCTTCAGGAGCCCCAGAAGAGGAGTGTGTGGCCACTATTGGAGGAGATTACATCTTCCTGATAAATGGAAGCCACTGAACTCCCGGGATTGCCTGTGAGGATGGGAGATAGGAGCTCCTGGCTGGTTCTGGGTTACCGGCCCCAACAGCTGAGCCTCCTTATCACTGCCAGATCAGGGACCGCTTGACAAGACCCATTAAAGGGACCAGGCTGAAATTCTGCTGGTGCCCTGAAGCTGGGTGTTCAGAACCGGCTGCTTTCTGACAGAGAAGATAACAAGGCCTGGGCCACCCTGGGGACACTGGAGAGTTCAGAAGCTTACCCTGAGGCCAGGTCCCAAGCCCCTGCTACCCGCGGAACTCCCACACCACAGCCCATGACAGGCCGGCCAAGTTCAAAGGCACCTTCCACAGTGGGGTGAAGACACCATGCAGAAGTCCCGGGGAGGCAGTGACTCGCCCACTCCCCATGCCTAGGTGGATAGGCCTGCAGGGCGGTGCCAGGAAGCTCCGGGAGATGGGCAGTGTGCCTGAGGCTGGAGATGGCACGTGGGGAACGTGAACCCTTGGCAGGATTTGAACCTGACTCCTTGATGGTGCCGATTCTGGGTTTCTGTGAACTGCAGCCAGGATGTCTTCCATAGGAAGGGGCTCATATCTGGGTTCTTCTCCTTCAGCTCCTGGGTCCCCTGTCATTTGGGCCAGAGGCCATTTCCTACCTGCTCCACCATTAAACCTGGTAAAATTGAGCTGGTATTCTGTTTTGAAGAGAGTTTTCAACAATCCTTTGTTTGTTCCCAAGGAGGGGGGCAAAGTGGGCCTTATTATTGGGGTGCAGAGAGGGTTGGGATATCCATCCAAGCCCTTCAGGGTGTGAGGGGTGAGGCTGAGACTAGAAAGGCTAACAGGCAGGAAGGAGGCTTCACTAAGACCAGGGCACTTTGGAGGAGGAGCTCCCCTCCCAGCAGGCCCGTACCCATGCACCTCCCGCCCTCCAAGTCCAGACCCAGCCAAGACCGTCCATGAGACATGGTCAGGGCCTGCCTGGACTCTCCCCAGGGGGGCCACGGCTTCCTGGTCTCAGGTGCTTACCCCAGCTTCCCAGCTTGCAGCCCGGACAGGTGACACCTGGGATATCCAGGTGTTTGGCCGGTGGGAGCCCCCATCAGCCTGTGCTCCTGGTCTCTGCTGATTCCCAGGGGAACGAGTGGATGTCATCCATCTCTGTGCTGCCTGGGCAGACCAGGAGGAGAGGCAGATGGCAATAAAGGCCAGGGGTAACTCCCAGATCCCTGCAACAGAACTGAGGAAGACAGGACCTTCACAGTCCCTGTGACCCCCAACCAGCAACAGCACAGACACAGCACCCCAAGTTCCAGCCCAACAAGCTCGGTCTTTTTGAATGCAAACATTCCTATAAGGAGGATCGCTTGGAGTGCTGAAGGCCTTGACTTCCTCATCTGTAAAATGGGGACGAGCATCCCTTCCACTCGAGGGAAGCTGCTGTGAGAGCCTGTAGGAGAAATAGCCGGTGTCACGGCTGAAACAGAGTGTATGGCCCCAAAGTGTTCGGGATTGTGGGCCTGAGCCTTGAGAGTGGCAGCTTTGGGGGTTCAGCCAAGGAAGGATAGCTGAGGTTGGGGAGCTGCCAGTGTCCCTCGGAGAGCTGTGCTGCCACCATAGTCACCCCCAGTGCCTGCACAACCTGTCCAACCACCCATGGAGGGTTCTGAAGCAGGGGTCTCATTTTGGGGGGCCACCATTGGGTGGAGCTGGGTGCCATTGGGTGGTGGACAAGAGGCTGGGCTGAGAGCTGAAATTGGGCTTTGTGGGGAGGAGATGGAAGTTACCCTGAGTGGGGTGCCCTGTGCTAGAAAGTGAGATCCCAGTGGCCTGCTGGCCCCCACTGCTTCCTTCCCCAAACACCTGCTCTTGCCATCATCGTTCCCTCCGTCTTTGAACAACATGCTTTCTATTTTGTGCAGCCACTGCTCCTTCTTGCTCTAATTTGACCCACTCTAAGGCATATATGATAATCCATTTTACAGAAGAGACCCCATCGTTCACGAGGGATGAACAGGACAGGTTTCCCTTTGCCTTGCATTCTCTACGTGCAAATGACAGACAGTATCTGGTCCTAGAAAATCACTGCAGACCACACCTGTCAAGGTCCTGAAATGAAAGAAAGCTTAGCAAAGGAGTTGAATGCCGTGTGTGTGTGTGTGTGTGTGTGTGTGTGTGTGTGTGTACAGAAAGAGAGAGAGACAGATAGTAAGAACCAGTGATTAAATCCTGCTGGACATTCTGTTAACAAGTGTATTTTGTGCTTCTGAGTGTTTTCTACATTTCTTACAATACTATTTTTGTAATTAGATCTAAAAAAGGATCAATAAGCACTACTAAAATAATTTTAAATAATGAGAAAGGGGAAATGGATTGTAGGGAAATCAGTATGCATTTGGAATTAGGAAGCTTGGTTCCAGCTCTGAGTCTCTCCCTGCCCAGCTGTGTGACCTTGGCCATGCAGCCTCCCTCTCTGGACTTGAGTTCTCTCGTCCACAACTCAAGCATTGGCCCGGGAGCTCCTATAGAGGCTTTCCACACTGGCTCTGTCTTTTGAATAGTCACTTTAAGGAGAAAGCAGATCAGGGATTCCTCATCTGAAACCCTAAAATCCCTGACATCGAAACCCCCCCTCCCTTGGGGTTCTGGAGTCAGGGCATGGCCATGGCCACTCCCTGCTACAGGGAAAGACAGAAGAGGCAGGTCCCTGTGAATCTGACAAGTTGTTTCCAGCTGCTGCTAACATGTCATTAGCAGGATTTTCCTAAACCTTACATCCACTTTCCAAAGTTGTGCAGAGCAGGCACAGTGGCCCTCTTGTCCTCCTCTGAGATCCTCCAGGACTCCGTGCCTGAAGAGGAAAGAATGCGTGCTCGGATTTCTGACCAGAGCACTGCCTCTCCTAACTGGTTCCTTGCAGGTTACAGTTTAGAGGCCTCACTGAGACGTCTGGACTCCCTGATCCCTGCTTTCACTCTGGGGCTGTGTCTCTACTACTTCCAGATGTTTACACAGCTGGCTGGATTACTTAACTGCATTGACATCATACACCTTGATATTTCCTCTACACAGAAACAGTTCAGATGGGAAAGAAACTGGTTATTGAGAATCCGTGCACCGTGGAACTAACCGAAAGAACATTCCAATTCACCGAGGAGGATTTGTTTGCATGTATGGTCCCCACAAAAGTGCATGGGCATCAGTTTCCCCATCTATAAATTGGACGGGGGGTGGGGTTTGGACTGCTTCAGGGTTCCTTTGGGTGCACGGAGTAGATGTGAAGTTGACCGATTTTGATCCTAAGTCCTGGAATAGACTCCTGACTTTATTCAACTGGTAACTACTCACAGAGCACCCGCGATGAGCCAGCTGATGGGGTAAGACTAGGTAGACACAAAGAGGGAAATACAGATGTGCTATGACTGTCCCCAAGGGACCCCTGTGTGTCAGGCTCTGTGCAAGGACTTGTGGCTCGTGTCTTTTTCTTAGGCTGTGTTTCTCTCCGTATTAGAGATAAAGAGATCAAAGCTCAGAGATGTTAACGAGTTCACCTACTGTCATAAAATCTGGGGCATCCAGGGATTCCAACCCACGTGGGATTGATTCCAGAACACATACCCTTAAGCATTGCTCCATACGGCTCTCCAAACATTTCCTGCCCTCACAGACCTTCTCGTTCAAGAAGGGGTGTTAAGTCAAGTTGAGAATAAACACCTATACTACTGGAACTGACAAGTGCCACACCCAAATCATGCATCGAGTCCTAGGAGGGCCCTGGCCTTGCGGGAAAGGCTGCGTGGAGAAAGGGCCATTTGCGCTAGGCTTTGAAGGTTGAGCAGGAGTCTGTCTGGCAGGGGCAGCTTCGGGGAGGCCTGCGCTATCACCAGCTGATGGCAGGGGGCAGGCCCTGCACAGGCTGCTTCTACCACTTTCTCGTTTGAGACACAGTGACAGGTCCTGGGTCTAGATGACGCCTTGCGTCCAATAGTGGCTTCCGGGCACAGCCTCTCCCTGGCCGTCAGCTCTGTAAGGCTGGGCTCCGGGCCTGCCTGGGTCTGTGCCTGGCCCCTGGCACTGAGCAGGGCACAGTCCGTACTCCCTAGACAAGTCCACTTTGGTTCTGCGGGACGTAGTCAGCCAGCCGCCGCAGTGACAGCATAAACAGCCACCACTGGTGGGGCTTATGTGCCAGACCTATGTGATGTTCTCTCCGTGCATCATCTTCTTTAATCTGCCCAAAGCCACGGTCTGAGTAAGGAGCTATTATTTTCCCTACTTGACATATGAGGTTAAATAACTTGTCCAAGGTCACACAACGAGCAAGTGGTAGACTTGGGATTCATGCCCAGGCCTGTGGGACTTCAAAGCCTCTGGCCTTACCCCCTCTGCCACCGGTTTCTCTTTGTTGTGGCCTCGCTGCCCTCTTCGTCCCCCAGGGAGACAGGCTTTTGCAAGCAGGCCCGAGGTACCACAGACCTTTCCAGCACATCCTGCCCCTTGGTCCTCCCACATCTGTTTATCATTTTCCCCCACTCTGGAGCCGGCCGGGCCCTGCCTCCCGTCTCGCCATAATTCAGATGGAAGCCAGGGCCTGGTGACCGAGCCTCTGAGCTGGCCGGGAGTAAGGACAGCCTGGTGCACACTCGTGTTTGTTTTGTTGGCCTGTAGCATGCATTTTTCAGAGGCGGGGACGCATGGATGCCACCTGAGCCTCCCCCAGCTTCTTGCCCTGGCCTGCCAGACAGCCCTGCACCACGGCCCTCAGCTCTGGGGAAGGTGAGAGGAGGGGCGCCCTGCCTCCCGCCCTCCTGGCTGGCCCCCCTCTCTTCCTCTCCCAGATACCATTGCCTGCCTCCCTCACTCTGCTGCAAGCCTCCACCAGGATGGAATGTCTCTTTCTCTTCTGAGCAAGAACAGGGGCAGCTCTGGAAAGTTCTGAAAGCAGCATTTTTTTTTTTTTTCAAAGCACACACTCTAAAATGACCACCCTGAGAGATGCCTTGCAGAAGGAGGAGGAGGAGGGAGAGGAGGAGAAACAGCAGCAGCAGCAGCAGCAGCAGCAGCAGCAGCAGCAGCAGGTTATGGGAGATGCTGCATTCTCTGTCCTCACTTGCAGATCTTCCCTGAACACTGGAGCCATGCAGGCACTGAGAAGTCCTGCAGCATTTCCCAAGTTATGCTTTATCCTAAGAACACTTATTCTGAATTCGAGAACACAGACCAAGGCTGGAGGGGACACTGAGGCTCAGGCAGGAGACATTTTCTAGAAGGGCACATACCCTCCAGCAGAAGACCCCCTTCTCCGGAGACCTTTGTGGTGCGGAGCCCTTCCCCCTGCTATGTGCTTTGGGCTTCTCTTGGTGGCGCACCTCCTTGCCCACTCACGGATTCCCAGCTACACTCAGAAACCCCAGAATGGACTTGTCTTGGTTGTCCCCAACCCCAGTCTGGGGACAGCTTCAAGGAGGCTGGGGTGGACTCCTCACAAGCATGTTGCACTTCTGCAGATCTGCTCAGGACTGTAGGAAGCCACTGTCACTGAAGGTATGCAAGGCCAGATGTGCTGACTGACAGGGGAGCTAACCTCTTCCTACCTTTTGAATGCACCTGGGGAGAAATGAGTGGCCTTGAAATGGTCAGGCCTTGCAGGAGCAAGGCCCTGTGACAGCCCCCATCACATTTCAGCACACAGATCTGCTTCTGAGTCTGGCTCCCCAGCCAGAGGGGCACGTAAGGACCTTTCTATGTGGATCTGTCCCCAGCGCCTGACTATGTCTGGTCCATAACAGGAACTCTGTGCAGGTTTATTGAGTAAGCGTGAAATTTAGGTCAGTGCCTGTTACAGGTTGGGCTCTCGGGGAAGCAGGTTCTCAGTGGGAGATTAGTGTGGGATGTTAATTAGGGGAGGTTCTCGGGATTCACTCCCGCTGGAGGAGGGAACAAAGTAGGAAGAAACTGAGGGAGAAATCCGGCCTCATGAGGTAGTCACAGCAAAGCCTCCGCTGGCCCCGCGTGGAGCCTGGAAGCTAGCAGCTCTTCAGAATGGTTCTGAGTTTAGGCAAAGGGATTTGTCTCCTCTACTCTGTGGCTGGTCAGTGAATGTAGGTTGCCCCAGGGAGAGGTGTGACCTTCACAGTGGAGCTTTCTTTAGCCCAGTTGTTTCCTAAAGTGGGCTGTCTGTGGAGTGCTCTCAGCTGATAACCTTCCCAGCAGCCGGAGAAGAAAGTCTGTTGGTCCTGCACGCCCAGGACAGATCATGAGAGTCCCATACTGAGACCTCTCCCCCATAGCCTGGCCACCCACTGATTCCAGCTGCCCACTCTACTGTTTCCTTTTCCAATTTCCCTCAGTGCAGGCGAGGGGCTCCTCCCAGGGGCAACCCTTGCGTGGGGCTGCTGGGTCAGGATGTGGTCACGCTCTGTAGTCAGCCTTGGACTCCAGAGACATGGAGCAAAAAGAGCTGGAGCTGTCCTCAGCAGGACACACACCTGGCTCCCCTTGACCTGTGGCTGCTACAGGCCAGAAGGCACATTTGAGACCCCTCCCTCCCCCGCCACCCTCCCGCCACCACCCAGGCCCTGGGTCTGGGCTTTGGATTCAGACTCTCAACACTTGGTCTCTCTGCATTATCATCCCTAAAGAAGCTCTAGACCTTCCTGGCTTGGCCTCTGCCTGTTCTGGACCTAGCGCAGCAGCCCTGCTGTGAACGAGGACAAGCACCCACAGCTCCTGCAGCTGTACTGAGGGGCAGCACTGGCTTGTGGGGAAATGGAGCTTGGTGGGGCCACTCGCTCAAGTTTAAGAGCATGAATAATTGTACGCTCTTATGCAGCGTCCTGTGCCTCCCAGCACCAGTTTCTTCATCTGTAAATGAGATCGATGAGAGGCACAGAGGAGGCCCTCTGGTTACCGTTCTGGAGAAGAACCAGGGAGGGCGCGGTGTGGGTGATGCTGCTCGGCGGCACGGGCCAGCGAGGGTCAGGCTAGGGCTGGCACTGGGGCGAGTCAGCGTGTAGTGGTTAAGAACAAGAGCGCAGCCCGGCAGGTCCTCCATCCATCACACACGAGTTCGGTGACTTGGGCAAATTGCCACACCTTCGGCTGTTTGTTCCCTGGTGGTGAAGCAGAGATGATGGGATTCACCTCAAGGGGCACTTCATAGGGCAAATTAGAGTGGACACAGCAGAGTCAACACTCAGCACTCGTGCGTTTTGTTCTCTTTACTATGCTCAATTCTGCTCAACTCTGTGTCACAGATCTTGTCATCACCCCACACAGCCTGCCCCATCCCCTGTGGGACGAATACACTTTGCATCATCTCGTGAGTAAACTGGAAGTCCAGACCTATCCGTGCAGCCTGCTACTTCAACTTAAGAGTCTGAGCTGGTCCCTCCCTCATCAAGCCCTCTGAGAAGCCGGTGAGGTTCCAGGGAGGAAGAAATGGATTGCTCAGTCGGCAGCTTTCCCCTGCTGTTGTCTGAGCTGGACGAGGACCCCATTAATGAAGGAGTCTAGCCTTTTCCCAGCAGGAGAGGACGCTGGGCACCCTGGAGCAGCCTGGAACGGCAGGAGGCCCCAGCTCCTAATGGAAGGGGATGGCAATCCAAAACACTGTCCATTAACAGTATCTGCTGTGTCCTCTGCTGCTCCCCCCAGGGTGCTTCTTGCCATCTCCCAGGGCCCAGTCTCTGCAGAGGTGGACATCTGCAAGATGTCCCGGGATTCCTTGTTAGCACTGATGGAGATTCTTATGCTGCAGAAGGGCTTGGCTACAAGTCACGAAGAGGCTTTCTCTGTAGGCTTTTGAGAAGGGAGGAAGGGATGCTAAGTGGGCAGTGGGCTGGTCTCCAAGAGGAAGCTGTTAGTTAATATGCAGGGATCCATAGGGCTTTGGTGGCCCCAGCCGAAGGGTGGACATGCAGTAGCAGGAGGGTGCATATGTAGAACTGGGGAGATTTGGTGAGGCCACCACTTCATGGTTTGGAGGTAAGCATTGGTGGGGAAGTCTGTTCAGTTCCAACCTGAGCCCTGATCAGCAAAGGTTGAAGAATAAAGGCCAGCTCCCAGATGGGGTATGTATAGGAACTAGAGTATCAGAAATTCTGCCAGAGGGGCTGGTCAAGGAGTAGGATGATGGGCACTGTGCATGGGAGGGGGTGGGGGTGGGAGCTGTCATTTCAGCTATCATCCAGGGAAGGTTGATAGTGCCTGGATGAGACCACAGAGGTGGGGGAGGGAGGAAGTCATACCCAAGCACAAGGCTTAGGAAAATAGTAGTCAGACCTTTTTGAATCACTAACTAAATTGCATGTTCAAGTTCTTAAAACCTTCCAGTTGTTACCCAGAAGCCTATGTGCCCTGGAAGGTTCTTTCCCCTACCATGCACCAACTTCCCCTCCTCCCTATGGCTGGCTATTGTTCATTTCTCTCAATTCCTCCAAAATTCTACCAAATTTTTTCCCCACTGCGGGGCCTTTGCATATGCTGCTTATCTGGCAGGAAAGCTCTAGCTGCCTTAGGCTTCAATACCAGGCCGCATCCTGTAGTTCTCAAAGTCTTGACATGAATCAATTCGAGAGAAGGGCCGTTCCTGCTCAATTTATCCAAAATTACCCCCGCCACCCCATTATTATCTGTTTTGGCCTCCTATTTAACTTTCTGTAGGCCTCTTATAATTTATGCTTGTTTTGTTTATTCAGTAGTTTGTTTATCATCAATCTCTCAAGGAGGGTAGAGACCTTCTCCTCTCTCTCTCTCTCTCTCACTTACCATTATCCGCAGTCCCCAATATTTGGGAAGCGTGCAGTGAGTGTTGGCTGTTATTCCCACTATCTTATACTCCTGGCAATAAATACCACCTGAATGTTGAGTGAACATGGAGACTCACTCCAGTCCCCACTAGCTGGAGGGGCTGTGACAGCACATGTGTCGCAGGTCCTAGATGGGCGGGGAGCTCCGCGCTGCCCCGTCTCTGTGTCCCTGACCCTTTCAGGAGGCCATCTTTTCCCGCAGTGTGGGGCTCGCGAGTCCCTGGCCCGCGATCACTCAAGGTTCCATCCTGCCTCTTCCAGCCTTGTCCGACTGCGGGAGTCATCCCGCCGGTTTCCCCCCAGCACACATACTGTCATCTCTTCACCGTGAACTGTATTTAAAATGTAAATAAAAAAAGGCTTTTAGGAGATTTAACTGTTTCCCTTGGTATTTAAATTATTCAATTATAACTAAAGCTATTAAAATACAGTTAATTAAAATTGTTAGATTGTTTTCCTTTGCACTGATCACAGCATTGCCCGACTTCTCCCTCTAGCTGTTTAATTCCTATTAAAAATGATAATGCCTCGCTTTATTCATAAATGCAGCAACCTTCCCGCACATTCTTCAAGTGATCTCCTCAATACAAACCGAGCTGTTTTCTTTTCTTCTAGCAGTGAAGCGGAAATTTTGCTATAGTCTTTAGAGGTTTAATCAGCAGTAAAAGGACTCAAAATTTAAACATTAGCATTACCGAGTCACAACAAATAATACAGGCTCCTGTAAAAAGCTGCCTAACTCTGACGCAACGTAATGTCATTAGAGACCAAAGGAGAACCCTGAGGTTTAATAAAAGGTGAGACCTAAATAAAGGTTTCATTACTCACAACATAAAATTACTAGATCCACACGTTAAATATTTTATTTGAAAGGTTTCATGGCATTTCTAGGGGGAAGAGCTGTGTGGTGAAAGTACAGATGGGTAAGTACCGCTGGAACAAGAGGGAAAAACAGAGGGAGGAGGGGAAAAAAGAAAGCTTTCAGGACCCGCTCGTATCTCGTTGAGCTTGCCGTGTTTAAGATGCTGCACCCCGAGAAACTAATTGGTTATAGTGTTTAAACTCCTGGGCCATGTGTTCACACAATGATAATGGCTGTTGCAGGTAATGGTGGGCAAGGTGGCAAACGTACTTAACTTTCTTGAACGTAGCAGGTGCCACCTCAGGCATTTGGAGGGATTTGCGAACCGCATGATGTGTGTGAACGTGGGAGCCGCGAGTTCTCCTGGTCCCTAAATGCAGAAAGGGAGGATGTGGTGTGGAAATCAGCCCCATTCGGCCAGTGGTGACTCGCTGACCAGGAAACCCCTGTGCCAAGAGGGGTGCGTGAAGTAACATCCTGTCGTTCAGGGGCCTGCGGCCCTTGCAAACTGTGCGTGGGATAGAAGTTTGGCTAGCGCTGGCCTCAGGAAGGTCTATCCATGTGGGTGCAGAAGGCCAGGAGGGAAGCTTCGTGTGGCTGAAAAGTTCTGCATCAGCCAAGAGAGGGAAGCATGAGAGAAGATTAAGCCCAAGTGCTGGAAGGAGCTGGCAAGTCTGGGACACTGGGCGTTTTGCGAGAGCTGGAGCATAGGCTGCGGGCGAGGATGTGGGAGGAAAACCTAAATTGAGGAACTTGATCAAGAGAGGCCTTGAACATTATCCTTAGGGGTTTTGACTTTTACTCTGAACATCGCCTACAACCTAAGAACCAAGCAAAGCCTGTCAAACACGTACGCTGGTCACAGCGCTGGGCACTTGAGCGGCACTCAATGGCTGTTGAGTAAATGAATAAGGTTAGAGGTTAGGACTTACTGCACCTTGTTGACTGATAAGCAGAAATGCCCTGGCTTGGGCTGCCGAGCTGGAGATGGTCTGAAAGGCAGTCTCTGCCGATAGGAGCCACTGGACCAAGACCTCTGTTGGCAAGTACCCTGTGCTCTAGGTGGGGACTCTAGTCTTCAATCTGGGCCCATCCACTTCCATGCTTTCTGTCTGGGACTTGGCTGTCCACTTTTGGACGGCAGGGCGGCTGTCACCGAGGTTTCCAGGCTCGCTGCATGGACCTCTTTGTCTAGAGAAGTCAGAGAGGGGATGGCATCATCATAATGTCAACATCGCTAGACACCAGGTTCATGGGAATGAAAATCACAATGAGAGACCCCTAGAGTCCACTGGCATGGGTCTCATCACTGGGACTAACAATGCCAAGATGGTGCACACCGGGGCTAGGAGGTGGAGAAACCAGAATCCAGACACGCTGCTGGTGGCACAGCTGCTTTGGAAAAGCACCTGTGTAGTTTCTTAGAAAGTGAACACACACAGGGGTGCCTGGGGGGCTCAGTCTGTTGAGCATCTGACTCTCAATTTCGGCTCAGGTCCTAATCTCAGGGTCCTGAGAAGGAGCCCCCTCTTGGGCTCCCCACTCAGCGGGGAGTCAGCTACAGTACTCTCTCTCTCCCTCTGCCCCTTCCCCGGCTGGCTCTCTCTTCCTCCCTCCCTCTCTCTGAAATAAACAGATAAATCTTCAAAAGGAAAAGGAAGTTACACATAATACTACATGAGGCAGTCCTTCCATGGAAATGAAAGCATATATCCATAGAAAGACTTGGGCACAAATCTTCACAGCAGTTTTATTCATAATTGCCAGGAACCGGAAATAATGCAGATATTTATGGGCAGGGGATGGGTAAGCACATGCTGGTAGGTCCGCTCGTGGGAGCGAGGAATGAGCTATCCACACATGCTCCTGACAGAGGTGATGGCTTCTTGGGTACATACATTCGCCCCAAGTCATCACAGCACACACTTGGAATATGTGGGGTTCGTGTGCGGAAATTACACATCATGAAGGCTGCTCTAAAAAAAAAAAATAAGAAGAGCTAGCACTTTGAAGTTTTCTGTTTTACAGTTTAAATGTTCACGTGGTTTCAAACGTATGGAATGCCAGAAGAGCTGTGGGCCCCCTGCGTACCCTTCGTGAGATTCTCCCATCGCCAGATTTCATCTCGCTCACTTTAGAATTCTGTTTTTGTCCTGAGCTATTTGAGAGTGAGTTGGTGACATTGCTCCCCGTGACTCTGAAATGCTGCCGTGTGTCTTTCTGAAGAACAAGACCTTCCACGTTTCACAGTGTAGTTATCGAAATTGGGAAATTTAGCCTTAATAACCTCCAACTGTGACCCACTCTGGATCTCGTAATCAATGTCACCGGTTGTACCTGTAGGGTCCCTGCACCCCAGGGTCCATTCCAGGAATGGGCAGCGCATTCAGGTGTTGATCTCTAGCCCCCTCTGACCCGAACTGGAATCCTGACTCCATCGCGCACACGCCCTGTGACCTTGGGCATGCACACCTGCGTCTTCTGACCTGTGCAAAGGGCCCACAACTGAGGCCTGCACCCTGGGGCTGGGGAGAGTGAATGAGAGGAAGTCTGGACCGTGGTGAGCGTGGTGCAGCACATAGGAAGGATTCAGGGAGCGGGACTATAGCAAAAGCAGCCTGAGACACACTGGAGCCATGGTGCTTTGCTCTCTGCAAACACCCGTGGTGTATGGGCTGCACCCAGCTCAGCCAGGGCCCAGGCAGCCCACTCCTCCTGCCCGGCCTCTCCGAGCCCACCCCTGCTGTCACTGGGGGCTGTCGGGCTGCCCCAGAGCAATGAGCACTTCTGAGCATGTCGACAAAGGCAGCTAGACTCCCGCAAAGGAGGTAAGTGGGTTGCAATGTTGGCTTTTCAAAGAGCTTCAGTTGATGGTGCTCTCCTTCTCACACTTTAAAGAAAAGCATCTTTCTTTTTCCCTCCCCTTTCCTACTGCCTACTAGTCAGTTCTGCAGGAAATTCAGCCTTGGGGAAGGTGCCAGTCCGGGGCTGTCTCTGGTCATCTGTCTGGCCCACTCAGAGAGAGCCTCCCTCCCCTTGCTGGAACCTATGACCTTCCTCTCTGGCCTCAGCAGTGCCCGGACCCTGGTGGACCTTGACCAGAATGAGCAGGACCAAGGTCTACTATCTGCGGGGGGTTGGGGGGGGGCACGGGAGTGAAGGCTTTGCCCTTTGGGGATAATGGTGGTTAACCATGAGCATATCACCCCTCTTGAAGAGGTTAAATGTGGTGAGAGAGTTGGCTGGTGGGCAGGTATAGGGGAAATAGGAAGACTACCAACACACTGACACAGGGGACAGCTCAGACTGCAGACCCCTTAGTAGACGGGAAACCTTGTGGGAGCCCAAGATGGAGACACAGGGAGGCGGGGGGATGGGCAGGGCAGAGGCAGCTGGATGTTGACAAAGAAACGGGATGGAGCCTGGGGGTGCTGGGGTGAGGCACAGAGTGGACACCCACAAGTGATGAGCCCACCAACTGTCCTTATTCCCTGGGGCCCTTCTGGGGCTTTCCCTGCCACATTGCCTGGTTGTTTTCATCTCCTAGGGATGCTTAGGTAACAAAGGCCTACAAATTAGGTGGCTTAAAAAAAAAAAAAAAGAAAGAAAGACATTTATTCTCAGTGCCAGAGGCCAGAGGCCTGAAAGCAGATATCATAGGGTTGGTTCCTTCCAGAGGCTCTGAGAGAAGTTCCATTCCAGCTTCTGTCCCAGCTTCTGCTGACTCTGCATTCAGGGATCCCTGGTGTGCCCGGCTTGTAGACCCATTCCTCCAACCTCTGTGCCTGTCTGTACAAGGATGCTCATATCACCTGCTCTCCTAAATCTCTGTGTTTTCTCCTTCCTGCCTCTCAGAGGAGGCCTGCCATTGCTTTCGGGTCCACCCTAATCCAGGAGGAGCTCATCTCAAGACCCTTCCACTAATCACATCTGCAAAGATTCTCATTCCAAGTAATGTCCTATGCTGAGGTTCCAGGTGAACATAATTTGGTTGGGGGGCGGGTGGTAGACAGTCCCTCCTTTGGTAGTGGAGACTCTGGCCTTCATTATGTCTCCCTGGATCCTTAGGGTGAAACACCAAAGCATGAGCTTGCTCTTGAGAGTGGCTATTCCTTGCAACCTTGAGAACCTCATTTTTTTTGGAAGAATGGTAAGTTTCACCAGGAAGAAGAGTTACTGGTTTTTATGGGTCCAAGGGTCTCTAAGCCTCGCTGTCCCAGATTTAGACTTTCTAGTGGCTCTGCTGGCCCAAGGCTTTTGAGCAGCTGGTGAAGAAGACATAGGAAAGGAAGGAAGGGTTTGGCAGAGAAAAGACATGTGTAGTACTTCAAACAGAGACGAGGTTTGTGGGGTTTAGGCAATGTTGAAACCTCAGAGCAAGCAGAGCGGCAGAGAAGGGTAGTCACAAGAGAGACATGCACTGGGCCTCTTACCAGACAAAGGGTGTTTGACTCATCTTGAGCTCTCTATGAGCTCAGTGTTGTCACCTGTCAACTCAGTTTCACCAATGCCACTTGAGCACCTAGAAGGTGCCAGACCATTCTGGGAGGGAGGAAGGGAGATAGGGTGGTGAGGAGGCATGACCCTTGGGCTTGACAGGTTCCCAACATGGTGGAGGGGACAGGTGCATGAAGACCCAAGGGGACCGGCAATTGTTAAGGAATCCAACAAGAGGTGTGGAACCCTGGCAGCCAGGTGGGCAGGGGACCTCTGAAGTAGGTGATGCTGAGCTGGGTCTTAAGGGAAGATAAGACTCTGTCAACAAGACAGGAAAGGCCAGGGATTCAGGCTGAGCTCATGGCATGAGCACATACATTGCCCCTGGAAGTGCTTGGTGTATTCGGAAAGCACAACGCCGCCTCCTCGGGGCAGGAGTGTAGGCGATATGGCAGGAACTGCTGGCCAGGAGCTTGTAGAGAGAGCTATTAATCCTTGAATGCATGGGAGTCGGGACTTCAGTCTGTACCTGCTGGGGCCATTGGACACTAGGACACCAACGGCAAGATGAACAAATTTGCGGTGCAGAAAGATCACTCAGGCAGCAAGAGGGGACAGGAGGGCACGAGCAGGAAGCGGGGAGACAGTGAGAAGCTATTGCCACAGCCCCAAGAGAGACGAAAAGGTCAGTGGCAGTGCGACAGGGAAGAAGGGATGGATGCAAGAGGCATTTGGCGGGTAGCCTGCGCAGGCCTGTCTGCAGGTCACGGCAGATAATGGATGTGATGCTCTCCGAAAACCGCAGAGCGCCGCGTCCGGGTGCGGTGGCTGCTGCCCTAGATGGAGACCCTGTGCGGGCTTTCATGAAGTGAAGCCTGTCCCTCCCCTCCCCGGCTCACTCCCGAAGCCTCTTTCTTTCTTTCTTCCTTTTTTTTTTTTTTTTTTTTTTGCCTGTGAGCAAGGGAAAGAGGGGAGGTGAAAAACAGAGACATTAAGTGCCAAAGCTTATGTTAATACAGCATTAAGGTTGAAAATGTAATCTCCTAGGAGTAAGGAAATTCTGAACCAGAGGTTTCCATGGCAACCCAGCCACATTGCTCCTCTGTCCATTCGGGCCCTGTTTTCCTTGTTAAATATGATCCCGTCGTATATTATATTTTATCGAGCTAAATGTGTTACCCACAGCATGCAGGGCTCTAGCCATCAGCAGCACAGAGCTGCAGGAAACCTGCGTGTGTGTGCGCGCACGCGTGTGTGTGTGTGTGTGTGTGTGTGTGAGTGTGTGTGTGTGTCCACGCGCGTGGATGGCAGGGGTGGGTCTTCAGAATCCACCGGATACAACACATCCACATCGTTGGTCATTTTATCTAATAAAGGGAATGTAATTCCATTAAGAGCAGCTCCCGTGAAAACAAATGCGCAATGGCACTGCGATCCTTGCGCTCTGAAGGGGTGGCTCGGGTGCTCACCCCTCCTGGGGACCCAGCTGGGTCCCTCCCAGCTCAGCCTCCATGGGGCCCCAAGGGCAGGGCCATCCCTGACACCCCGGGGCCCCCTCCTGGATGGAGCTCTGAGGAGGTGGATTGGAATTACCTGGTCCAGTGGTTCTTCACACGCGCCAGTCAATTGAAACTCATCTGTCACTGTTCGTTAGCATCCCAGGGTGCACCGAGCACCGGCAAACAGATACGGCCAGGAAATTCGATTCTCCTCCGAACCCTCTCTCCCGCTAAGACGGCACAATGCACAAAAGGCAGCCTCCGTGGCAGCAGGGATGGGAGGAAGGAGAGGAGGGAAATGGACTGTCAGGGAGGGCAGCTCAGGGGTGGAGTGTGTGTCGGGGAAACATCTGCAGGTTAATGTGGTGGAAAGAGCATGGAATGTAGGAACCAGGCTGCCTCTCCCAGCCATGTGTTCTTTAGCAAGTCCCTTCATTTCCCTTTGTCTTAGTGTTGCCATCTGCAAAATTGGGTTATCATGACTATTAATCGCACACAGGCTGGTTGAAGGATTCAATGGGGTCATTGAGGCACAAGCTCCCTGTGAACTTGTAGATCCTACACCAGGAGCTCTGGAGGAGCTCTGGAACACCATGTGGGATTCTCATGTTGTGGGTTCTAGATATTTTGCAGTTGGTTTCAAGAATTCTACAGTTATGGGCGCCTGGGTGTCTCAGTGAATTAAGCCTCTGTCTTCAGCTCAGGTCATGATCTCAGGGTCTTGGGATTGAGTCCCGCGTCGGGTTCTCTGTTCAGCAGGGGGCCTGCTTCCTCCTCTCTCTCTGCCTGCCTCTCTGCCTACTTGGGATGTGTGTGTGTGTGTGTGTGTGTGTGTGTGTGTGTGTGTGTTAAATAAATACATAAAATCTTTGAAAAAAAAAAAAATTCTACAGTGGGTTCCAGAATTAGTTGACAGACCCAGAACAGGGGTTGACAGGTTTTTTTAAGAAAGGGTCAGATAGTAACTATTTTAGGGCTTGAAGGCGTTGCTGTGATGCAAAACTTGGCCACTGTGGCTCAAAAGCAACCAAAGATATGTAAGTGAATGGCCATAGCTGTGTGCCAATAAAGCTTTCTTTACAAAAACAGGAAATGAGGAGCATTTGCCCTGCAAGCTGTAGTTCACTAGTCCCCTGCCTGCCATTGCCTGCATAGAAAAAAAAAATTTTTTTTTTTGCGAATGTTGCTTTTCAGCTCAGAAATTAATTCTCCCTCCTCTCCACCCTTCAGTCCCCCACAGCTCTCCACCTCCCACCCACTCACACATATACCTCTTTCTTTGTCTGGCCAGCTTCCTACCCTTCCAGGATCAATCATGAGATCTTGAAGGCCCTCAACTCGGTCACCCCAGGCCCTAGGTCTTGGTTACATGTTTGGTAGCTGTTGGCTGAATGGATATATGGAAACTGGGATGTTGTCATTTGCTCAGAAGGTCTGTGGACCGGAGTGGTTTCAAAAACTTTGTGTCTGGCATCAGTCCTTTAACTGTGAGCTGCTCAGTCAGAGCTTCTAGAACAATCCGAAGGCAAGATCACCTTTACAGACACAGGCTAACATATGCGCCTACTTCCCAAACCCCAGGGCCGGCCTGCTCACTTTGCAGGTGTGATGGAGCCCCCACCGTCAGCGCACCAGCTGGGCAGGGACGGGTCGGTGGGAAGATGACACTTCACGGCCACCCCTCAGATGGAAGGTGCTCCTGTGTCCAGCAGCAGTCAAGCAGCAGTCCCATGTGTGACTCCTCGTAGCGTAGTGACTCCTCGAGCTCCCCATAGGGAGCCCCAGCCTCCACTAGCCTGGACAAGAGACACGCTCATGTGGAAGCTTCTAGAAGAGCAGGAGCCCCTTGGCTTTCTCATTTGCAGGCTTTCCTCATCCTCCCCATCCTGGCAGAGCAGACAGGCTGAATGGAGTTGTGTAACTCACCTCTGAGTCACACTTCCCCCAGCACAGCATTTGCTTCTGCCTGACAGAACCAAGCTTCCTCGGCACGGCCAAGACAGGCTACTATTGTTCAAAAGTCGGGGCTGAGTGATGGGCTGTTCTGCCCCCAATCCACCAGCTTGGCAGATGTCACTCTTCGTGACAGTGGTGGGGGAATAGATACATGAACGGGTGCACGCATATGGTGGGGGTTCATAGGTCTGTGCGATGCACACGTATGCGTCTGCATTGTCCCATGTGTGTGTCCTTCGTACAGGCTTGTGTGCTGTACGGGTGTCTGACTGGTGCACATGCATGTGCAACGGGTGTATTTCGGCATGTCCTTTTGTGTACGTGTGAGGCTGTGTCGCTTCTAGAAGTGCCTGGGAATGTCTGCTCCTTGGGCATGTGCTTTTGTCTGGGTCTGTGCGTGTCTTTAATTTAGGACTCCGCTTCTCCTGGAGGACCTGAGAGCTTCCATCCTCCAGCCTCAGCAGATGAATATTTCATTACCTTGCTTTTGCCAGGGTGTTAGGCAGCTTTCCCGTGAAAAGCCGGAGCGTGACACACTCCAGGGAGGCAGCGATGGAGGCTCTGATGTCGGAGCCCCAGAAAGTAAATCTACCCCTGCGCCGAGGCCCCAGGAGGCCTCGCAGATGCCGCTTGTTAGTGTCATTAGGAACTGATGAGTCAGCCTCTCTTTCCCTGTCCCCTGACAGTGCTCCCTCTAAATATAAAGCCGGCACACCCATCACCCAGGAGGCTTGAGGGAGCTGCCGGCCGTTCCTCCTGGAGCCAGCCCAGAGCTGTTTCGTTGTTTCCCAGCTGCCTCCTCCTGCCGTCGAGGAAGATGGAAGGGCACAGAAGGTCACTGTGTAACCCAGGACGGCAAGCAGAGGGCTCTGACTTTGCCCCCCGACTCTGGGAATGTGGGCGAGGCAGGCAAGTCGAGGGAAAGCCAGGCAGGACGATGCCAACAGGTCACAGAGGCAGTCACTGAGCCCTCGTGGCCCTCAGCCCAGGAGTGCCCCAGACATGTGCTGTCCTCCCCCTAGGCTCTCAAGAAGTAGACCTCAGGACAAGGGTTCGGGTGCAGCAATTTATCTGGGAAGTGAGCCCCGTCCAGGAACACAGTGGGGAACACAGGCCACAAGGCACTGAATCAAGAGGCACATATTGGGGAGGGGATTTTGTCCCTACGGCTCACGTGTCTGCAAACTGTGGGCGAGGCTGCGGAGGACACACCTCGGGGCTGCCCACCAACCAACTGAGTTGGAACCTTACCCAATCTCCTCTCATTGGAGGAGCGTTTGCTGCCCTGTGGGCAATGCTAGTGATGTCGCCTCTGTGGAGCCTGGAAAGGCCAGGGGCGTTGGGTTCTGCCTGACCCACTTCCCTAGGTGGCCGGTGCCAGTCCCTGGACTCCTTTCCAGGGCTCTCTCCATCATCCCCACTGACTCTCATGGGAGCAGAAGTTCCACAGGCTGCATAGGAGGAGGGATCCCCTGTTCCAGGAGCTGGGTCGGGAATGTGTGGGGGTAGAGGGCTCCATGGCCAGGGTTGGCTGTGATGATGTCAAAGAAGCTCTCCGAGCCGGAGCTGTCTGGAAAGGGCAGAAAGATGGCTGTGCCTGAGGCTTTCCGAAGATCTGCAGCCAGACAGACGCCTGGCCCAGAGATTCACCCATTGCACAGAGTCACCGGGAGCTGCCTGTCTGTCCTAGAGACTCGGCACAAGTGAGACAGAAAGGACTTCAAAGAAGATGAGTCTAAAATTAAACAAGTTAACAAACCAAAAAGGGAAGACTTCCCGCATCTTTCCAGCCTCACCTGCCCTCTCCCCACCCGTGGACCGCAGGAGCACTGCATTTGTGCCTGTCTTATAGTTCTTCAACTTATCTGCCCTCTGGGGCTGTTAAACTCTGTCCAGAATGGTCATAAGAACCATCATTGTAATGATTACTGAGGTCCTCCTTTGTGTTGGGCCTGGGGTGCAGCACACATTACATTTCGTGGGTATCTCCACAACAGCATGAAAAATTACATACTACTGTCTATTTTACAGAGGAGAAAGCTGAGGTTCCGAGATGGGCTGGCTCTCACGTCGTTCCCACACTCAGAAGGGACAGAGATGCATCTGGCTCAGTGCCTATGGTCTTAACACACTTGCCCTCCATTTCCTACTGAGCTCTTCTCCCCCAAACGTTCCACAGAGCCTGGTCCCTTGTCCAATGAGTGGCCTTTGAGTCAAAGGTCCTTTCATCCTTCCATCTCCCCAGCCAGGAATTACTGGACCAGTTCCTTGGTCATCATGGATGGAAAGGACCATGAGCAGCTCTCCGCTCAGGCTTCAGACCACACCCCCTTGTCCGTCCTCACACAGAGAAGAGTGGGGTCTGTGGAGGGTTTTAGATTCAGACAGAACGGCAATTAAAATTCCCTAGCACACCCCCGAGCTGTGTGGTCCTGGGCAGGTTACTTAGTGTCTCTGAACCTCTGTTTTCCCCAAGAGGAGGATTCTGCCTCCCTCCCAGGAATGCTATGAGGATGATCTCTGAGAGATCAAAGTCCGACCCCCTGGCCGGCAGCAGACCCCACTGCGCCCAGACTGTGAGCTCTCAGGGGGCAGAGAGAAGGTGGTTTTGTTTCCTCCTTGTCTCTATCTCCATCACACTTGGAGCCCCATACCACATGGAGGCTCCGTGAACTGCTGCCCTCCGTGCAGCGGTGTTTGTAGAATTGCCGTAACTCATGGGCCTCAACCGTGGAATCCGGCAGCCAGTGCTTTGCAGCCAGGACGCAGGCCTGTGTGTGTAGTTCTTTGAAAGCAGAGCCATTGCCTTCTTCCCCTTTGTGTGTCTTTGGCCGCCCTCCTTGGTCCCACACTCGCAGTTAAAGGCTGTCAGAACAAAGTCCCCAGCCGGTGCTGAGTGAGAGCTCAGGGTGGAGGGAAAAGTGGCCCGAGGGCCTGCAGACAGGAGAACAGGACTGGCCAGCTCGGTCAAGATGGTAGGCCCGTTGCCAGCTGTCTGGCCACAGCAGGAACACACCCTGTCACCCAGGCCTGACCTCTCTTGCAGGTCTCGCTCTCCTAGAATGAAGGGGTCGCTTTCTAGCTGCCAGAACCCCAAACTGGGGCTTTCGCTGAAACCCATGCCTGCTCTCCCCACCCCCTGTTCCTTCTTCCTGAGCCTTCTCCCAGGCAGCGTCCAGGGGCGGCCCCTCTACCCCCCTTCTCCTCTCCCCAGCCTGTCCATGTTTGGAGACGTCCATCCCTGCTCTGAGTGTTTTGGTGCCATAATGCCTTTCTCTTCTCCCATTCCCCTTTGATAAAATCCTTCTTTGTGGCTTTTCTGTACCATTCTGATGGCGGGGGAGGGGGGGTGATTCTGCGCTTAGGAGTCCGGCTCATCAGCTCATCTGCGGGCTGCTGAGAAATTCCCACGTAATGTGCACCATCAGTTCCTCAAGACTCATTGTGCCCAGCCAGGACCATGCCCATCTCTTCGCTCCTTCTCGGGGGCCAGGGGGAGGGGAGAAGGATGCTTCTTCTCCCTCCACCGAGTCTGAGTGTTGGCAGGGGGGTGCCTTGGAGCCCAGTTACTCCTGTCCACCCACAACTCCTGCAGCTGGGGCTCCCGTGCCAAGCCTGGCACCAGCAGCAGGCGCCATGGAGGGCAGACGCCTAGTGGGGGATGAAAACCTCCATTCACGACAATATCAAATCCCTGGCTCCGGAGAGAGAGACAGGTTTGCTCCTGGTCCGAGACATCGCCTGAGAAGGGAAAGCCGATACCAAGAGAGGAGCTTCTCGTTAATGCGGGCTCTGTTCTTTTCACCTGGCAGGCCAAACACAGCAGCTCACTTGTACCTCTGAAATCCTAACTGGCTCCTGGCTGGGAGCTTTGGGGACCGTGTGGGAGGCATCGGGCAGCGTGTGCCAGGCGAGCACCCAGCCAAATCCCAACACAGCCGGGGCAAAGCCTGGAGAGGAAGGCCCAGGGGTGGGGGACCACACCCCTGCCTATGTGGGTACCTCACTCTCCAACCATCCTGAAGTCCTCCAATTCCCTTTATCTTTTCCCTGGATTCCTTTCCAAGCGACCACTACAAGATGGGGACAGAGAAGTCATATAGGTGTGGAGGACCCTGAGTAATTCTTTCAGCCTGTTTCTCACATTTTTAGGGTCACAAACTGCCTCGTAAATCTGTTGAAAGCTGTAGATTCTCTCCCAAGAAAAATGTATGCCCTCAGTTGAGCACGTAAGTAAACGGGATCTGTAGGCTGCCAAAGCCCACTCGGCTAACCCCGTAGAGCTCGTGTTGAAAATGGTTTCCAATGTCTCCTTCGATGGCTGGGGAACCTGAAGCCAAATAGGAGGCCCACCTTATCCACGAAAATGCAGCATGTTGTTGGCAAAAGTTGGTCGTAATTAACACTTACTTGGTTAGGAATGAGTACGACTCTTCACAGAATGGATTTGGCAAATAAGAAATACATACATCCATGAGAAATAAGCATACACAATAGCAGCTGTTGTGTCCTCCATGGATACGTTTTCTCCTTCTTCCACAGCGAAGGCATTTTGTAGCTAGGCACACGGCGGCCTACAGTTTCCAGCATCTCTCACAGCCTTGTAGGGTCTTGCCTCTCCGTTCAGCCAATGGAACCTTAGCAGATTTCTAAGTCCCATCTCTGGAAAGAATGTGTGCACCCCACTTCCCTTTTCCCCTCATATCACTGGGTGGAGAGCAGCTGTGACTGTGGGAGTTGGAGCAGCGATCCTGGGCCATGCGGTCAAGGCTGGGGATTGAGGATGTCTGCGTCACAAGATGGAAGGATCTGGATCGCTGACAACCGTGGAGCCCCCAGCCCAGCCTGGGACTGCCAACCTGGTCTTTTCTCTCTATTAAGCCTCTGTTACGTTAAATTTCTCTGCTGTAGCATTAGAGCAAAAATTCTGATAGCCTAAGAGACCAGAACACCCATGACCTCCACTTTCTCCTCATCCTGGTGGTCTCCAAGACCTGCGAGTATTGGTCATGTCTCTCTCTCTTTCCTCTTCTTCCCAACCCCGTTCCCACCACTGTACTCCAGGTGGTCTCGCTCTTGGCCCTGAATCATCCAGGGGCCTCCTGGTAGCTCTCTGTCTCCCACCCTCCCCTGCCTTCAGTCCAGAGCAGCATTGCTGAAACGCACACCCAAACTGAACCTTCTACTCTCTAGCCTTTCAGTGGCACCCTGTTCCCTACCAGGTGAAACCCACGCCCCCAAAGCTTGTGCCACCAGCTCCACCTATCATCCCCACAATTAGGCACCCAGTGCTCCCCAAACAGAGAACTGTCTGCCCTTCCCCCAACACCTTGCAGCCTCAGATCCCTTCCACCCCACCTTGCCTAGCCTGGTGTGCTCATCCTTCAAGGCTCTCCTCCTTGGCCAGTCCCTCCAACACTTCCTCCTGCGTGTCCCACATCACCTTGTCCATTACAGCACATAACTTCAGCCACCGACATCGTCCACCTCCTGCACAAGACGATCAGAGGCATGGTGCCAGAACGGCTTCCCTAGATCCCCAGGTCCCATCAAGCTCCCAGGAATGGGGGCTATGCTCCAGAAAACCCCACTGAATAGAAATACATTGCCAGAATGAGAAGTAGAACTCAGCCTTGTGTACCCCTCTGTCTGGGCTGTGCAGCTCCCTCGTGCTCTCTCGCCCCAGTGAGGAATTCATTCCTTCCCTCCTCCTCTCGTTCCTCCCTTTCCTCCCCATTTCCTCTTTCTGCAAGCATAACCCCAGTGCCAGCAAGATGCCTGGCTAGAAAAAGAGCTGCTCGGTTAGTGTTTGCAGAATGCGGGAGCACGTGCATTCAACAAGTGGGTGTTATGTTGTGTCCTGTTATCCTAGGTGCTGTTTGCTGGCCTCCAGGCTGGGCACCGGGAACGCAGAGGCAGAGAAGGCTCTCAGCTGCCCACAAAGCCTTCCCAGCCTGGTGGGTTGGAGGAAGCTCTGGCTGCGGAGGAAAATGGAGGCCTCGGCTCCCCAGCACCTCCTGGGTGGGTCTCGGCAACATTTACTTTTGCTAAGTGATGTAACAGGACCCGAGGAACTGGTCTTCCCCGCTCCCGTGGGCGGGCTGGAAGAGGTGAGAGGTGGGGTGATCCGAGCCTTCTGGCAACGTGATGAAGTCATTTGCAGAAAGACAGTTTTGTTCTGACTTGAGTGTTTTTCCACATGACTTCATCCCCCGGCAGGCCCGGCTCGGGTCTTATTTTTTGATGGGCCCCAGCCCCAGCTGCCTACAGAGAATGGCCCCTGAATCCTTCCCTGGTGGCTGTGCCAGGACAAGCAAGGTCTGTTTGCTGCCCCGGGGCCAACCACCTGGCTGTGCCACCCACCGCCCTGTGACGGCAGGCAGCCCCCGCCACGGCAGGGAGATGGCTCACGGGGACCATGGTCCAGGTGGGGCACCCGGCGGGGCAGACCCACGGCCGCTTCCCTCCAGCAAGCCCAGGGCTCGCTCTGAGATGCCTCTTCCCCTCTCTGCGCTCCGTGTCTTTACCTGTAAATAAAGGTGAGCGTCAGCCTTGGTTCCCAAGGTCGCTGGGAGAATTCTGTGACATAAGGACTGTGTGGCAAGCCCTTGTCACTCAAGCCTTGACCGAAGATCCCCTTGGGGTGACCTCCCAGGGTGTCTGCAGACAGATGAGGAAAAGAAATAGTCACAGATCAATGTGGTGGCGGCTGCTGAAAGGGGTCTGAACGATGTGCTGTGCATGGGTGGGTCTCAGCCCTCGGTCCGTGTAGGGTGAGGGGGTTAAGGAAAACTCAGGAAGGGGTTTCTCTAGTCAGGTCTTAAAAAACAAGAAGCAGTTTTCAAAACGAGACCAGAGGAAAGGACATTCGAGGCAGGGGATGAAGGAGGCTGGCTCAGGCATCTCTTAGAAAACATTCAGCACAAGCAGGTGAGTCCCAGAGGGCAGTGCTGTCCACGGGAGGCCACAGCAGCATGGCCCCACGGTCATACAGAGGCCCAGCTGTGCCCCCAGAGACCCAGACTTGACCCACCTTTCTCAGCCTTTCTCCAGGTCCTTGGTTTTGGCCCTTCGTCTGTCACCACAGGATCACAAGCTCTCGTGGTGCCAGGCACCTCGCCTGCCCACAAAGACCCACGAAGCAGGAGGAAGGGGAAGGTGAGACTCGAGAAAATTCTCTCCTACCTTCCCACCCGAAGCTCTCCCGCAAATACTCCAGACTTCGTCTGCCTGGGCGGCTGTAACAAAGTTCCCGTGACTGCGGGGCCTTTGTCTCCCAGTTCTGGAGGCTGGAAGTCTGAGAACGGGGTGCCGGCGTGACTGGGTTCTGGTGAGGACCAGTCGTAGGCGGTCAACTTCTTGTATCCTCCCAGGGCAGACAGAGGGAGAGAGAGCTCCCCTGGGGTCTCTTTGGTAAGGGCCCTGATTCTATTCCTGGGGGCTCTGCTTCCCAGAGGCCCCACCTCCTAACACTGCCCCCTTGGGGGTTAAGATTCAGCAGATGAATCTGACGGGGGAGCAACCATTCAGTCCATAGCAATCCCCTGTTCTCACTGACTTTTTCATGGACTGGTCACCCCAGGTAGGGAGACAGGGGAAGTGTCTGGTGAAGGGGGTTAGGACTCCTAGGATCCGTCTACACTGTGGAGGAGATTTGAAACAGAGTCTCTGGCCACCAACAGCAGTACCCGGGCTCTGAAGGGAAATACAGGCCATGGAAGAGGGGAAGAACAGCCGCTGGGTGGGTGGTGAGTGGGGCTGTCGGATGTGTCTGGGGTAAGTGATAAGCATGAGGCTCCTTTGGGGCCCGATATGGGGGCTAGCTCCGACAAGGATGTGAACAGGAAGCTTCCGGGCTTTCAACGGAGAGCACGCATCTAAGAGCTAAGGTTGGGATAAGTTTGCTGGCTGTGAGCGAGGGCCGGGGGAGGGGGATAGAGACATGTGGAGGTGTGAAGGGTGGTTATATTATTGTCACTCTCCACTCTCCATCTGAGCAAGGCTATGAGTCCTGGGGTGTGTGTGTGTGTGTGTGTGTGTGTGTGTGTATTCATTTACGTCCCCAGTACCTTCCATATGCCACTCCTCCTAAAAGGATTGCTGAGGGAACGAGCGAATGAATGGATGAATGAATGAAATTTACAACCTCCCCTGCCCTCAGTCTCTTGCTCTGTATCATGGGGTCAGTAATAACAGCTCTTGCCTTGCAGAAACAGCTGTGAGAAGGAGAGGAGCTGATGGCTGGTGTGGTGCTTCATAGGCAAGAGGGCGGCAGGCAGAGAGGAGGAGGGGAGGGTCATTTCGAATTCCCCAAGGCGCCAAGCCCGGCCCCCAGCTGCCAGCACCACTCACCGCTGACCATGCTGAGCCACCTGCAGGTGCCCGTGTAGCCATCCCAGAACCTCAGAGGTGGAGGCAAGCAAACACCTGGAGCGGCCCAGTGGGTCCTGCCAAAGACAGCGATGGGAGAGCGATGAGGATAAACGGCTGTCTGTCTCTGGTAACGCAATTAGGAGCTAAAATATTAAACACTTTACGACAAGACATATATCTCCGGCATAACGAGCTGCCTCTTGCAATGCAGGCATTGTCTGGGCGGGAGGCAGGCAGACCCATGTCTCAGACCCAGCAGGCTCTGCGGAAGGCAACAGAATCCCACACCATCGTCGCTGGGCAGCTTCTTTGACTTCCCTGCCTTCATCATCATCACCACGGCCATCAGTTACTGACTTACTACTAAGTGCCAGGAGCACTGCCAGGGACCCGCACGTACGCAAAGCTGGGGGTGGGGGAGACATGGGACAGCTGGAGCTCAGGGACGTTGGGTAACGTGCCCTGGTCAGTCACCTCATAGGAGGCGAAGCCACTGGCTACTGTCCTTGCAGGAAGCCAGGACAGAAGAAGGAGATGGAGAGGCTTGTGGTGGTACAGAGTAGGAAATCTGGCTTGTCCTGGGATGTCCCCCAGAGCCGGCGCCCTACTGTGGCCCTGGTGTCCCAGTCGCCCGGACACGTGGTGTTGAGGCTGATTTGGATGCAAAGCACCCGGATTTCCCGTCTGCTTGCGTCTCAGAGAAAGGTCTGCCTTGCCACCTCTTGACTTTGATGGAGAGTGACTGATAACTCTAATGGGCTCTGAGTTACCACGGATCTGTGATAAGAACAGTGGAATTTCAGGCATCAGCAAAGAGGAGACTTCACAGCACTCCTGAAACATATGTTTTAGGCAACCAAGCCCTGCTAGACATATGTTTACAGAGCCTCTCTGTGTCTAAATCTGGGTTGCCGCCAGTGCTCATGGGGGGCTTAAGAAGGAAGACCATGCAGTCCTTACTTTCAGTAAGGGGACATTTGCCAAAGCCCATTTGCATTCATCATCTTCTTTTCTTCCCACAAGAACCTGGTGAGAGAAATGCCATTTCAACCCACTTTGTAGATATGGGAACTGAGGCTAGAAACTTTTCAAGAGGAGTATATGGTCCAGGAGACAGGGACCGCGTTCGCTGAGCACCTGGGGTGCATTAAGCGCCAGCTGTCACAGATTCGGTGTCCATCCTCATGCAGCTTCTGGTCTAGCCCAGAGGAGGGCTTGAAGAGTAGCCATGCAGAATGAGGAACAGCTGCAAACTCACACAGAAACTCGGCAGGAGAACCAGCTGTTCCAGGAGGAAACAAGATGAGGCTGACACAGGTGGGGGAGGATACCTGTCTGAAAAAGTGACATTTATGCTGGGACTGAGGCGGAGTCAGAGGAAGAGCTCCTGACAGAGGGCCCAGGGTGTGCAAAGGCCCTGGGGTAGGAAGAACCTGGCATGGTGCTGGAGCTGAGGAGTACGTGTCTATGGGGAGGTGAGCAAGACCCAGACCTTCACGAGGCCCCTCATGATGAGCCATGTTCCCAGTGCAGAGCTGAACTCCAAGTCTGGGTTCTGACTTTAGCCCAGAAACCCCTCCTTTCCTCCCTGGGGCCTGACCAGCCCCAGTTTTGGGCAGCACCCCACCCTGCTCCAAGGAAGCCCCTTGGCTCTGCCTAAGCACCTCATCTGCTGGAAAAACCCACTAAACCCCACTGTGCAGACAGCCCTACCCGTTTGGCCTTGCGCTCCCTGCCTGGTGTGCACCCTTCACCTCTCCTGGACCACCCCCTTCCTTGAGCCGACAAGCAGCATTCCTCAGAGCTGCGGAGTGGGGGCTGTGAGGGGCGAGCTGAGGGAGGGCTGTACGGGCTTTCAGGAGCATTACATCTGGAGAGGGAGACCGGAATGTTTGTGTCTGAAATTTAGCTAATATCCCAGGAATTTCTCCTGGCGGTTCACAGGGTTCCTAGGGGGACTGCAAAGCTGGGATGTCTGGGTTCTGGAGGCGGGCTGGCCTCGCTCAAAGCCTCTTTGTCTCCATGGCTCTGCCTGTGTCGGTCTGGCCGCGCATCTGTGTGTCTTTGTGTGTGTGTCTGAGTGTCTCCCCGGGTGTGTATCTTTTTCGGCGAAGAGCACATGTGTGTCGGTCTGTGCGAATGCCAGTGTGTCTGTGTGCGGATGTATGCCTCTGTGTGTCTGGGAGTGTGTGCCCATGTATGCCTGTTGTGTGTGTGTGTGTGTGTACACCTGAGTATCTTTCTTGGTCTACATCAGGGTGTGACTGGAGTCTGTGGTTTTCCATTTCTTGGTGTGTGAATGGGCCAGTTTCTCTGGTATCTGTGTGTCACCTAGAGCTTGCCTATGGACCTATCCATCTCTCCCCTTTGCCTTTGTGGAGAGGTGTGACTCTCTCTGGGATGAAGGATTTGGCCCTTGTCCCCAGCCTACCCTGGGGCTAGGGCTGGACCTTACCCTCCCTGTTGGTAGGGAGTAGGCTCCAGAGAAAGGAAGAAGAGGTGTGGGAGAGAGAGAGTTGGGAGATGGGCTCCTCTGTGAGTGTGAGTGTGTGTGTGTGTGTGTGTAGTGTGCATACACGTTTGTCTCTGTAGATGGCTTTGTGGACATCCTGGTGTGTTTGGTCTGTGTGTCCATGTGTCTGTGTGTGTGCATGTATTAGCGTGTGTGTGTGTGTATTAACATGTGCGTGCGCGTGCACGCATGTGTGTGTTGATCTGTTCCTCTGCCTGGCTAGGCAAGAGTCCTTACGGGCCTGGCCCCGACTTCAGTCCCACCACAGAGAAAAGACTCCCTCAAACTGCCCGTGGGTTCTCAGGCTCTGTGGCCTGAGTCATAACCCACGCTCCCGACACCTCCCTTCCTCCCATTTGGTGACAGACATCTTCAGCTGAGTCCCCACCTCCTTCCCCTCCCACCATGCCTTCGCCTGCCCCAGCTCACTGCTTGGTCCTGTCCCCACCCTCCAGTCAGTCCTATGTGGTCCCATCCATGGTCACATCACACTTCCCAGGCCATCTCCTGGCTTTCCGATTCAAAGGACTCCTCCTATGGACCTCATGGAGCCAATGGACCACTTCGGCCAGCAAGTGTCCCTGGACACCCCAAACTGGGGAGAAGCCTCCTTTCCCTAGCCCCTTGACTATCCCCCCTGAGGCTGGAGTAGTCCACCTCCCGGGCCCCTCTCTCTCTGTAGAGTAGAAGAGACACGGCATATTCAGCTCTGCTTTCCACCCTGCCGAGAACACAGCAATCTCCCGGGCAAGTAGATGGCTCCCAAGAACTCCTAAGGTCGGTCAGGAAGTTGGGGGCTGGATCCCCCATAATTCCCAGACAGCCTCTCTCTACCGTCACCTTTAGCACATCCTCACCCCCAGAGGCAGCACGCTGACACCCCGGCTCAGGCCCAGACACCTCCGACCACGTCCATGCTCAGCATCTTCCGGAGCCAAGCACGGGCCACCTCCCGCCGCGGCGCTGACAACCACCCACCAGCCTCTCGGCCCCAGAGCCTCCATCACACAGCCAGGATCCCCTTAGGGCCCACCGCCCCACAGGGGACAGCGTCATGTCAGTCACCGGAAACATCTCAAACACGTGGATAGTCTACGTTAACTGTTTTATTTTTTATGTGGTGTATTAGTTTTCTAGGGCCGTTGTAACAAATACCAAACTGAGTGACTTAGAACAGTTCCGACGGCCAGAAGTCTGGCATCAAGGTCCTTCCAGAGACCCCAGAGAGGACCCTCCCTTGCCTCCTCCAGCCTCTGGGGGTTACTGGCAGTCCTTGGCATTCCTTGGCTTGTAGACAGATCCCTCCAATCCCTGCCTCTGCCTTCTCGTGACTTTCCCCTATGTGTATCTGTATCTTGGATCTCTGCCTCTTTAGAAAGCCCACCCAAAATCCAGAATGATCTCTCGCCTTGATCCCTCACTTAATCACATCTGCAAAGGCCCTATTCCCAGATAAGGGACTATTCCCAGGGGCTGGGTGTTAGGACTTGGGCGTCTCTGGTAAGGGGCATTTCTGGTAAGGGGATGTAATTCAATCCATTTGGCGCAGTTACAGTGCTAGAAACTCAAAGGTACCTTGTTGACCCACGCAGTGGCTGATGACAAGCAACAGAGCCCCCAGGATGGTCTGGGTTACAGACTGCCCAGCACACCTGGCAGCAGGCCCCCCACACTGAACACCTGCCATGACAGGCAGCACCCCCCCTGCCTGCCTTACTAGGAGCAGGGGGCTCAAGGCTTCTACAGGTTTTGACACCGAAGAGCAGATCCTGGTGAAAGGAAGACGAACTCAGGGAGCAGAAATGGAGGAAGGGATCCCAGGCCATCCGCAGCCAGGGTCTCCCCAGAATACGAATAGGTTGGTGTGGAGTCCTGGTTCCAAGATTCTTCTACTAGCGTCACTCTCACATAGCAGCCTTGAGGAGGCGTTCAGCCCTCTGCGCAGTGGATTGCTAATGCTGGTCCTACCTGTCTCAAGGTTAAGTGAGGCTTAAATGAGTCTGTGAATCTGAGCGACCCATGCCTGTGAAGGCTGGGGCTGTTTTCACGGTCACAGAAGTAGCAACGTCTGGGGTCCAGCTAGAACGGCAGCCGACGGCTTGCTTTATGTGAATTCTTGACCCGCCAGGACGTCTGAAAGGCAGGTCAATGGCAAAGCTGTGCAGCGACCCCGTGCCAGGCCTTCTGCGAGGCCGTGGGCTGCGGCGTCTCGTTTTAACTCTGCCAGGGGCCCTTCCTGCCGCAGGGGTTCGGAAACCCATGTGTTTTTCGGAGGAGAAGAGTAAAGCACAAAAATTGACCAACATCATGTCACCAGAAGGGTTTCGAGTGTCTGCAAAGAAGTCACTAGAAAGTGGTTTGAGGTGAGGGCCGGGGTGATGGAGGGGCAGGTCTAGAAGCTCAGGTTCATCAGGAGACATGGATAGGAGACTTGGAGTCAAAAGAAATAAATAAGCCTCTGATTTCCCTGGAGGAGACCCGGGCCACCTTTCATTACTTCGTTGGTTCAGGAGCCAAAACAGCTGCATTTTATCATTCCTCAGAAATCCATAAAAGGGATGGAAAATGCTGGTGCTTGTGGGGAAAATGGATGAGCACTTAAATTTAATTGTGGCCCCTGCTGCTCTGTGATGGGGCCTGAGATATCCCCTACCAGGTCTTGGGGTACTGGCACAGCAGTGGAGAGAGATGCTTTGCCTCTAGTCCCAGGCCCACTCTGACCGTGCCTTCCTCTGGCCTCCTCAGCTTCTGTCCCTGCCCTCCCCACAACCAGGTGGCTGCCCGGAGTTGCTTCTGTGCTGGTGTGCCTGACCACCCCCCACCCCAGATTGGGCACTGCATGTGGTGGCCTGGCTGGCTGGTTCTACTGGCCATTGTGGGCTTGTACACAGCTGCTCCTGCATGGGGCCCTGCCTCCCATCCCCGACGAGGGCTGTCCTGGCATTCCCAGCTCAGGCCTCTTGGCTGAAATGACCAGCCTGAGCTGCAGGCGTGGGCCTTGGCTGGGCCTCAGGGGCTAAGTTTGTGATCTGAGGCTTGCTCTGTTGTTGGGCGTGCAAGAGACTCCAAGACTCTGGAGCTGGATGGTTCAACAGCGTCCGTGAGCATTGGACGATGTGCGCCCTGGGAAAATGCTGATTCTAACCCAGCAGCCTGGGGTTCAGCCCTTCTAACGAGCTTCCCAGGGGATCGGGTGCTGGCACTTTGCAGACCCACCCTGCGTCACAGGGCTCTCGGTCATAGGTGGGTGAACTGAGCCCCAGAAAGGGCAGAGAGTTGCCTGGGGATATGCCATAAAAGAGAATGGCCGAGAGGGACTCTTGTCTAGGATTCTGTCCCCCGTTCGAAGGTTCACAAACTCAAATGCCGCAGGGATGGGAAAAACAGAGAAACCAGTGCCAAGAAACCTCCCTGGTCTGCTTGCCTCGCACCACAGCAGGGACCCAACTTTCCTGCTCCTGCGTGCCGGGGGCCAGAACAGGTCGCTCTGGAGAGGGGCCCAGGAAACAGGCCCTACTTTCCAAATGGCAGCATGGAGATTGTGGGCTTTTGCATCTGGCAAACTTGGGTGCCCATATCAACTCCTTATGCTCTTGACTTTAGCCTCCATCAGCCTCAGTTTCCTTCTAGGTACAGTGGAGACCCCCCCATCTCCCAGAGACTTCATGCTCATAGGATGAGATGCAGAGGCAAGTCCCTGATCCAGGGCTGTGGCTCAGCCAAGAGGCACCCCGTCCCGGTACCTGGTTCCTGTGAGCGCCGCTCTGCACACCAGGCTGGCTGCCAGCAGCCCTTACAGGCTGCAGACCCTGTCCATGGTCCATTAGGTACTAAGAGCCCTCTCTCCTGGCTGGGTCTCCTCTCCCAGCCCCTGCCTAATTTCCTGCTACCATTTTTACCCAAGCTCTGGCTTTTCCTGGCGATGCCTGACTCTGGAGCAGCAGCTTCACGGCAGACGATGTGAGGATGAAAGGCAGATTCCATCTCAGTAACAAGCTCTGGTAGACTGGGAGTGACTGCTTGGAGCACAGTGGCCCGAGAGCAGCTCTGAGGCAAGGCTCACGTTCAGGGGGCGGAAGTGCTGTAATCAACTGGTGATGTCTGCCGTGGGCTCGGAGGTGGGGAAGGATGGCACAGGTACCGTGGCCGGTCTCCCAGGCAGCCCCCTGGCAGCTCTTCACAGTCTACTTTCTTATTCGATGAAACCTCAAAGTGACATTGTGAGGTCAAAGGTCATGCCCCATGTGACAGGGGAGAAAACCAGAGACACGAGGAGGTGAACTGACTTGCCCAAAATCCTCAACAAGGACCAGAGTCGGTTTTGCCTGAGTTCCCTTCCCACACTTGGCCTGCAGGCCTCATGTGTCCCTGGCCTTGAATGGCCAAGGCCTGGGGTCAGAGTGCTATCCCATGGCGCACCCGGACATGCCCAGTGTGGCCTTTGGGCCCTCACTCTCTGAGCTGGTCCACTCACGTCTCAGAGAGAACACCGGCCTTGGTGTCTCCAGACCAGCCTTCATGACCCTGTCTAGGCCTCAGTCACCCCATATGTGGTGTGGGGAATTATGGTTCCTATGAAATCAGTGCACTGGACCATGGAGTTTAGGTCTGAGTGCTGGCTTCCCAGGAAGACAGCTCCCAGCTCTTAGCCCCCTTTCCTCTGCCCTTCCCCTCTCTGGCGGACCCGATCCCTGCAGCATGGAGAAGGGCTTCTGACCCCTCTCCAGCCTCCCCCATGGGCTGTGGCTCATTCATAGGCTTGTACACAGCCCAGTGAGTAGCGCCCTGCTGGCCTGCCAAAGGGGAGAAGCGCGGGAACCTCACACTGACCGACCCCCACCATGAGTTTTTGCCAAAGCCACCACCCCAAGAAAACACCCCTGTCCCTTTGACCACCCAGTGGGGTGTCTAGGGTCAGAGCCCTCTCTTGCATGCCCAGGGACTCAACTGCTGCTTCTGCCTGGTGAGTCCCAGTGGCTGGTGGCACCTGCCTCGAGCTGCGTCACCTGGCGGGGGAGTGGGATGAGGTCACGTCTGCTCTGGGACTCGGCGTGGTGAAAGAAAGCTCTTTGCACATGTGGCTGAGCTGTCAGTTATTTATTTATTTTTGTTTGCCGCTCTTGGCTCAGCCCAGAAAAACAGGTCATGAGGGGAGAAGCTCATATCTTTCCTGCAGCCTGACTGCCGTGGGAAGACCCCAAGCTCACCATTCTGGGGTTCTCATGCTAAAAGCAGCACCCTGGTCGGAAACTCATGGAGCCAAAGAATGTCTTTGGATCAGAAAAGGTGATAAGCCACCCAAAGGGGCTGGGTATGTGTGTGTTGGGGGAGAGGTGGGAATCCTAGGGACAAGCTTGAGATGGGGAGGGCAGAAATAGAGTATTAATTTAGCACCTACTGTGTTCTTGGTACTCTGCTAGACAATGAGCTCATTTATTTTCCAAACAATCAATGTGGGCTGGTGCGCTCAATCCAGTCTGCAGAGAGAACTTGTAAACAACACTGGTGGTTCTAATTTAATGGTTCTGGGTGGGTCCCAGGCCTGGTATTTTTTAAAGCTCCCCGGAGGATTCTCATGTGCAGCTGGGAGTGAGAACAGTGGCCCAAAGTAGGGGCTTCTCAGACTTCAGTGTGTGTGGGAATAAGCCTCATGGACTTTGTTAAAATACAGATTCTGGTTCAGCGGTGCTGGGATGGGGCTGAATGTCCCTGTTTCTGTTCGGCTCCCAGGGGATGCCAAAGCGGCCGGTCCCCGGACCAGACTTTGAGTAGCAAAGGTATAGAGACTGTCAGCTCTGTGTTGGCCAAGATTCTCAGGGGAATCTTGCTGGATCCCAAGCACCACCAAATAGCACTGGAACAAAACAGCCACAGAATAAATATTTGTCAGAGACATAAAGAAATGAATAAACCTTGGAGGTGGGTGCTGTGTGGTTGCCTGTTTATTCGTGAGAAAGCTGAGGTCAAGGCCATACCAGGAGTGAAATGGGCTTGGGCAGGAGCTGACCTGTGTGGGTGGGGGCCTGCCGGGTGACATGGGACTCGGCAGGTCAGGCATGACTCTGCCGTCATCCAACACCCACCGGCTGACTGGCCCCAGGAAATGGGGCTGAACTGGGGGACCACGCACAAGCCACTTCACGTCCATTCACTCTTGATCCTCTGAAAGGTGGGAGCAATCATATTTCTTATTCCTAACAGTTACTTTGAGGATTAAATGAGACCAAGCACAGATTGAATATTAGATGAGATTAAGAAATACTGTTTACTTTTTTAGATATGATAATAGATCTTTATTTTTTTACAATTTTGTGTCCAGTAGCAACACACACTGAGGGCCTTCCAGGTAAAATGACACGGGGTCTAGGATTTGCTTTAGACGTTCCAGCAGCGAGGGAGGGAAGAACACAGAGAAGACGGAGGAGGAGGAGGAAGAAAGGGAAGTCAGCAGGGATGGATGCTCCGTCCCTATGGAAGCTGGGGGAGGGCCCAGGCTGCACGACCACCCTGTCTGGTTTTGATTACCCTCGAACATTTCCACAGTCAAAGGTTCCGAATAATAAATTAAAAAGTGATGAGACAGGTCACGTGCTCAGCTTGGCTCCTGATTCACAGCAAGTGTTCGAGCGAGCATCGGCTCTTGTTCCTTCCAGGTGAGCGGGGCTGGGGCCAGGAAGGGGAGGCAGCAGGTAAAGCAGGCTGGCTGGGCACTCCCCGGACACCAAGGGACCCCCCCCCCCGGGTGGCCGTCATCAGCAGGAACAAGGCTGCGATATGAAAGCAGGCCTTCACGCTGCTCAGCCCACAGGACCATGAGGCTAGAGGGTGGTGTTAGTGTGCCTTCCAGAACAGTCAACAGGAGAGGCGGTGGGAAACATTCTCGCCATTATGGAGGACCCACTCTGCCGGGCCTTTTGCCTTTGTTACGTAGGTCAAAGCCCATGAAACTTACGGTGCAGATGGCGTTCTTCCCACCTCGCAGATGAACAAATGAAGACCGGTTGTTAAGGTGCTTGGACCAAGGACACATTGTGTGCCACTGGGCCTCTCCAGCAGGGAGGGGGCAGTCCCCCCCCAACCCCGTCCCCCTTCTCTCATCTGCATTATGCACTCTGTGGCCTCTTTGGCTTGGGGCTCTTGCCCTGCTCTCAGCGCCCAGAGGGCCCCTCCCACCTCAGCTCTCAGCTGTTCCCGGGGCCTGGCCACCCAGGGTCAACACGCAGTCACCGGCTCTGGCCTGCCTGCCAGGTCTTGGCAAGGGTGCCCGGGCCCTCTGAAGGCACAAGGCTTCTGTCCCCTACCCTCCCCTGTCTGAAGCTGGACGGGGGGGATTTCCGTGCCCGGCCTGGCTGTTACAAGCGCAAGGCTGCTGGGCTGCTCTGGGCTGCACACCAAGTCCCATCGCAGACTCCACTGTGAAGAACAACCATTCTTCGCCCAAACTGCTGCTCTCCAGCAGTGCTCGGCCTGGGAAGGGAGACCTCAGCCTCCCCCAGGCCTGTAAACACCGAAGCCACACACACAGCAGGGCCCCAGCAGCCAATAAATCTTGGCCCCAGGGTTCTCTGAAAGAGGCAGCGCCAGGGACAGATAGCAGGCCAGGCCCTAGATCGCTGCAGGGGCACGTTGTAGCCAGTAGCCGCCCACCTCCCCTCCGCCCAGCCCCAGAGTGCAGAGAGAGAAAGCGTGCATTTAACCAACACTGGCCCCAGAAGACTTGCTGTCCTGCTTTATGACATTTAACTTTTTTTTTTTTTTTCCCCTCTGCTGCTCACCCCGGGGATGGGGTCACATGGGGACCTACTGGTGGGAGTGGACACATGATTCATTTTCCGGAAGCCAGAGCCGCTGGACCGGTGGAGAGAACTGGGAGAGGACACAGAGGTCTCCTGGGCTGTGCACTCACTGAGCAAGCCTCAGGGAAGCCGAGGCCGGCAGTTGGGGCCAGGCGGGAAAACGCAGAGGTGTGCTCTTCACAAGCAGTTCTCTCCTGAGCAGGCGTGGTGGCAGCTGGGGGGGACGCAGGGGCCTATGAGGCTGGCAGATGACAGCTGGACACAGATGGAGGGATGGCACCTTTGCCTTCCACCCCGAAGAAAAGTGAGGCCAGGGAAATCCTAACAGGCAGGGTCCCACCAGGGGTCCAGGGCAGAGCCAGGGCTGGATGCTGCATCTCCATGAGAGAGGTTCTGTTCTTGGAGATGACTTACGTTGATGTGAGGACTGATGTTTAATCGCATTCCTCCAGACGTGGTGGGTCCGGTTATTTCTAGAATTGCGTTCCCATGTGTTCATGAGCCCACTAGACAGAAGACTTTCTAGGACACCCAGGTCTGCATGTAGATGGCAGCACGCAGCCTGGTAAGCAGTCTCTGTGCCCCTTCTCAGTCCACACCTGGCACTGGAGGTTAAGTCTCGGGTGCGAGGAGGGAGGGAGACATGGCTCCGGCCCTAAGGAACCGCAAGGTCTTGCCGTCAACCCCAGCCCTGCTCTGCGCCCCGTGAAGACCTGTGTTGGGCACTGTGTAGACTCTCACTATCACTCACAGGCTGAGGACAGCGGGGCCAGGTGAGAGAGAGATGGCACACGGGGTGCACTGTCCGAGGGGAGGGATAGGGGCCTAGAGAGAATACAGGAGCAGTTGGGTTTCAAGGATCTGAGCTGGAGAGCAGAGCAAGCAGTTCCTGTGAAGCAAAGGGTCCAGAAAGCCCACTGTGTGTGCACTCTGGGGCAAGTGAGTAAGCTTGCCCGACGGGAAGAAGTGGGCGGGAGGGAGCCTGGACCAGACTGCTTTCCCAGCCTCTGAATCCATCAACGAACCGTGCCCTCTGTGTAACTACACTTAAATCCCAAACTCTCGTTTTACATATGAGCAAGCTGAGGCCACAGTGGACAAAGCCACTGCCGAAGGTCACCCGGGTAATTGGGGTCAATCCAGATCAAGAAAGGTGCCCCGACTTTGCCTTGCATGTGTGATTTTATTATCCCTGTGTAGGCCAACTGGTGAATGTGGAAACGGAATGTGTTTGCTTGTGTTTCAAGGAAATGATTAACTTCTGATCTACTGACCTCGGTTACCTGGTTGCCAGAATGTTATTCACCTAGTGGGTCACCTAGGCCAAGAGAGGCTTAAGAAAGGGCCAGAATCTCTGTGCTGGCCATCCTCTGCACGCAGGCATCACATAATGTTCCCAAACTGGGAAGCCCAAGAGAGCACTCATCCCCCAATCGGGGAGACCATTAAGGCCCATAGAGGGAAAGGGACCAGGCTGATGTCACAGAGCTGATGGGAGACATGCACAGATGCCTGCAGACAACAGTGCATACAGCACGCCCTTGAGGAGAAGACTGATGATCCGTCTAACAGGTAGCATTGGCTCGGAGCTGGCTCTGCCCCGCCTGGAGCCCTAGCCTCATCTGATGGGGAGGGGTGTCCAACATAGGAGGCTGGGATGGCATTGATCACCCCAGACTCTGGTGCCGGGTTTTCATCCTTTTCATCCTTCAGTACAAGCCCTGGCAGGCAAGCATGGTCAGGCCCATTTTACAGAGAAAGAAACTGAAGCTCGAAATTACAACGAAAGGACACACAGTTTTAAAATGTTACAGTCAGGCTTCCAACACACTCATTCCGACCCTAGAGTCTGTGTTTCCTCTTCCTCCCTCCCCACATTGTCCTGCTCCGAGGAATCCGTATTCTTGCAAGAATGCCCCAAGAGCGGGGAACTGGCCCCCTTTTTAGCTCTGCTTTCTAAAGGTCTTTTACAAATGGTCTGGAGAGGAAGACATCCTGTGGAGACGGGTGACCAGGGCTGGGGGTGAGGGTGAGCCAAGCCAGAGTTTCCCACCAGGCCACCTCTTCCCGGGTCTGGGGAGAAAGGAAGCCATGAGAGCAAGTCAAAAATGGAAGGTTGCAGGGTGGCTTCTGGGCTTTTGTGTAAACAGAAGGTCCCTAACCCTGTCTCCCCCATCCCGTTCCTTGAGTTCCCATTTTCACAAGATTCGGCAGCATCTGGGAAGGAAGAAACAAAACATGTCCTTCGCCGTGTACAATCCCCCATGCCCAGAGAGTTTTCAGCTGTGACAACAGACGCCGTCCAGGACCTTGCCGACCCTGACAGTTTCTGCAGAGGCCAGCACAAATGGCTTCCTGTCATTAGCACCCAGTGGACACAGGAGCCCTCGAGCGTATGGTTGCCCAAACCTTAGCCATCCTACACGGCCCCCTTGGCTCGCTCCATCTAGCCTCTAGCCTCTACCACCTGGGCGGGGCCATCTCCATCAAGTCAACAGAATTTTCAGCTCCCACAAATGCATTTTATATATTTCTTTATTTTTATAGATTTTGTTTATTTATTTGACAGAGAGAGGCAGAGTGAGAGCAGGAACACAAACAGGGGGAACGGGAGAAGAAGCAGTCTTCCCGCCAAACAGGGAGCCCAATGTGGGGCTCGATCCCAAGACCCTGGGGTCATGACCTGAGCCAAAGGCAGACACCTAACAACTGAGCCACCCAGGCACCCACACAAATGCATTTTGAAAGAACATCTTGTATCCCTTCCCTCAAAGAAAAATGTGTATTTTTCTAAGACATTAAAATGACTATGAAAATGACTATGAAACTGTATCTGTGTCCCAGCCCACATCACCTTGCTCGCCCCAGGAATGTGGTTTCTGCTCTGCCCCCACGCCCCCACCCAGCCCCGCTGACATGCTTTGCAGCAGCAACGCTCAGGCACCCTCATGACAAGGGCTCAGTGGCATATCTGTTCCCCTTGGCCCGGCCAATCCTGAGCTGAAGGTCGTCATGTCCTTGGCCCCACGCTCCTCCTCAGGACCATCTTTGGCACCTGCCATGTTCAGTTGTGGGGGCCCCGGAGCCACAGACGAGGAGGGCAGTGGGGCGTGGTGCCAGGCCATTTAGTGCCCATGGCACCATGCATAGCCTGTCGTCAGGATGCGTCCAGTGGTCTGCCCTCTACTCACTTCTGAAGAACCCACTTTCACCGCTTAGTTCCAACTCAGATGTCCTCCCTAAAGCTGTTCTAGCGCAAACTCTAGAATTCTCTCACCAGTTCCATTCCTCTGAGGTGATCCTTGCCAAGACTCTATTTGTTTCAGTCTGGGAAACGAAGCTCCCTGATTGGCTATTCCCTCTACCCCTCTCTCTGCCCTGCTTTCCCAAAGAGCCAACCCCTACACATGGCCATCGCCTTTCCAGACCCCTATGCTCAACACAGGCACGGCATCGGGTGAAATGCTTGGGTGAATGAGGATGCTCTCCTCTGAGTCACACGGCCCAAGTTCCGCCTCCTCCCTGAGGGTGAGCACAATCATCAAAGGACTCAGAACAGTCCTCTGACCTTAACTGAGCACCCACTGCATTCTAGGTGCTGGGCTGGGGTTTCTTTACTCACGTTGTTCCATGGGGCACCACAACTATCTGGTCAGCTCAACTTTCAAAATATACACAGATGCCTCCCGTTTCCCTCCACGTCCTCCACTTTCTCTAGTCCAAGTCACCATCATCGCTCCCCTGGAGCAAAGGCTTCCTAAGGGGTCTCCCCACATCTATCCTTCTCTCCCATACCTGCCTGCCTTTTCTCAACACAGTGGTCAATGTCCCTGTATGAGATCATGTCTCTCTTCGTTGTAATGAGCTTCCACATCTCCTTATGCTGTTCAAAGCAAAAACCAATATCCCAAGAAAGCCTTACCTGGCCTGCCCCACCATCGCACACCTGTCCCTTCTCCTCTCCTGCTCCTCTCTGCCTCACTCACTCTGACCCAGACACAGGGGCTTCCTGTGCCAACCCACTGGGCATATTTCTACCTAAGGGCTTTTCTCATTGCTGTGCCCTCTGCCTGGAGCCCTAATCGTCCAGGAAAATGCCACATAGATGTGTGGCACCTCACCAACTCCTCATTTGCTCAAACGGATTTCAGTGGCTCCTTCTCTGGACATCTTACCTGAAAATGGCATCCCAACCCTGACATTTCCTATTCCCCTGCCCAGATGGAGTTTCTCCGGAGTAGTTAGCACCACGTGATATTAATGTGTAATTGACTAGTCAGTGTCCATCTCGCCCTATCACCTCCTCTCAGCCTGCCCCTCCCTATCAAAAAATCAGCTCCCCAGGGGCAGGGACTTTTACCTGTTTTGTTCTCTGGGATGTTCTCACGCACAGTGACCAGCTGAATCTGTATGGAGACTATGGTACTTTTTTTTTTCTTTTTTTTTTTCTTTCTTCTTCTTCTTCTTTTTATTTTTTAGCAGTCTGAGGCTCAGAGAAGTTAAGAATGCTGCCCAAGATTACATGGCTGGTAAGTGATGGAGTTGTTACAGATGCTCTGATCTATCTGTTCTCCATCCCACTCTCCCTCTCATACCCATAACGATGATTCTGCCAACCCTGGTTTTGTGTGTTTCAGTCCCTATGCAAAGCAGGGAGGCAGTTGCAACCAGATTCTCTGGGACTTCTTGGTCTCTCAACATCACAGGTTTCCAGGACAAGGGGCCCCTCAGTGGCAGCAACTGACAAGGGCCAATAATTCAATGCCAGATGCTGGGAAAGTAAGTTATTTTTGTTGTTGTTGTTGTGTTTTTTGGTTTTTTTTTTTTTTGCTCGTTTTGCAAGAAAAGAAAAATGCCATTTGGCCCCAGAAAGATGTTCTTGCTGCCAAACACATGATTTTTGCACATGGTGAGGATGTGTGATTTTTACATATGTATTTTTTCTTTTTTTTTTTTCTCTTTTAGTAAAAACAGATTCATCTTTGGCAAGAGGGTGAAAGAAAGGGAGTACAAAAAGATTGCCATAGAAAACCATTACTTTGCTATTGCACAGACCAAGAGCCAAGAGTCTGGAATCACCATGGATGAAAGGGAATCAAAAAAAGAAGAAATAAGGCAAAAAGACTACCAGTGTTTATGAAACAGGAGCTAGATTTGGGAGCTGTGTCCATTCTAAACCACCCCAGGTCTTCAAGAGTACTTAGATACTTCTAAACTCTGAGATGGCAAAGAAAGGACAGAAGTGATGCTACTTTTCCTATCTTTGTCCAGGGCAGACATTAGTAATCGATCACAGCATTCTTTCTCACTAAGCTGGGATGCAGGCTCCATACTCTAGGAAGCCTCTACCCTTTGATGGGTGTTGGCAAGTAAGACGAAACAAGGTTGCTTTTGTGCCCTCCTCGACCTCCTGTGATTGAGACACAGAGAGAAGACAGAGCTTACACTGAATGTTCACTTAAGTAAGTTCTCTTCCAGTTTTGCTGCTGTGTCCCTGGCTAGGGCTCACTCCACAAAACTCCCCATCTCTTAGACAACTGCCAAGTCCCTTCGCAGGGGTTGAGATGTTCTGAGGTCACAGAATACCTAAGAGAGGACTCAGAGCATCAAGTCTGGGAGCTTGGGTTTCTCACCTCCACAGACTTCCCATTGGTATTCACTCGACAGACCATCCATCCCCTCTGCGGGATCACATCAGGTCAAGATGGCTGCCCTAAAGGGAGGAAAAGCTCCATCCCAGAAGCAAGCCTTTCACATGTTATGAAGATCACTCCTAAAAGGGAACAGCTGATAACAAGGAAAGGTCAGCATTCCCACAGGAAACTCACCACTCTGGAGATGGTTCTGGTATATTTTTCCTGAGTCGAAGGATAAAGTTTTCTGTTAGATTAGCATTTCCAAAGTGTTTTAGGGGAAGCACATTCTCAAGATGTTCTAGAAGATTTTCCTCAAGATAACATAAAACTAAAGTACAGATAACATAAAATAGAAAAGATGTATGGCCAAATATATGGGAAGAACTCAGCAGATGAAACCCTCTTGTGGAAACGTATTGCATCTTAGAATATCAAAGACCCCAAGACATTCTTCAATAAAGTCGTGTATATTGCATTTTTCAATATGTATTTTCTGCAGAAATCTGTTTGCAAGTAGCATTTATTAAAATTCTACCGGACCTTCTTTCAAAAAGACTGGTGGATATAGCACATTAGAGGGGGAAAAAAAAATCACAGGAGTCAGATTCAGAAGCACTACGTCTGAATCCTGGCTCCGTGTCTTTGTCATTTTATTTTAAGGAGTTTGTACTTTAGTTTCTAGGTAATGGAAACCATCTAGATTTAGTTTAGGTTTTTAAAATGCACTTATTTGTTAGAGATAATATGGATTCATTACAGAGATTTTGGAGACCATAAAAAATATGTAGAAGAAAATTAAAATTGCTCATAATTTCACTATCTAGAGAGAAGTAATGTTAAAATTTTGATATATTCTTTCAAATCTCTTTTATCTATTAAAAGAATCTGCAGACACCTACTTTAAAAAAAAATAATGTGCCTAGCTTTAGATTCTACTGTTTTGGGTTTCAACAATAAAAAAGAAGTATGATTAACCAAAATACCCAACCATGTTCCATGTGAGCATGAATTTAAGTGATGTCATAGGATTGCATCATAGGCATATTCTCTGGAACCCTTGAGGTCAGATATTTCAGAAACCATAATTATTTGGGTTTGAGGAAAGGTAAGATCGGGTAAAAATTGTAATGATGCAGCACCTACAATGCAGCAGCCTGGAACCAAATGCAATACCCAAACACGAAAAACACTTGAATACTCACACAGAGATAAATAATAGCTGGAAACACAAAAAGCCTCTTTTCATTCAGTCCAGGTAAGACGTTTGTCACCCATGAACCTGCAGCAAACTTTCAAAAATCTGTCAGCTCAAAGAGCTTTGTGGATTTGGAAATTGCATGCATTGAATTATAGGTCTGTGCTGTGATTGGCAATCAAGCCAACCCTTCATTGTTGACTATTTTGGGTTGTTTCCAAATTTTTGTTATTATCAGGAAGACTGCAAAGAGGATTCCTGCCCATAATTTTTTTTTTTTTCACATTCGTGATTGCTTCCTCGGGATATATTCCTAGGAATTGAATTCCTGGGTCACAAAGAATGAACATTTTCAAGGTTCTTAATATATCTGCCACACTGCTCTCCAGCCGACTGAGTGAGGTACACGGCCAGCATCCAAACGTGAGAGGGTCAGCTTCCCAAGCCAGGAGCAACACCGGGTATTATCCATGTTTGAGGGGAAAAAAAAAAAAAAACCTCTAATATGAAGAGCAGGAATTCCCCTCTCTCTTTGAGTTCTAGTCCCTTTATTATCAGTGATAGTCAATCTTTTTTTCATATGCTAACAGAATGGTTATATTTCTTTTTTATATTGTCTTCATATTTCCCATGCAAATCTTTTTATCGAGATGTTCATATGTTCCCCCTTGACTTGTAAGAGCTCTTTGTAGATTAAGTATATTAAAACACTTTGGAAATCACATATGTTGTAATCCTGTCCTAGTTTTCTCACTTGAATTCTCAATAATTTGTGATGGTTTAATAGCTCCCCAAATTTAAAAAGTAAAATAGGTAATACACATGGGATACAAAATGCTTAAAACCATATGAGAATATCAGACAAAAGACCTTACCTGGAACTCAGCCACCCAGAAATAACCTTTCTACTATTTTAGTGTGGAATTTCCTAATATTTTCTGCTTTTCTCCAATGGAGGTATGTCCTTGGGTGGATAGCCTCATGACCTACTTTGCTTCCGCTTATTTTTGTGAATGTTTTTTCCATTTTAACAAATACTCTTCTGTAACTGAATTTTTGTCATTCCATAGCTTTCCATTGCATACAACCAGCATTTGCTTAAATATTCCCTGGTTTTGGACATTCGGGTTGTTTCCAATTTTCATCATTATTTGTAATGCTCTGGTGAACACCTTTGTCCCACCATCCATTCTCACATCCCTAATTATGTCTTTAGAATGAATTCCTATATTTGCTGGGACAAAGAGCAGGTACATTTTAAGTTCCTCTCATTGTTTTTCCAGTAATCGATACGATTTTTAAATCTTTTTTAAAAAGTGATTTTTAAGAAAATAAGAATCATCCATAATTTTTCCACCCAGAAGCAGTTACTGTTAGGCCTTCCTCTCCAACTCTTCATCTGGACATGATGTTTGCATCCAAATAACAGGGATTACACTGGACCCACCATCTTTTAGAGACCATTGTTTAGCTTTGCTACATTATAAATAGCTTTTCCAGTACAGATGTGATGTTAAACTGAGATACTCTTACTGGTCACATAATATTACCTTGTTTAGACATGTTCTGATTTATTTAATTATCTTTCTTTAAGAATTTCAGGGTGAAGGGAACTTGGGGGTTTTGTTTTCCAAATTCCTGACATTATCTATGCACTGTGATAAAGATCATTGTCATGTTCCTAATTATTTCCTCAGGATACATATATACATAAAGGCACTTCCAGCAACGTTAGTGAGTCAATATGTCCATTTTTGAGGATGCTGATCTACACTTGAAGATTGTACCATGGACTTTAAACCGATTTATGCTGCCTCCCACAGTATGCAAGACTGTTTTCCAGAACGCTGACCACTATAGGGAATTCTCTTTTAATTAAAAATATTCAGTGAAAGGGGCGCCTGGGTGGCTCAGTGGATTAAGCTGCTGCCTTCGGCTTAGGTCATGATCTCAGGGTCCTGGGATGGAGCCCCACATCGGGCTTTCTGCTCAGCAGGGAGCCTGCTTCCCCCTCTGTCTCTGCCTGCCTCTCTGCCTATTTGTGATCTCTCTCTCTGTCAAATAAAATAAATAAAATTTAAAAAAAAATATTCAGTGAAATGTGGCTTTTTATAGCTATTTTAATAACATCTTTCTTTCATATGTTTCCTGACCATTTGGTTTTCTCTTCCATCAATTACTTATCATGTTTGCCTATTAAGGTGTTTCATCTTTTTCTCATTGTCTTGTAATCTTTCTTTATAAATTAAGCTTATTAACACTTCATATGCTATAGTTCGGGAAGTATTTTCCCAGTTTTGCTCTTGCTTCTGATTTTTTTTTAGTACATTATTAGCTTATAACAGCAGAAATATTACATAGTCTGACTTACTGAATCTGTCTCCACACCACCTTCTTTCAACATCTTCCTTAGAAGGATGCTCTCTGGTCCCAAGTTTTTTATAAAAGGCTGACCTACATTTTCTTCTAGTGCCTTTGTGACTTTACTTTTATACACATATTTAATGCACCAGGAATTTATTTAAGTTTATCACAGAGCTAAAGATCGGAGTTAATTTTTTTCCCAACATCATTTATTGAATAATCCATCCTTTCCACAAGGATTTGAAATGTCACCGTTATCACATACTAAATATTTATATATACTCCAGTCTGTCTCTGGGCTTGCAGTTCTGTTCCATCGATCTCTCTGTCTATTCTGGGGCTGAGAGGAGAGAGATTTCTGAGGTAGAACAGGCAGGACTTGATAAGTGATTACACTTGGGAGGAGCTGAAGAGGGCTTCAAGGTCTGAGACTGAATAACCGGATGGATGGTGTGGCCATTAATCAGGAAAATGGAGGTGGGGGAGGGCTCCCTCTATCCCGAGTCTCTCCTCTCTTCAATGCATCACTCACATTTCAGGCAGAATAAATTTTTAAATACATATTTATTTAATATATTGGAAAAAATAATGCATGCACAGGGTAAAAAATATTCAAGCCGTACAAAAGGTTTGCAGTGAAAAGTCTCCCTCACCACTCCTACTCTTAATTCCCCTTCACAGAAGCACCACTACTCGGGATTTTGTGTGTACCCTTAGAGGATTGTTCTCGATACATAAAGACGAGATAGATAGACAACTCCGCGCAGCCACAGTCTCACGCATCTTTCAGACAAATAGAACCATACGACAAGCACTGTACAGCACTTCGATTATTTTCGCCTCGATGATTGATCTTGGAATTGGTGTCCTGTGAGAGCACCTCGTTGTTTTTGATCTCTGCTTCGATGACGTACTAAACGGTGCACCATCATTTTTTAATCCAACCACAGAGCAAGGTGTGGGGCATTAGGAACGTGAGCTCCTAACCCCTCAAAATCGACAAATTTAGGAGTTTGTTCCAATGAATTGTTCTTTTTAAGAACAGAACTGACCATGTTTCTCTTCTGTTTAAATTCTCCCTGGAGCTTCTCTCCCAGCAAAACACAGTTGAGAGGCCTGGGTCCGACAACCGGGGTCTTCACGACATGGGCCCCTGTCCCGTCGAACCTCATCTCAAGCTATGTCACACCTTGGCCCTCTGACTCGCCACTTCGAGCTTCTCAGAAGTCCCTTCAGACCCCTATGTTTTCTCATGTTTTGTGGCCTTTTAGGTGCAGTCCCTGTCGCCTTAAAACTCTGTTCTGCCCTGTGCAGCTGGGGGGACTCTTGCTTTTCCTTAAAAGCTCTGCTCAGGAGCCACCTCCTCTGTGAAACCTTCCCTTAACCCCTCCTCACCTTTGTAAACAATACACGTGTGCATTTGGGCACAAGCGTGTGTGTACGGGCTCTCACACACATGCACACACAGGTGTACACATGCACACACTCACAGACCAAGTGAGTTAGGTCATCCTCAGTGCTCTCAGGGCCATTTTGCTCACACTCCTCATACCCCACACCTTGCTCTGTGGTAACTTCTATTTTCCTTCCCAAAAGGGGTCACAGGGAGCCCGAGAATTACCTTCTCTGCACAGACATTCTTGAGGCCTCAGGTAGAACCGACCATTCTACTCCTCACCTCACCCTCCTACACCTATCACAGGACCCACGGAACTTCACTTCTAGTCTTTTCACAGCCCTTTCCTTGCTTAGGGAGTGGAAGAGCTCCTCGCGAGTTGGCCGTCGTATCCTTGGTTGCTGCGGTTCCTGTGGACTGACACTGTGTCTGACACGCCACGTGCTCAGCTGGGCACACTGAGCCTGACAGAGCAAGGTGGCCATGCTGTTGCTCACACCAGTGCTCATCCTGACGGCTCAGGTGCCCCTGCTGATGCCATCACTGGACACTTCCTGAGAGCTCCATGACTGTTGTTGACTGAAGAGGGACCATTATTACCTGTCTACAGTTCTCATTAGATTGCCTCTGACGCAAGGACAGGATGGTCCCAGTTGGTTGTGATTTCTCAAGGATCTGTGGCCGTGCCTGACACGTGGTACCTACTCAGCCAACTCTTTGAGTGGATGAATAAGACAAAAACCGACTTGCTCTGGAGCCTGTGCTAGGGACTAGACATGGCTCCCCACCCTCTTTAGTCGCTCCTCCCTGCTCTCCTTGGGTGAGGACAGAGTCCTTGCAGTAGCCTACAGAGTCCTGCACAGTCTGGATCCTGCCTCTCTGGATGAGTCAGGGTTATGCTCAGCTGTGAGTGATAGAAATTCCTAAATAACTGTAGCTTAGATATGACAGGAATGTCATTCTCTCCTCAACGCAAAGAGACTAACAGTTGACCAGGCAAAAAAATGTAGATCCTTCGTCCTCAGGGACCAGATTTCTCGGCTGTCATTCTGCTATCTCTAACGCCTGATTCTACAGCCTGGTCTCTGATGGTGGCTCTGGCTGTGGACATGATATTTGAGCTTCACCCAGATGGGAAGAGTATCAGATAAAGAACATTTCCCAAAAGGTGCATACAGAACGTTCCATTGACCAGAGCTGCTCTACATGCCCAGGGCTAGCTGCAAGGGACGGTGGGAAATATAGCCTTTATTCCAGACTGTCTTACACTCAGTTGAAATAAAAGACTCTCTTGTCAGCATTCAAGAGGACACTATATCTTGGGGGAGCGAGGATCAGTTTTTCTTATCTTCCTCTCCACCCCAATCATAACCATGTTCCCTTCTGTGTGTCCTCTGCTCACCACCTCCTTCCTGCAGTGCTCCTTGGTGACATGAGATGCCTGTCCATGTTGTTACCCCTCTCCCCTCCCATGCACCTAATTCATTTCCTATCATCCGTCAGAACTCAGCTTAACCTTTATCTCCATAAGAAACATCCTCACTAAGTCAAAAAAAAATCAATTATTGGGTGTCAAAGTGTTATACCCCTGCCCCTTAAATCACCTGTCAAAATCCTCAATTTACCTTTATTTGCAAGATTATTTGATTAACATCCATCTTCCTCACTAGATTATAAGCCTCACCAGGCAGAGAGCACATCTGCCTTTGGTCACTATGTTGTCTCCAGCACCAGGCACAGGGTCTTGTCCACGGCGGGTTCTCAATAAAGTAGCAGAGCATACTGACTGATTAATTGTGTGCATCGTGGGCTGTTTGGGACAACGCTCTGGAGCCAGGGAAAGACATCAAGCTACAGTATTCTTTAGGTCATTACTTACACAGAAGTGAATAAAGTTGTGGGAATAGTTAATATCCTTCCGATGAGAGGAGAAAGGGAGAAGAAAACAAATACCATTCATATCTCTTGCATAGATGTATAAGGGAGGAAGAGAATAGTAAATAGTAAATACAGACTACGAGGAGAAAAGAAGAAAATGTGCATTTGCCACTTTCTGTGTGGGGCTCACTGCTCGGGTTCCCATTCTTCCTCTTGGTGCCCCAGTGAGGAGGGCCAGCCGGATGCTTAGATAAGAGATTGTGTGATTTGTTCAGAATAGGAATCAGGGCGGCCTGACTCTAAGCCCATCCCTCTACTGAGAATGTGCTCCTGAGTAGCCAGTGTCCAACTAACGCAGGACGCAGAGTCCTAAAGGTCAAGAAGCAAGTCAGAGAGGAGCGGTGCCCAAGTCTGCATCTCTGGGGTCTGTATCGTCTTTAAGAATGTAGTAGTAAAAAGAACAGACAGGGATGAGACGTTGGCTCGAAGGGAAAATAACGAATGCTAGGTGATGTAGAAGGGGAGCCCCCAGACCTCAGCCACTTCTCCCAACCCAGGTACGCCTCACTCCCTTCACAGTCTGATCACAGCCCTGGTGGCTGTCCCTCATGGTCCTTCTACAAGTGGGGACTCAGCCACTGTGTTGCATCCAGGAGACCTCAGCCTCCAGCTACACGAACAGGAGACAGTGCCTACAGAAGGCTCCCCTGCTCTTACCTGTCGAGAATTAGGCCTACCACGGCTCCTAAACTCCCGCGTGTGGTCTGGGAATGCGATCTAATCAGGTGTCCTGGGGTGGGGTGGGGAAAGGTGGCTCCATGAATACACAGCCTTCTTTCTGCCACTCTAAAGCTTTCTAGAGTCTAGGAGGATTTGGCTTATTTATAAGCAGAGATAAAGGGACTAGCAGAGAGGGAGCTATGAAGGCAGGCGAGAGTGGGTTAGGTCTGGTGAAGGGCTTCGGCTAGAAGAGAGATGGGAGGATGGGAGGAGGTCCAGACGCACAATCAGGAGCATACTTGCATGCAGGCTGAGAGCTCAGACTCCTGAGCCAGACTTTCCAGACTCTTGAGCCAGACCATTCACCAGCTAAGTGACCTTGGGTAAGTCACTTCACTTCATCATGCCTCGGTTTTATCATCTGTAGAATGGGAATGGTCCAACCGCCTGTGCCATATTTTTGTGCATTAAATAAGTTAATGTGTAGAGTATAGGGTAGAGTACTAGACATCTAGTAATAGCCCAAGAAACCATCCTATATCCACACAGCCATTCATTTGTGATATATGGGCGTTTGCACTTGGACCTGAATTGGTACACACACCTCCTGCGAGGCTACAGCTTCCAACTTGAGCCGCGTGGTCACCCATCACCCATCACGAGTGTGTGTGACATTCCAGGGCACACAGGCACCACCCTTTATTTAAACGGTCCCCTCCTAGGGAGCACGTGACAGCTTCCAGTCCTTTCATGCTGCTCACAATATAACAAAGCTACAGCCGACATCCCAGCACTCGTGCACTTGAGCACATGGGAAAGCCTATCTGTTCTCGAGCAGAATCGCTGATTTCAAAGCACATAGGTTTCCACGCAGAGCCAGTGTCCCCGAACTGTCCTCCAGGAGGTGGCACCTTCTTTGCTCCTCCCCGGAGCCCTGAAGGAGGGTGCCAGCCTCCCGTGCGATAGATGTCTGTTTAATGAATAAGTAGGCTGCTTTATCCATCTGGCACCATAAAGTCCATGAAAACCCTGGGCACATGGAAACACACACACCCGCTCCAAACGAAGCAAAGAATACTGCAAACCCAGAGTGAATAAATATTTAATTCGCTCCCCAAACTGGGAGGTGGCTCTATCCGGAGACAAAGCCCAGAGGCTGGGACAGGTTTGGGCTGCACTTGCCTCCTCTGTGTTTCAGCACCACGGGGTCCAGGCAGACCACTTGGGCTGTGGGAGCCTGAACTGCTGCTCTCAAAGGTGGAAATACAGGCGACCCTGGGTGGCACATTCAGTTCAGTGTCTGATTCCTGGTCTCGGCTCAGGGTGTGATCTCCCGGACATGACACCCAGCCGCATGTTGGGCTCCGCTGGGGGTCTACCTGAGAGTCTCTCTCTCTCCCCCACTCTCTGCCCCTCCTTCCACTCTCTCTGAAATAAATAAATAAACCTTTTAAAAAAAAGATGGAAATATAGATAAGTCCTGACACAGGGGCTCCTAGGACCGTGCTTGACACGTAAGAAGTCCTCTGTAATGTCACCCACTAATGTCCTATGTCTAGAAGGCACCTGTAATCAAATCAAAGCACGTGGCACATAGAAGCCTCCCATAAATGTGTGTTAAATGTGATTCAGTGAAATTGGAAGTTTTATTTGGGAGCTAATAGCCTCTAACACACCTCTAAGACTTGCCAATCTCTCTTTTGAATGAAGAGACAGGGGTTCTCAGGCTCAGAACCTTCCACAGCCAGAACCGGACCACCTTGCTTTGGGTCCGTTGTATTTATTACGGCCATGGTGGTCCTGGGGCTGTTCATGACGATTCCAGTTCTCCTCTTCTTCTAGGCTCATGGTGGGATGGCTCTCCAGTCCACTGTGGATGCGGGCAGGTTGAGTGTGTTGCTTTGACCCTGCAATAGGCCCTGAGGCGACAGGTGTCACTCCCAGGCGGGTCTTTCGGAGTGAGCCCAGGGTTTACATTACCTTCCCTGCCTAAGCACCTTGGTGGCCATGGGGGGAGGTGGCAGAAGGGTTGGCGTCAGCCCAAATGACCGGGTGACGTTGAGGAGGAGACCTCCCTCGCTAACCACATTTGCATATTCCTCACTAGAGGGATAGCTTCTTGCCATCAGCTACTGGGATTTTGAGGTCGCTTACTGCCGTGGCACCGCCGATCCCAGTCCTCTCCATCACTTCTATGTATGGACAGGAAATGCCCATGGAGTGGCCGAGGGTGGAGCCGTGGAGGGCACACCGGCACAGAGACGAGACTTGGGGGACCCAGGATGCCTTCTGACAGAGGGTAGAGAAGGTCCAGCCGAGGGTGGAAGAATAGATAAGACTCCTGCTGGTATGGGCCTGGCTTGGCCAGGGTGTAACTCTTTCGTGGATCTACAGCAGAGCCTTGCCCCTGTGTGTGCCTAACACAGTTTGGTGGAGCAACAAATTCATCTTGAGGGAGAAGCCCAATACAATGAGCAGCACCAGGGCCCCTGAAAATGGACAGATCTGGGCTCCAAACCCACAAACCACACATGCAACTCTGAACAAACCCCTTACGGAATCCAAGAGTTCGTTTCTTCATCTCCAAAGTGGGGATGACGATAACACCTTATCGTAAGATAAAAAATAACGCATGCAAAGCACTTCGTTTAATGCCTGCCCGCCGCGAACACCAGGTAAGGGTGAGCAAGGCAGGCTCTGGGACTCAACCTGGGTTTTAATACCAGTCTGATGGCTCCCGACAGTACGACTCCGGCCGGTTATTTCTTCTTTGAAGCCCCTTCGTTGCTAGATGGGACTCATGCTGTCTAGTTCACAGGCTGGCCGTGGGCACGGAGGGAGATGGCATAGAGCGCCTCGCCGGGAGGATCCATTTGGACTCTCCGTCCTGCCCACGTTCCTGGGGGATTCCGGGGACGCAGGCTTGGAAACCGGATCCGGAAACACGCACCAGGGTCCTGTTTCCAGTTCTCACTTCTCCAAAGCAGCAGCTCATTATGACAAATGAAGCCATGCAGGGCCATTAACGGAGGATAATGGGTTAATTTGTTACATCTCCCAGGGTCACATTTAGAGTTGATCTCCACAGTCTAACGGCTCTGTCAGACGCTGCATGGCAGGATGGGGTACTTAAAGGTGATCCATCTCTCGGGGCTGTTGGGACAAAGGTGACTGATTCTCCGTGCGGCCGTCCTAAGGAAGGTGGTGTTCAGTGACAGACAGCGAGCTCGGGGCCGGAGAACTGAGAACGGGCTGGGAAGCTCTCCAGCCTGAAGATTCTACCCTTCCTTCCTGTAGCTCTCGGCCACCAGCCCCAGCCCACCCTTCGCTGACACAGTATTCACGTGTTGGTAGTGGTCCCGTCTCTCTAAAATCTAGAAGCTGCTCTCTTTCCTGTTGACATTATAGAGTGCCTACTGTATACCCACATTGGGCACCTCACCAGATGCCTTTTGACCCAGCCCTTCCAGAGACTTGGTGAGTTCTGCATTGACCCGTTTTCTAAACAAAGCACTGAGTTTGGGAAATAATCATCAAATGACCCCAAATCAAGGTGGGGCAGGGAGGGAGGTAACATATATTCTCATCCAGCCTCAAAATCAGCTCCTCTTCTATTTCATTACCATGCCTCTGCAGACTGTGCAGAATGTAAAGACAGCTTGCAAGGTTGACAAACCACACGTTCAACAAGAGCATGGGGGGTGGCTCCGATGGGCGGCGGGCAGGGAGCAGTTGCAGGCACTGACCCGTGCCCGTGGGAAGCGGTGCGTTGCTGAGCAGACCAGTGGAGCTGCCTGACATGCCATGCTGGAGGTCTGAGCGTGGTAGGGCCGAGCAACCTCACCAGGAGAGTGCCTCTCCAGCAAAGAAAATACCTGTTGTGCTTGACAGGTGCGAGTGACACCTCGAAAATGCTGGTATCAAGCCCTGGAGCCCAACCCTACAATTTCTGGGGAAACAGGCAATTTCCTCGAGGCGCTGATTGGGCTGCCGGACAAGGTCCCAGCCCCTGGCAACTCTTCTGGGAGGCTGCACCCATCCACCCGGCTTCCCTCCTACCCTCCCCAGCAAAGTGAAAGGCTACAGCACCGTGGGACCTGGGAACTGCTAAAGAATGAACCAGGAGCCATCGGACTGCAGGTGTAACGCAGCTCGGAAATCTCTGACAAAGGGGCAGACTGACTCTGTGAGACCTCTAGGGACAGCTCCAGTGGCCATGGGCCACCCTGCAGGGATATGATGGAAGGTGTGTTGGGATGAGAGACGGGCTCCAAGTCTCCCCACTGTGCTGAGTCTGCTCCATCAAAATTGGCTTCCTTTCCGTCTATGAACACATCCCAGCACGAGGATGCCAGTAGGTTCCATGTGAACCCAGAAGCTGGGAGGGAGGCACTGGGAAGGGCTGAGGCCATAGCAGGGTTTGGAGGAGAGGGGTGCCATGATCCTCAAGGGCTGGGGATAGAAGAGAGCCTGTGCAGTGAATTGCTTGGTTCTTGGCTGGCCCTGCTCTTGGCCCCAAAGACCTCCCAAAGCTGTGTGTAATGGCCTGCAGAATGGCCTGGATCCCACCAGACCAGGGAGGACTTCCAATGTCAACTGCCAGGGCCCTGAGCTCCCTGTCCTCCAGGTGGGTTCTGGGAGCAAATTGGGAGCCTGCAGGGGGTCCGGCAAGATTTTCTTTTTTTTTAAAGATTTTATTTATTTATTTGACAGACAGAGATTACAGGCAGGCAGAGAGGCAGGCAGAGAGAGAGGAGGAGGAAGCCGGCTCCCTGCTGAGCAGAGAGCCCGATGCAGGACTTGATCCCAGGACCCTGAGATCATGACCTGAGCCGAAGGCAGAGGCTTTACCCACTGAGCCACCCAGGCGTCCACAGCCAGCACATTCTTTAGCTGTGCAAAAGATGCACATCCCAGTGAGAAAGCCCACCTTTACGTGGTGTGGGGATCATGCAAGGTGACACAGGTAAATCACTTTGTCCCCCGCCTGACTGATGTAGTGTGTTACCAATGACCACTAATTACTAGAGCTTTAATGTTGATTGTAACATTTTACAAATGACCACCAACTACTATACTTTGAATAAAATTCAGCACCCCCCACCCTCCGGGAGCCTGAGTGAGTGGAAGATAGGTAATAATTTGTGATCGTCCTGTTAGCTGTGTCTCTGCAAGTGGCTACCTTCTGAAGACTTCAAAATCACACATTTGATGAAGCCGCTGAAACTTTCTTCTTACAAACACACTTCCACTATTTGGCTTAACCCGACTTCTCCCCAGAAGGGAGGGCACTGTGATCACCAGCTTACCTGCGCTGGGTCAGTCACCCCCACTCCCAGCCTTGGTTAACCCTCTCCGGGGAGCTCATTGAGAGAAAGTGACATCATCTCCTTGCTCCTGGAGAAAACAGGGGACCTGTCCCTGCCGTTCCAGAGCTGGCATGGGTACCCCCCAGGGACCTACACCCAGCTCCTCTAGCTTCTTCCCATGACTCGCAGCTGCTTCTAGAGAGACCCGGGGTGTTCCTGAATCCAAGCTCTGCCCCCTGATTCACCCCTGAACCTTCATCCGGCGCCCAAATCCGGGAGGTCCCTCCACTAACCTGACCCCCAAAGATGAGGCTGGGGGGGGGGGATCCCCACCCCTTCTGCTTGTCAGTTTTGCTTGCTGAATACCAGAGCTGCTGGGAGCAAGTGAGAGGGAAAGGCACCTTTGAAGTCCTCCCTCACGCTGAGCCGCAGAAAGCGGCTTGTTGTCTTATGCAGGGAGCAGTTGAGGATATCAAAGGGAAGATGGGATGTTAAATTTTGAGTGATCAATGTTTAATCGCTGGAGTTGTAAGCTGTCAGGAGTGATGCTCCAGGAGAGGTTCCCTGTGAATCGCAGAGTTTGCGATGTGATGGCAGCAGGGGGGACCAGCCCTCGGGAGTTCCTGTGAGTGCGGAGAGAGCTGTGCAGCTCTGGCTGGGGCTCACAGCCTGCCATGCACGGACTCGCTCCAGCGGGCTTGACCACACTGTGGGCGTGATCAGGAAAGGCAGGGCTGAGGGTCAGGCCTCTCTCGGCCCCAGGAGCCATCCTTTTTTTTTTTTTTTAAATCACGTTATATTAGTCACCATACACGAACAATCTTTCATGCACTGCTTGATTCCTTCAGCAGTTGCTTTAAATGCAACGAGGGTGGGGGTCTCATTGGTCACACGGCCGTAAGAACCTAAAGATTCCAGCACTTGCCAGGAAACATCAATTTGCTTTTTTACTGAATCATCTCTGGAAAATTCCAGCCTGCCATAAGGCACCAAGAGAAGAGGTAAGTGTTGCTTCTGTGTTGATGCAGGAGGCCATGTGCATTCCAGAGCCAGTGATACAGGGTTGGAGGCGGACCCTCCCCCTGCAGGTAAGGCCTGGCTCCATAAGCTGGTGTGCCTCTCCCTTCCTGATATCCTAACATCCAGTGGTCTCTCTCGTTTCCTCAAATGGCTCAGAAAGGAGGAGAGAGCCTGCAGCCTCTTGTCTTGTAATCTGGCAAACCTGGAAAGTATCTTCCTGGCACCCTGAGAAATGGCACTGTCCCAGGCTTGTGGGCCACCACGGCAGGAGGGAGCACAAAGACCAGAGTCCCAGGTTCAGTTCTCCTCCCTCTGGAGCTCACACTTTCTTGTCAGGGAGGCGGCAGGGCTCAGACAAGGCTGTGAGTGGGAAAGAGCTCTCCCTAAAAGCTTTTTTGGCTGGGGAGCAAGAGACAGGTCAGGGATCCCCTGCTGCAGCCTTCTGTTCCCAAATTTGGGCATCATGAGAGGATCTGGAGAGGCTCCGAGTGGGTTCCAGGAGATCCAGTTGAGGCCAGGGATGAGGAGGGGAGTGACTGTCAGGAGGGGAAACCTGGGCCCCGGCTGCCCACACCAGGCAGCGTCACTGGACCGCCCCGGGCCCCCACCATCAACTCAGCAAAATGCAATTTCACGACTCTTTGGGGGATTAAAGATTTTATTTACTCCTTTTTGAAAGCTTCAGAATTCTTCCTGAACATCAAATAACTGCTGGCAAACACATCCTGATGAGTAACGTGGAGTGAAACAGAACCAGATGGGCCTGCTCACTCTGGGCTGTTCGCTGGAGGTATAAAAGGCAAATCACATTTGGAGTGAGGCTGGGCTGCAGGCCACAGGAAGCCCATCCGGAGGGGGACACAGATTTCCATGAGGGAGGGGTCAAGGTCCCCTGGAACTTGCCAGGAGATGGGGCCATGCCGCCTGCCATCTGGCCTTGTCAGCAGGAAAAATGAGGAAGGGTCCCAGCTGCCGGACTCTTGGGGTGCTGCACCGGGACAATGACCACGAGGGGCCCCAGACGTGGGGACTGGGGCCACGAGGTAGGGCATTAGGAAGCCTCCGTGTTATGTAGAATCTGATGGCCTGTGGAGACAGACTCAGCTAGCCGCCTAAACCACACCCATTCCCCCTTTCTTTCTTACCAAGGGAAACCCCACATTTGTTCAAATCAGGGGAAGCCCTCCATTTCCCAGGTCCCCTTTCGACCTGGGGAGGCCCTGGGAAGCACCCAAGGAGAGCGGCAGGTATCTGAAAGGCTTATCTGGAAAGCCGATTTTTTTTTTTAGGTACTGCCCCTCCCCCTTGTCACTCCCTGGACCTCCAGGAACGTGGACTTGACCCCACACATGAAGATGGTAGAACAGGAGGAAGAAGGCCAGATCCTGGTGGAGCCACTGCGCCAAACTTGGACTTTCTCCCCCTGGAAAAAAATGTTTATTGAGAAAAATAAATTAAGCAGATCTTCTTTGGATTCTCCATGATGCGCTTGCAAAAGCAAATTCTAGTCCAGGATTGGCAGCCCCAGCAATTTACAGATTCCCCCCTTTTGCTAGTCTCCTCTCCCCTCCTGGAGCACAACATCCCTCCCCAGCCCCTCTCCAGCTGCTGAGACCTAGCTCCTCCAGGAGGCTGTCCCACTGCCAATGCAAGGCCTTGGGCCATGCCCCTCCAACCCTACCAAGAGCTTGGGCCATGATCTGCCTTCCCACCTCCAAGACCTTCCCCTGCTAAGGTCCTATCTCTTCAAGCAGAACCAGAGTATTCAATTCATGGATCCCTGGGCATAAGAGAACAGCCATCCACTTTGGAACGGAGCGGTTTCAACATGGTACATTACAATGGGGAAGGTCAAGAGCACACCAGGTTGAATTGGTTGCCTGAAGATTTCAGAGCCACATAAGAACTTGGGGAGCTGGTTTCGCGGTTTTCCACATTGACTGTCATAGCAGCACCGTACTAGGACAAAACGTGAGATGTGGGCCCTGGTGTGTACTACAGACCCTGGGGGATGGCTGCTCTGTGGAAGCCTTTGGATCCCACAGAGCACAGTACAAAAACACAGTGGCCTGGGGGCGACGTGACGTGTCCAGGCACTCAGCAAGCTGCCGGCAGAGCCCAGAGTGGCAGCTGGCATGACTGGGCTCTAGTCTCTCAAACCAAGCCTCAGAGATTGAACTGGGGCCTCTCCTTCTTTCTTTTTCCACTGCTCCCTCCTCTCCTGGCTCCCACAAATTCCTCTTCATTCATGCACCCAAACAATCTTTCTCAGAGATGGGTCTAATGACCTATCTCTCTCTTTTAAAACACTTCTGCTGACTCCCCTTCATTTGACATTCAAGGCCCTTGCCTGCTGGCTCCGGCCTGACCCTTAGGCTCATCTTCCACAGCACCTGCTCTCCTGCAGACACTTGGCCTCCCCCATGTTCCACCCTCAGCTCCCTGCACTCTCCCCTGTCCCAGAGCACAGGGGTGAGGGTGTGTCCCTTCATAATCCTGAGGCTGCACACCTGCGCTGTCCCCGCCCCTTTCCTCTGCACCCCTGCCCATCTTGCCTCTCCTTCAAGGCCCAGCTCATTTGCTGCTCTGTGGAGACTTCTCTGACTGTTTCCTTCTTAGGCTGAGTGCCTGGGCCACCTGGTGTTGCGATAGTGGGCCCACCACCTGTTCCTGTTCACTTACCTGGTACAACACCAGACCCAGGTTCCTGAAGGGCTGTCATCTTTACGTCCCCAGTGCCTGACTGCTTTTGCACATAACTGGCTTGCAGTCTGTTGAATAACATGAATGAATGAATGAATGAATGAATGAGTGAATGACTTGGTTTCCTGCAAGCAGGGCATGCACTATCTTGATTAAGTAACAACAGTGCCCATTTGTCATGTTTTGTCACCCCCTGCACACCCCTCACCAGCAGCACCTCAATTCCCAGTTCCCTCCTAGAATTTGCCTCTTCCTCCTCCCCATTGTGTGTGGTCTTGGCGGGAGGGGTTGGGGGCAGGGTTCCAAGCTCCTGCCTCCCATCACCAAAGCCAGCTCCTTATGTCTTCTGGTTCACGCCAGGGAGTAACCCGGTGTCCTGACCTCTCTTCTGGGACTTTGCATCTGGGGTGAGTGACAGAGGGTGTCAGCCAGGCTTATTGGTCACCGACTACAGAATCTAAGTTGGTCAGATTGAAGCAGAAAGGGAGATTTACTTGGAAGTAGGTGAGGTGGTCCACAGGCTTGCTAGGAAGGCAGGAACAGACACAGAGACAAGCAGAGAGGCCAAGCCACGCTGACACAGCCAAACTGTCCTCATGAAGCTAACCCAGTGAGAGCACCAAGGCAGTGCACTGAGCATGGGGTGCTGTGGCTTGCCCCGGGCACTGGGCATGGGTGGTGCCATTCTAATCAGTGCGGCCAGGTGAACTTCAGTCTAGCCATGGCTGCCCTCCATTTTCCTGCCCCCAGCACAGATGTGCTTGGCCCCTGTTTCATGGCCTTGCTTGTTCCTAGCTCACTGTACAGGAGAGGGGCTTGGCAGCTGACCAGCCCGGGCACGCGTCTGTGCCCTAGCTGCAAGGGAGCCTGGGACTGCCCGGATCCACCACTCTGGGTCACAGTGGGGGGCTGACTCAGTAGCTTTTACTCAAAACTTTTAAGGTAGGGAATTTCTCCAGCCTAGGGAGGAGGCGGTCATCACGTGACAGACACCAAAAAAGAATGACAAGAGCCACTGGACCCAGAGACAGAGAAGAAGGTTGGAGGTCACTCATCTCAGCCATGGTGGCGTGCAGACCAGATGCTTCCTGCTACCAGGTGGTGGCCATGATTCTTAACTCAGGCCTGGGGGAGAGGCCGGGGCCCTCATCCCTCTCCGAGTCTGCTTCTCGGGGCTCCTGTCACTTCTGTGAGCTCCCGACATCCTGCCAATAAATTCCTTTTTGCTGAAGTTAACCAGTGTTAGTGTCTGCCCGCCGCAGCCAAGCAACGCTAAGTGAAACCACATGTAAACACGGGTCCTCGCTGCTTGTAAAGCACTAAGGCAGCCCTGATAAGGCCGCAGGCCTCCTGACAGCCCTCTCTCCGGCACTCTTCCCAGAAGGAACCACTGGTATGAGCAGGCTGTGCCTGGCCCAGAGCTCACTGGGCACCGGCCCATGCCCTACTGACTACTTCCCGGTTATCATAGTCTGTTTCACCGTGCCCACGCCGTCTCCAGGTGGAAGATGAGCCATCATCACTTCACGGGCTACCAAGAAGGAAGGAATTTGTCGATGAAACTATGACCCGACGTTAAGGTCTACCAGTGGCAAATTGCACCTTGACTGCTGGTTTAGGATGTGAGCAAGGTGTGCGCATTAGACGAGGAGAAGCAGACTCATAGCAGCAACGCTCAGCTCTTCCTGCCCGGGCTCTCGTGCGAGCGCTCAGAGCGTGTTAACTCCATTCATCATTCATTCCACTCCATCATTTCTGGAGGTTGAAATATAGTTATCTGTATTTTACGGAGGAGCAAAATGAGATACGGAAGGGGGAGTTCATTTGCCCAAGGTTACCGGTCTAGCGAGGGGCAGAGCAAAAATTCGGAGAAATTCCGAATGTTGAGATTGTGATCCTAACAAGGAAGGCTATAGCATTCTGCAAGTGAGCACGCCTGTGTGTGCCTGAGTGTGCCCGTATGTACGTATATGTGTGCGCATATGTGAGTGTGTGTGCCTGTGTATAATGTACACGTGTGTGCATTTTTTTAAGGACTATCATACCGTATGTACATTCTGTACCTTGCTTTATTGATCCCACACTCTCGTGGTGACCTTTCTGCACCACTATATGGACATTTTTCTAACTGAAGTAGAGACAAGCCATAAGGCCTTAGCCATCCTCCCAGGGATGGGCATTAAGGTTGTTTCTGGCTCTGTGTACCAAGGCTTTAGTAAAAGTCCTTGAAAAAGCCTCCATGAGCCCATGTATGAATGTTTCTCTTGGGCAGATAGGAGTAGGATTGCTGCCTCATAAGGTATGTGCAGTCTGAAGTGTCACAGGTTAGGAAGGTTGGGTGAGTCCCTGCCTTCACGGGCCCCCAGCCTGTGTCTTGCTCAACACGGGATCTCCCAGAACCAGCATGGTATCTACCACGGGGCATTGCCCAGCAGGTGTGGGGTGAGCTGGACTGAATCAGGGGTGCCTAAGAAGGAGGGGGAAGCACTGACCCAACCAGTCAATAGGATAGGGGTGGTGAGGGGAGGCAGGGGTAATGATGTGCCCGGCCCGAGTCTCCCTTTGCTTCACTGGAACGCTCAGGGGTATTACTTGGATCACTAGGAATCTAGACAAGGAGGGAAGAATTCAGGAAAGGTTTCATAAAGAGGCAGGATTCAAGATCTGCCTGGAAGCACGGGGAAGAGTTTGCGTGGCTCCAGGGAACAGAATTAGATATGGCAGGAGTGAGATTCATAGAGCCGTCACAAGTGGAGAGAGCAAAGGAGGGGCTTAGTTCTGGCTGGTGACAGTTCGGGTGTCTGCGCGAATGTCTGAGGATGTCCACTCTGCTCAGGCGGAGGCAGACGCAGCTTCCCCGCCCTGCCTGCGCAGAGATCCCTCCCCTCGTGAACAAAGCCGGGGTCTCCTGCCCCTCCCCACCCCAGGCTTACAAAGCCCTCGGTGGGCTGAGCGTAGCGCTGTGGGCTTAACCATCCCCCAGAGAAAGAGGGAGTCTCGACAGAGACAAATGAGACGCGACATCCTCCTCGCTCAGCCGCCCGGGAGACCCAGACACCCCCACGCCCGTGACGAGCTCCCCTCCTCTGCTCCCTCATTATCTTTGCCGGGGTGTCCTCAGGCCAAAATAAGGCACCCAACCCCTGCCGGTACCTGGGTATCATTATGACAACTCCCACTTGAAATTATTTGTTTTTCTCTATTGATCTTGGTTCGACACTGGAAAAATGTATTCTTTGTAAGGCATTCCCAAGGGCTTAATTTGTCCATGTTGGAAGCCTTTTTTAATAGGATTCTGCCCCATTGTTTATTCTGCACATTGAGTTCCGAGAGCTGAGAATCAGCTCTTTTAATAGAAACTCATGACTGGGGTCCCTCTGCATCAGAAAGCAGCTACCGGCACTGCAAGGAGGACACAAATGAGGAGGCTGCCGAGGGCCTGTCTGATCAGAAGGCCCCTTGGGAGGCAGGGTTGCCACCCAGTGCCCACCAACCTCCTCCTGTGGGGGAATGCCTGGGGGTGACAGCCACCAGGTTGGTCAGAGAGCCCACAGGCCTGGAGCCTGCACCCGACCCCAAGCACTGGTGAGCCCATCCCCGACTAGACAGGGCTTTCAGAAGCTCTTCCTATCTTAAGTTGTCCCTAGGCTCTGAGGGCAGTGTTTCTCAAAGTGTGACCTACAGTACCCCAGGTCAGAATCCCCCGGGGTGCTGATGTAAATCCAGGTTTTCAGGTGTCCTCCAGACAGACCTGCCTGTCATGCGGCCCACACCTCAGGGGGCCCCTCTGTCATGGAGAGCCTTCCTGTGCCCAGGCCTGGATTCCCAGCGCCACCGAGGTGGGAAATCCCAATACAGGACCAGGCCCTGTGTGAGTTCCAAGCCCCATTTGTTTCTCTTCCTCAGAGACTGTGTACCTTCTCTCTCTTGATCCCAGGGCCTTCGAGAGTTGACCAGATGTCCCAAAGAGCTGCAAGGACTCAGACCAGTGGGGTCATCCCCAGGCCCCACAGTTAGATCCCTGTACCTGGCAGGCAGTCTGGCCAGTGAATTGCTCTCACTGGGCAGCAAAGCATGTCTTTCATTAGATCAAGGAAGATCAGACCAGCAGAATGGTGCTTACACGATTTTGAGTGACTCAAAGTGTTCTGCCTCACCCGCAAAATAAATACATAAATAAATGAAGTCTTGGCCTGGGGCGCCTGTCTGCCTTAAGGCCATCCCTGCCTCCAAACTGACTAAAATAGAAGTATTGAGCATGAAGCCCAGGAATCTGAATTTTTACAAATGTCCCAAGGAACTCTGACATTCCCTGAGGTTTGGGATTTGCTGAAAGGGTGGTGGTAAAAGGAAAAGTGCGTGGTTTTTAGAGTTACTCAGAACTGGGCCCCAGCCCTGGTTTGCAGTTAACCGGCTGGGTGACTGTGAACATTACTTACCCTCTCTGGGTCTCACTTCACACTCATAAACATTTTTGCTCCAGCATGGTTTTTAGAGCTCTTTTAAGAGAAAGGCAGCCTGCAAACCATGAGTATAGAAAGGCCAGGACTACACCTATGGCCTCCCCAGTTCCCAACCCACCCTAGGGCAGGCATCTAGGCCACAAGGCTTGAAATCACTCCGTCAGTTGGTCAGCAAATACGTACTGAAACCCTACAATGTGCCCAACACTGTGCTCCATACTGGTGAGGCGGAAACAGGCGTGGTCCTTTGTCTCTGTGGGGGAAGACTGGTACTGAACAGATGAATGGGAATTCAGTCATCAGTCAGGTGCAGCGGGGACTGGTCCCACCTGGGCAAAGCAGGTGGAGAGAGCTGGGACATCCTCACGCAACTTCACTGCCAATCTAGGCCCGACTGCCTGCCAGCCCCCACCCTGAGTCCTGCCTGTGTACATTCCTTGGGAACCCACAGTGGGTCTGCGTGTGGGTAGACCCAGGCTCTGAAACCGGGTTGCTCTCATGCCCCTAAACTAAGCCTCTGTCTTTGAAACCACTCTAGAGAGTCACGTTTTCCATGTAGAGAGTGATCAAACACACCTGAGAGTTGCCTAAGACAGAATTGACTTGAAGGCTATAAAACTACATGAATGAGAAGTAAAAAGCCGAGAGGGTTGGAGGCCCACAGACCTGGGATCATGTCCTGACAGCTCCCAAGATGACTTCCAGCCCCTTCTGCAAGATGAGGAGCTTGGAACAAGGCAGTGAAGTTCCAAATGCGCTCTTCACGCCTCTAGGCTCCCACAAAAGTGCTCCAGGGCTGCCTGGGGAAGGTACAAGGCCATCCGCCCCTGCTAGGTGCCCCCAGATAAACTCTCCTGGAAACAGATGTCCGAAGACAGTCTCTGTGGTGGTGACGCCACAGAACAGATGATCATGGCGCCTTTTTCTCTTTCAGCATCACCCTTAAGTCAGCCTTCATTTACATAGCACACTGTGTGCCAAGGATTCAGACAGGTCCTGCCCCTGAAGAGCACGTAGCCCAGGGGAGAAGGCAGCCAGAGTCACTGCCCAGGGCAAGCGGGTACCCATGGGGGACAGGGAAGGTCCTTCCCAGCTTGGGCAAGGAGCCCAGGAAGAGGCAGACACTGAGCTGACATTCGAATCCGGGATCCTTGGCCCTCAGCGTCATGTTTTCTTTTCCCTTTCCCTGCATCAAGTAAATTGACACAGCCATCAATGGCCATTTAATGGAGTCAAATCTCCAGGTACAGTCTCGAGGGGAGAGTGGGGCTCCAGGGACAAAGGCCCAGGGGAAGCCGACTCATAAGAACTAGTCGGAAGATCAGGGCAGACTCTCTAGCCGAGCAGGGCTTGAACAGGCTGTACTGACTGTCATGGTCATGTGTCTGCTGCTGACGACGGCCAGTGATCAGGGCATTCTGCTTGTCTGCCATAGCACCAGTCCTCCCACTAATGATCACTCATATTTATTGAGAACCCCATTACCCAGGGGAGTCTGAACTACATGGCAACAATAAGTAGCTCTAAAATCTCAGGGGCTTAACCCAACAAAGATTTGTTTCTTCCTCACACAGCCTTCCTTGCAGATCCTGGCAAGGATCCCCTCAGCCACACAGCTGACAGGTGCTCCGCCATCCAAAGCCACCCCATTGGCTGTATGTGACCTTCCGGGTCACCACGGCAGCAGGAAAGACTGGCAAATGGTGCCCTGGCTTTCACGACCCGGTTCAGAAGTGATCCATGTCACTTCTGGTCAAATTCCTTTGGCCTAGGGCTCCTGGGTGATTCAGTTGGTTAAGTGTCTGCCTTTGGCTCAGGTCATGATCCTGGGGTCCTGGGATTGAGCCCCACATCGGACTCCCTGCTCAGTGGGGACCCTGCTTCTCCTTTACTTGCTCCCCCTGCTTGTGCTCTCTCTCTCTGTCCAATAAGTAACTAACTAACTAAAGTCTGATGGCTTGAACCCGGCACTTGTTCCACTCAACCACAGGCGTGGTGGGTGGGAATGGCTGTCTTCCATGTAGCTGGAAGGGGGAAAAGCATTAGATGGGCAGTAGCACTCTCTACCCCCACCACTGCTTCTCTGCCAGACATTGATTAAAAGCACCTTACCCAGATTATTTCACTGACTCTTCACAACAGCCCCCGTTACTTATAGGGAAACTGAGGCACTGAAAGTATGAACAGAAAGAACCTACCCAAAGCCACCCAGCTAATAAGGAAAGACTAATACTTCAAACCCAGATGTCTGGGACTTAAACTTCTCTCTACCTCCTCCCAGACTCCCAGAGGTCATTGGTGCAAGAAGGCTTCAGAGATGGGTCACTTATGGTCAGGATCCGTTCACCAATTAGCCCAAGAAGGACATCCATGCCTTCTGGCATTAGACAGATGGGAAGAGAGACACCATGCTTCCCAGTGGCCTGGGACCAGCCTCAGCCCATTGGGATGAGAAGTCACCAGACTCAAATGTTTCTCAAAGAGGGAGGGAAAGGGGGAGGTGGCATGGAATTGCAAATCTGCCCTGAGCGGCTTCTGATGCCATGAGTGAGCGAGCGAGCAAACGGGCTTCCTAGGAACCGTGCAGCTCATTCAAGGGCTCTTCAATCACAGATGCCAAGAGCAGAGAGCTATGAACAGATCATGACTGTGGTCCAATCCGTGCACTGAGGTCTGAGATTTCCATTTCAGGGCAGGGGAAATAATAAGTAACCATTGACTCGCATATCCAGGTTCATTGACTTGAAAGGTCATATATTGATGGATAAAAAGCCAAGGTCAATATTTGATTTTGAGGAACAATAAATCTTGATATCCATGGAAAGAGGCCATCCATGCAGGTGTTGTTGGGCAGGACAGGGACGCATTCATGATGGGGTGATCCTGCCTCCTCTGTGATGGGTTCAGGAGGCTTCTGTGCAGAATATTGGAAAGGGGGCCTGGGTGTGGTTAGCAGTGTCAAGGTCGCTCTGGGTGGCTGCCTATTTTGAAGGAAGTCCACAAAGAAAAAGAAGCAGGCACTGTTTTCAGGACTGTCGGAGGGGCCCCACTCTCACAGATGAGAGGAGATACCCGCCCTGCACCTACAGCCTGCTCCCTACTCCCTCACCCTGCCAGCATCTGAGACTTACTTCCACTCTTACCAGGATGGGATGCTGGGGAATGGCCCCTCTCTGCTTTCCACCCCCTTCTCGCTTTTCCTTCAGGGTCCTCTTCTTCATCTCCCTTTGCCGACTCGGGTGCATTCCCACCGAAAGGTCTGCCCGTGCAGAGCTGAGACAGACCCGTCAGTATCTGCCCGTGCAGTCCGCGCTCTGGGCCCCGCCCCCACCTCAGCACCAGCTCACAGCAGGGACACCCAGACTGCCCACTGGCCAGTCCCACACTGTCGGGCCTCTCAGGCCTTCACAAGTTTGCTTAGGCCTATAGTCTGCACCCCACCCCTTCCCTCCCTCTCTCCCTGCACCTCTGCCTGGGGAAATCTCAAGAATCCCCAAACTCCTCCTTTGACACCGGCTCCTTTGCGAAGGCCTCTCACCCTCTCCTCAGACGGAGGGGGCTCCTCCATCACCCCCAGTCTCACTCCATCCCCGCTCTAGCCCTTGTTTCATCTCTTAAGCCGTTTTTTGCCCGAGTGGCCATTGGTCTTCATTTTCTCGTGATTGAATTCGAATTCTTGAAGGACCGGGCTGGTCCTTACTTAACTCTCACTCCCCACAGCCTGACTGTGGCAAACACTCAGGATGTTTGCAGAATGGATGACTAAATAGCAGGAAGGACAAATCCACCAAGTAACGGTCTCGGCACCTTGACTGGGAAGGGGCGAGCCCCCAGGCAGGGGAGAGGCGGTGAGCACAGGAGCCTGGATGCCGCAGAGCCTCACCATCCTGGACTCCTCTTCCTCACAGGCAGCTGCCCTGACGGTATTAATCAAGGCCCGGGTGTGTGGAAATATCAGTCCGCTCTGTTCTATTCAAGTTCCCTGGAACTAAATTATGTTGTCAGGATTGGACAGAGCAGGAATGGAAAAGACCAGGCTGGATGACATGGGGCTGTTAAAAGGAGATGAATGAGCCCAGTGGTTTCCATTCAATTTTTCAAGGTTTCCCAAGGCAAGTCTGACAAATACCACCTTATAATTTCCAGGCACCCTGCACGGTCCCCTCCACAGACTCATTTTTTTATTTCTGCTCGTCAGACTAGAAGGACAAGGGATCCTTCTTTCTGTCTTGCAAATGGGGCAATGGAGGAACTGGGGTGAAGGAAGCACTTTGCCCAAGGTCAAGGGCAGGCCAAGGTCAGGGCCTCAGTCAGTGACACAATCAGCAGGAGGATGCAGAAGGCTGGGTTCAAAGTGCAGTGCCCTCTCCGTCACCCCACCTGCTCAGCTTCCTCTGCAAAATGGAGCTGGCCAGACCCATCTGTCAGGGCCGCTATAAGATATCAAGGTGAAAACACACCTGGAAGCACTTTTAACTGGAACAGTGCTGTCTTTCCATCCATCCGTCCATTCATTCATTTATTCATTCATTCAACCCACGTTTACAGAGTCCCTACCGTGTACCAAACCACGTTAGCTCTTCACACTTAATGTCTATTCCCATAAAGATATAGAAAGAGGCTGAGAACTGGAGATAGGTACATACAGCTGGGTTTAATATCTGCCTTGTCACTTGCTAGCTGTGTGATGTTGGGTCAGATGTGAAACGTCTCTGATCTTCACAAGGTGGTTGTCAGGACAGGTCAGTTAAAAATAGGACAGCACCCAGCACCATCCTCTGCAGGGAGCAGGTTATAAATAAGAACTGTCGAGTCTGACTGTGTCCTGGTGACTCGTCCCTCTCTGCAGGAGGGGCCTCCGTGCACAACGTATGTGTGCGCTCGGCTTCCGGCTCCGCAGCATGCTGCAGTTGGGCGCATCTCGTAGCCCGGCGGTGAGTGAGCCTCAGCTGTAAACAAAGGACTAATTAAATTAGCATAAATGATTTTATGCAAATTAAAGACCCACGTTATGGCTGTTTATTGGTAGCCGCCTCCCATCTTGCCACCGCACACGCTTGTTTAAAATTAATGTGCATAAATGCTCCAAATATCATATTATTAATAATGATAATAATGGTGATGAGGATGATAATAAACACGGGCCTCCTGACTGGCTCTAACATCTCGGCAGGGAGTGTGCTGAGTGTCACACGCTCCTCAGGGAGGCAGCCAGATGCCACAGCTCCTTCCCTGCCACCCGGCTCTCACTGATGGTGCCATTTTGGCTTCTTCTCCTGGGTTTTGCTCACCTCTGGCCTCTTCAGATCCTGTCCATCTTTCAAGACCTGACTCAAGGTTGCTTCTCTGTGAAGGAGCCCACCCCTCCTGAGCTATAGAGATAGCTCCTTTCTATCAATTTTTGAAGCAACTTCTCCCCGGCAATCTTTCCATCAATTATCTCCTTGGACTCACCTGAGATCTGTCAAGGGGGTGGCAGGCATATTTACGATTCCCATTTTGTAGATGGACTAATAGAATTCAGAGAATAGAAACTACCCAAGGTAGCATAGCTAGGAAATTATAAAGCGGGACTACACTTCCTGTAGCTCATACATAGAGCACCCATGTGGTCAGCTGAGAGGCTGGCACAGAGTAGGGAATTAACGAGTATTTGTTAGGAAGGTAGATGTGAATGGACGAATGCATGAATAGAAAGTTTGCAGAGTGAGGTCTTTGTAATCTCTCAGTATGATAATGGCCTTCCTTTTTATTGCTACCTATCCAAGAGTCAATCCATCAGTGCACCTGTAAGTGTCTGAGGGACTACCAGATAAACATGCACTGAGTCTAAGCCCAAATATAGACGCATCCATGTTGTGCAAGGGAAGATGTACCCAGGCTTTCCCTAGCCCACAGAGCATCTTTGTGAGAGTTTTAGAAAGGCATCCCACCCTTCAACATAAGCAGGCTAGGCAGCTGAGCTGGAGTTCACTTCATCCCTTTGGCCACAACCACATGTGTGGGTTCAGGATTTATCAAGGACTTCAGAAGGTTAAGGGATTGGACCCCACTGTCTCCCCAAGAGTTCCATGGCACCTTTTCTTTTCATGATCTCCTAAGCAGGAACTTCCTGCCTACAAGGGTGAGTGTGTTTGTGTGTATGTGTGTTCTACCAGACTGTGAGGTGCTTGAGGGTCGGGGATCCAGGGTTGTAGGGCAAATGCTGGTTTGTCAAACGCTACCCACACAGGCACCATGAATAGAATTCTGGGGACCCATGAGCTTGGATGGAAAAAATGACAAGCTTCAGTTACAAATGAAGGCAACAAACCAGAGGCATATTTGCAATAGTATTTGAGATGTTTGTCAGCCGTAGAAATCGCAGGTCTTTTCCAATTCCATTAAAGTTGCTGCAGGTGTTTCAAAATGTTGAATACAATAAGGGTCAGTAGAATTTTTTCTGTAAAAGTCCAGGTAGTAAGTATTTTAGGTATTGTGGGCTGATATCCTCTGTTGCAACTATTGCAGTCTTAGACAATAGGACCATCAGTGGGTGGGGCTGAGTTCCAATAAAACTTTATTTATAAAAACAAGTGGTGAGCCAGATGATAGTTTGCTGATCCCTGATATATGCAAGTCATTACTCTAGAGTTGCAATAGTTATTTGAATCTTGTTATTTAATGCCTTAATAAAGAAGCACATAAATTATTCTATCAGACTTTCATAGTATTTTGAAAAACTGCATTTCGGTATCTTTGGTTGCCCTTATGAGCCTATTTATTTTGTTTTATGCATTTAAAAATTTATTCTGAGCTGAGATGCATAGACTTTACCAGTCTACCAGGTCACTGACCTGCTGAATGTGAAGAACACTTGTCATTTCATTTCTCTCTGATTCAGTTTTCCCCCTGCAGAATGGCAAGGCTAATACTAATAATATCCATGCCAGAGGGGTTTTGTAAGAATTCAATGCAGTTTTGAACGTACGACTATCTTGTTAACCTGAAGAAATTTAAGATATGAATTTTGCCAGTGGTGCCCACTATAGCCCTCGGCATGCAGTAGGTACCGAATAAATGTTTGTTTCAACAAACATTGCAAGTTAGTTGAGCCAAGTTGAGCCATCCCTTCCTCGAGAAGGCTCCTTGAGCAATAGGAGAGGGACAAAAGGGACGGAGGATCCTGGCGGCTCTCAGTATTATTTCACAATTGTCTATGCAGAATCCTTACCCATCATATCTACTTAGAAATTGCACTGGGGATGCAAACAGGAAGGGGGTGAGATGGTGAGTTTTGAGCTGAGACTTCCTGCTGATGCGGCAGGTTTTAAGAGCACAACTTGCGCAGTTTGTGAAAGCACATGAACCTTGAAATAGAAATATGGACCTCTTAATTCATCTCTCCGTTATTTGATAAAGTATAAAGTAAATGAATGCAGAACATTTTCCCTTTAATTACACAAGGAGAAATGGGTGGGGGTGCGTGGTGGGGGGAGAAGAGGATTGCCAGCCAGAGGCCACGGGGAAGCACTGTGCTTCCAAAGCAATTACACTGCATGGAGGAGGCCTTGGGGTTTCTCTGAGATTTCGGGTATGGGAAAAGAGGCTGAAGCTATGGGTCATGATCAGATCTACCCCAGTGCCAAGTGCCTTCCAAACAGAATTCTGAGATAGGCACTGGGGCAGGAGATTTCTGCCCTCAAAGGGCTTACAGTTCAGTTGAGGAAACAAATCTGAAATGCACAAAGCAGGCGTCATGATTGCCATATTGTTAAGACCATGTGTTCCTGAGCAGGGCACCTTGTCTCTGAGCCTCACTGTGCGGTTGTTACTGATGTGCACCAAACAGTTCCAGTTCTACCCCTGAGGAGCTGAGACCTAGCCTGGGGAAATGCAAATAAGCCCCCTGAATACATATGTCAGACACAGAGCCTCGACTCTAAACCCTGCCTCACCTCTCTCTGGATTCTTTCGCTGTCCATCCCCTTCAAACGGCCACAGCTGGTTGTTCAGCAAGCATGAGCCCCAGGCACAGCCAATCTGTGTGCAGGTAGTTCCAAGTCATGGTGTCACATTACTCAATTATTTAAAGTTGGAATCCTTCCTTCTAGGTTGCTAAGAACCCGTATTTTAATTCAATTTGATGGCGATTTGTTAAGTTAAAAACTATCCAGGATCACAAGAGGATAACCGAGTTTTAGAAAATTGGGGTTGGTTAGGAGCTGAGTTGTGTCCCCCTGGATTTATAGGGGGAGTCCTCACCCCAAATATCGAAGAAGGCAACCTTATTTGGAAGGGGAGTCACCGCATATGTCATTAGTTAAAGTGAGATCATACTGGAAGTAGGCACGTCCCTGATCCAACAGAACCGGTGTCCTTTTTTAAAAGGGGAAATTTAGCACGTGGGCACATAGAAAATGCCACATGAAGATGAAGACAGACATTCGGGTGATGGTCTCAGCCAAGAAGCGACAAAGGTTGTCGGCTTACCGGTGGACATTCTCGGGGAGGCACGGAGAAGACTCTCCCTCACAGCCTCAGAAGAAACCAGCTTTGCCCATACCTTGATCTTGGACTTCTAGCCTCTTTCTTCTAGAAAGAATACATTTCTGTTTCTGCTCCGTGGTATTCTGTTATGGCAGCCGTAGCAAACTAATACAGAGTTCTAATTTAGCTTTCCGTCTGCTGAAAGACCTGGGGGAACGGACTGGACTGGAGAGGCAGCTGGAGGCAGTTGTTGGGTAGGGGTGGGACAGCACTGGGAGCCCACCCGCCTGGCCTTGCCTCCCTGCCAGTTAGCAGCTGGGAGATCTTGACCAACATCCTGAACCTCTCTGCAGTTTCCTGCCTGCTAACAGGTCATGGAAGACTAGATGGTCTCTAGGTGGCCTCCCATTCTAACACTTGGCAAGCCCACTGCATGCACCTTTAAAAAATCATCAGGAGTTAGCCAGAGAGGTCATTGCTGAGCTATTAGGGCAATCCTAAGAGGACCCTGAAAAAAAATGTCCCTGTGGCAGAGGATACAAAATGGAAGAACATACCAGGTGGAGCCAGAAGACATTTTTGCTGACGTGGCCAATTTCACTCCTAGGGAGGATGTTTCTGAACCACTCAAGTTACGGGGACTTCGTTGAGCAGAAAGCCCAGGGCAGATGAGCACAGGTCCCGGTATTGGCCCGTCAGGATGGCGTGGGAAGGAGCACAGTTGCCACTAGAAGCCAAGGACGGATGGTCTCTTGACTGACCACATGGTAATGATCATGACCGACCCCTCGGAGCCCCAAGTCAAGAGGAGAGGAGACTGCAATCTGACCTCCATAATATCTTCTTGCCTGTGGATTTCTGTTACTGATGAAGAGTTCAGAGTAAATTGTTATTCTAAATACCCAGAGAGTCTGTCCTGAAACCAAGAAGTGGCTTAAATTGCAGGCCCTTCGAGAGCCTGGGAGTGTCCCCACTCTGCATTGCTCTCCAAGAGGGTCTCCAAAGGAGCCAGCACTACCAGCCCCCGCACCTCCCTGGCAGGCTGGGCGGCCACAGATAATGAAAATCTTGGTGGGTCTCTTGCAGTATTTACCGCTAACTCATGGAGGGGTTTGTTGATTCTTTGTGTTGTGTTGGGAGAATGGTGTGTTCTTATTTGGGGGGGGGGGAAGATAAAGGAAAAAGAAAACAGAAATTAATCCCAGCAACAGCACAGCCTGCACAGCAAAAATACCAGCTGTTCCTGGCATGAAGCTGCAAGATCCCTTAGCTGGCTGTGCCCGGCCCCACACCAAATGTCATGCGGGTGGTAAAACAGACAGAGAGCCATGCGGGTTTCTCCCACACATTCCTACCTGAGCGATGCTCAGGCTATGATCTCAGCCAAAAACAGTGGAAAGCTGATGGTACCAGGGAGGGCAAGCATCCTGCAAAGGACCAGCCAATTCATAGGTAGTAACTACGTGGTCACGAGACATTGGGCAGAGCATTTGGTCCCGCCAGCTCCCTGTACATGGGTGTGGGTTGCGCATTATCTCAGGGGCTGGGTACCTGCATGGCACCCTAGAGATCATAACCCCGGTTCTTGGTGAATCAATAACTGATTGAGCACCCCTCCCATGCCAGGCGCGGTTATAAGAGTTGGGGACCCAGCAGTAAATCTGTGAATGTAACAGCCAACAAACATCTTCTGCTCTCACAGAGCTCCTGTCCTAGCAGAGTAAAGGCGGAAAGTGACAATGTGGTCCGCAGAGCTTACAAAATTGTGAGGACTCTAGCTTACAATGTGGCTTGCATGTCACTGTCCCTTGCTAGGCTTCAGGTGGCTCACCAGCAAACGGGAGCAAAGAGGCCGGCATTGTCTTGAGAGGACACTGGTGGTTTCTTATCCAGGCTTCATTCTGCAGCTGGCTCTGTGACTAAGGGCAAGTCACTGCACCTCTCGGTGCCACAGATCCTTCCACAGGAGTGTTGGGGAAGCAAGTGGGTTAGTGCAGGTCAGCAGCTTGGCATGGTGCCTGGTGCCTGGCAAAAGGCAATGTTCAGCAAGCATTAATATTATTACCTGAAGATCATGGAACCAAGTGAGCATCATCACTCTTTCTCTCCACTGCCTGGTCTTCTAGAGGCTTCCTTCTCCCAGAGAGAAGAGAGATTTGGGTACCTCTCCCCGTTCCCCTGACATGACCCAAGTCACCTGTCCCTCCACACTGCTTTGTCCCACTTCCTGCATCAGGGAGCAACCAGTCTTGGGAGCTGCTCTCTGGAAGAGGTGTTAGGACACAGTGGGTGACAGCTTACTCTGGGATCCCCCTGGCCAAGTCCGAATCTGGGCTCTGCCACCAAGGAGCTGTGTGACCTTGGGCCCGTTAATTTAGCAGCTCTGGAAGGCTATCAAAGGCAGCTACCTCATAGGGCTAGTGGCAGGGGTGAGGTGGTGAGGCAGTGCTCAGGGGGTGTCACAAAGAAAAGGGCCAGTGCTGTCGGCAATGGGGATAATTAGCTCCTGACAAAGCCCACAGCACAGACGAGAAGAGATGTGTTGTTCTCTGACATGACTGAGCGCTCTGTCCCACTCCAGGAAGAAGACAGCCAACCCCTGGGAAGGCCTGGGGCAGCCTGACGAGCATTTTCATTAACAGCCCGAATAAGGACATGGAAGGCCAGCTTATCAAATTTGAGTCTGACATGAATTTGAAAGGAAGGATAAATGAATCAAATGAAAGTCTGATCCAAAAACCTTTCAACAGGTAGGGATGATAAGTGGTAGCCAACCAGATGGAACTGAACAGAAGAGTCTAAGTCCTATATTTGATCCCCCCAAAGCTGACAGCACATACTTAATGAGGGACACAAGATTTAACAGCAGCAAAGCTTAGAACAGATGTAGAGTTCTAACCAAGAGTGAGTTTAGAAAAGACGACAGTGTGGCATGGCTGTAAAAAGGGTATTGCTAACATAGGCCACATTAATAAATGTATAGAGTGTACAGTAAGGGAGGTGAGACTCTCCTACCCTGAAAAATCAAAACTTGATTTCTGCTTTAGAGACCATTTGTCAAGAGATATACTGATAGGACCAGAATCCAGGCACTTGAGACCTTAAAATCCTATGTAATAGAATGTATTCTCCAAGAAACAGTCTGAGATGGAGATCTCTACACAGTGAGTTCATTAGGGAGTTCTTTCAGGAACTGCACCTGTAAGAGCAGAGCAAGCGTGTTTGGACAGAGGGAGAACGGTGCTTATTGAAGTTGGGGTGATATTCTTAGCAAAGCCTCTGCTGCCAGTATGGCCCTTCAGAGTTCCTGGATTGGGGATGGACCTTTGTACCCTATATCAACCAACCAGCAGATGTGGGCTGCTCCCAGAGAGAAGGCATGGTAGCTCCTTTTGGCCAAGGGTGGTTCCTGGAGAGGGACGTGGGTGAGGCCAGGGAACAGCACTTCCAGCAGCGTGGGAGTGAGTGCTCAGTCCCGGAGCAGCCTCTGGCCAGTGTATCATACCTCCCACTATGGTCCACCCCCTTGAGATGCACACAGTCATCTGTTTTATAGAATAACTCCTTAGAGCAGCTTCTCCTGTCTCCTAGATACTGGTGGCCTCTTCTCTTGGGGAAACTTGAATAAGAGGAGGTATAGTGGGACACACCGTAGTCACCACTGTCGCAGGTGGTCCTTGTAATCTCTCTCACCAGCTACCTATTCTAGATTCCCTTCACTAGCATCTAGTGCCAAGGCTGAACTCTGAGGTTCATCTGGCTTTATGAACCAGACGTTCATCCCTAAAGGGTCTGACTCTCTGGTTGCCATACCCTCCCCAGGCCTCTCTGTGTCACAGGGAATGCCTTCACAGGGACTGTGCTTCTCAGTTTACCATCAAGAATGGACAGGCGAAAACAGGAGTATGCCAAGCATACTCGTCCCTGTCTTTTGTCTGGAGTAGCAACGACTCTACTTCCTTCCAACGATCAAAGTTGGAAGCCTTAGTGACTTTGTGACTTAGTCCTTAGTGACTTTGTCCCTTGTTTACTAGTCTTTCAGCACAAATAAGCAGCCCAAAGAGACTGGGTGACACTATCACCAAAACTTTATTGTGACTTCCTGTGTCCCTTAGTGGAAACATTTCTCCTCCAGAAACCAGGATTTCCAGGTCCACAGAGCCAAGTAGGGTGGTGACAGGAGGCACAGATCCCCAAGAGGGTCCATGGGAGTTACAATGAGCAGAGATACTCCTACTTCTATCTCTTGCCCTCCCCCCATTCATTCTATCTGCTGGGAATAGAGCATCATTAAAAGGTCATTGGCTTAGGGTCCATGCCATACCCTAAAGGCTCACAGGCATCATCTTCAACCTAGTGCCTCAGCTGCACTTTCAAAGGCTGTTCTATCACTCTGTGGAGCGGCAGTATCTGGGGATGCAGCATGAGATGAACCCAAAGGATCTTACAATCTTCCACCTACTGCTATGCCTCCTTTGCTGTAAAGGGATCCTCTTCAATCATGGGATCCTATGTTATGGGATCACGGGTTGGTGGATTAAATAGTTCATGAACCATCAGATGTGGGGCAAACTGAAGTCCAGCACGTGCAAAAGCAAACCTACATCTAGAATTCAAGTCAGTTCCAGTCAAAATGAATCATCTGCTCCTCTAGAGTGAAAGGGGTTCAATGTAATCCACTCACCATCCAGTGTCCAGTGGATCTCCTTGAAGGATGATGCCATGTAGATGTGTTGACATCAGTCTCTGTTGCTGGCAGGGTAGGCATGGGACATGGGAGTACCTTTGATAAATAGCGAACCCATGCTTTTGGTGCCACACGTAGCCTCTAATACTTGCCCCCCTATCTTCCCTCTTCATGAATCCATCCATGCCAACATGGGGAAGGTCAGTGACAGTGGTTAGCTGACACCATGATGTCAACTATCTGAGTCATTCTGTTTACTTGATGCCTCTTCCAGGTTATATGAGCTCTAATGCATGGCGATATGTGATACAAAGTTCTTCATGTTCCGTGACCAATCCCATAGCTTCATCCACATGCTTCTTCTGTGGACCTTCACATCTCATCTTTCTCCTTTCAGGACCATGGTCAAAAGCTCAGATACTCATTTCTTCCTGTGAAGCTACTCGTGTTCTCTTTCAGGTCATTTCTCTTTTTCTACAAAAGTGGTGGCCAAGGGCACTGCCTGCGGCTCTGTCTGCTGGGAGGTCTTGTCCTCTCTGCTGGTTTCCAGGGTCACCTCTGAGTGGGTCTACCATGTGTGGTTCAAGTCAACACATATAGTTCAACTCAACACATATAGTTTAAGTCAACACATCCATGAGCAGAGCTTGGTTTTATCCCTACTTCCTCACATAGTCTTAAGAGACCTCACGCACGGAGCCACAGATGGGAGCTGAACATCAGTGGTGGACCACATGGGGCTTTGCCTCTCCTTCATTGGCAGCTTCTGGTGTCATCTGGTTCCATCGTGCCTGATCCCAGGTGTACTACTTCCAAGTTACAACAATCTTATGACTTGATGATGTTTGTGCATGAATCCAGTTCATGCTGAACAAGGTTGGCTTCACGGTCATTTCATGTCTCACGGTCAAGGGTGGCATTTGTACCAGTGCCCTGTAGCATGCTAAAAGCTGTTTTCTGAATGTCTAATTCTCTACTGCATATTGGCTTTGTTCCAAAATCTTAATGGTCTACATGGTAATCTTCTTTTTGGAACTCACCATAAACTCCACTTAGTTTCCTTTCTGGCTACAAATACCTGTAATCCTTCAAAGTCTGCCCTATCATGTGGCTCACACAGTAAGGCTGCTCAGCAAACTGATCTGCCACAGGGCTCCTTACCACAAAGGTAGGGGTCTTCTCAATTGTGGAGAATACTGCCCCCAGAATCCAAAGAGACCCACCAGGTGTTGAGCTTCCTTCTCAGTGGTAGAAGCTTTGAGATGCAGTAATTTGACTTTACTTTGGAAGAGAGTCCAAAGTAGTTGGAACACACAACTGCTAATGACCTCACTGGTGATAGTGGCGCCCAAATCTCTGTGGGTTTAGCTTCCACTCCCTGGAGCACGTGTGTCTTAGCAAGACCTCCAACTTCCTTGCTTGTCTTGCTCATCCAGTATAATTGACAGGATTTCATCAATTCCACAGATCTGTGAGATGTTACACTACTTGTCTAGACAGTTTGAGATCTTTGGGACTATATTATGGTAGAGGACAGGAGCATTGACAGGAGTTAAAGCTCCTGCCTGTCAATGCTTGTCCCGGTGAACGACCTTCCTGGTGAAAGACCTTCCATGGATGCATTTTTCCACCCCCTGGAGAGTGTGAGCTGCTCTGGGCCTCTCTCTTGATAGAGATCTGCATACACCATGCAGTGCTCAGTGCCGTCTTTCTCTGAGCCCACTCTCATCCTCTAAGACCCATCTCATTTTTGGAAGCTCCAGCTGGTGAATAAAATGGTAAAATGATGGGGCCCACCACTCCTCTCTTTTTTTAGGATAAAAGGTGGCACTAATCTCTGTATCTCTCACTGGAATGCAATATTGTTCTTCGTTTTTCATCTTTTTTTTTTAAGATTTTATTTATTTATTTGACAGAGAGAAAGATCACAAGTAGGCAGAGAGTCAGGCAGAGAGAGAGGGGGAAGCAGGCTCCCTGCTGAGCAGAGACAACCCCCCCCAATGCGGGGCTCTATCCCAGAACCCTGAGATCATGACCTGAGCCGAAGGCAGAGGCTTTAACCCACTGAGTCACCCAGGTGCCCCTTCGCTTTTCATCTTAACTGGAGGTAGGGATGGAAGAGTTTCAGAAGCTTGCACTTGGTCTTTCCCACTAGGATACCCTGTGGGACACTGGGTGACATTTTCCCAACATGGATGCAGTGGACCTGTGTGAGTCAGATCTGTGCCAGGAGTATATGTATAGCCTGACCCCCCACACACATACTCAAATGGTGGCCATGGAGGCTTCAGAATCCCGTTTATTATCAGCACCAGCTCTGGGCACTTGCCATTCCTCAGGATATAAGCCGGAAAAGGACAAGGGTAGTCATCATGGACCCCACTGGCCATGGTGAGGCAGGGTCCTTCCTTATGGGGACCTAGCCTCTCCTTTAGTCAGTAGATTCTGGGCCTGCAAATTCAGAAACTGGATGAGAGATCATGGGTTTTTTGTTTTTGTTTTTGTTAAAACTGGGACAGCAGCTTTTAGCCTCCTGATCATCCGTCTTTGACTTTTTATTTTTTTTTTGTAAATTGAGCAATACTCTTCTTAGCTGCCTAGAGGGCAAGGTGACCAATTTATCCCAGTTTGAGCAAGACTCTCTTGGTTTTAGCACTGAAAGTTCCCTATCCCAGAAACCCCCACAGTCCTGAACAAAGAAGCTCAGCTGGTCACCCTCCCCCAGGGCCATCTATCCTCCAGCAACACCTACCCATCTGCGGGTTCCACCACCACTCTGACCTCACTGCTCATGGCAATGGTGGGGCCCACCTGGCCTCTGGCCGGTAAGCTCCACCCCACTCACTTCTGCCTTTTCCTAGGATCCCAGCGGCTAGCAGGGAGCCCAGGTTTGTGGCATGGGACACTGCCTAAGGCCATGCCTAGTCTAGAGACGACACACCCAGTGGATTCCTCCCTGCGGCTGGTCCCTCCTCACCAGCACACCTGACACTGCTTTGGCAAATGGCCCGTCATCCAGGCCCCACAGCGGAACACAGCCAGCCAGTAGGTTTTCTTGCCACTCTAGCCTGTTCCCTCCTCAGAGTTGCAGATCCCCTCTCCAGCCATCTGCCATTGCAATTCTGACATTTCTACTCTACAGAGTGTGGGCCATATCTTCTTCCAAGCTTGGAAGAGCACCATGAACAGTGTGTTAGTATCATCTTCCAAGGTCCTTGTCAGGGTGTGAAATCTTGTATCAAGGAAGAGTCTTCCATAGTGATAAACTCACTCATCCAGCTTTGCATTGCATTGCCCATTGGGCACCCCCAGTGTGTCGTGCATGCCCCCCTGGGTCCTGTCAGCATGCATGGGGGTTCCTATCCCTCCTTGGACACTGACCTCCTTTCCTCCTGTGGAAGGTTCCTACTTTACTGGCTGATTTTTTATAGTGACTTGGCCCCAGTGATTGGTCCAGTGTCCCAGAGGGGATTGGAGGTAGATCTTGAGTAGACAGATGTCGAGTCTGTATCATCTGTAAGCGAGGAGGGGGCAGCGTTAGACTTCCATATCAGGGAGAGGACCACTTCGGCAGGCCGGGGGTGGGGGGCCCAGCAGGTCTGGGGTTCAAAGTTCTCAAGTTATTGACCTTGATATTCTCATTCTCAGTCTTAAGATTCCATTCCTTCCATACCTTCCCAAGGATGGTGACCTTGGCATAGCCAGCTCACTCAGGGTGAGAATTCAGAATGTCCTCTTCTTGGAGCTCCACTTAGGCTCCTGAACCTCAGCTCTCTCTTGTCTCCAGCTGCTAGAGATGTGAATCCCTTTCTCTGTAACCAGGGAAGCCCAATGACTACCACCACACGAGGCCTTCAATTGGTAATTAATCACCTACAGCCTTTTATCGGTTTTTTCAGATCCAACGATCACACTCAGCACGAGTCATTCAATCCCATTGTCTTTATAATGACTAATTTCCTCAATCCTCTCACCCTCCTGAAATATGCAACCTGCCTTGCGTTCCCTTCCACCAGGATCCTATCCCAGTTTCTCCAGCAAGACGAAGTGGTAACAACTGCACTACCGTCCTCCCAGGAGGGGAGCCCGCAGCGCAGTCTGGCATTCACCACCAGGGATAGCATCTTTGTTCCCCGCTGGCCAGCAGGGATCCTGCTCCACAGTTCCCCTGGAAGGCTGTCCCGCAGCCCACTCCTACTTCCTATCGTCTTTGGTCCGATTCCCTGAGACTCTGCCCCAAAGATGGGCGTGCAGGAAATGACTGGGGAGGAGTCCCAGATCAGCTCCCAAGGGGACTGAAAAATGCTGGATTGGGCAGACAGGGAAGTTGAACTGCCTGCCGTATAACAGAGCATGAGCCCACCCCACGGGGATTCTAGAGCTGGACGTGACTTTTCCGAGGTGCATCTATGAGTCATGGGCCGGAGTTGCCCCCGGAGAGGGCTAAACTTGGGGTGGGCCAGTCCCTTCTGTCCAGGGCAATGCCAGAGGAAGGACTCGGCTACAAGCTGGCAGTAGCCTTGGCTTCGGGAAAATGAGCTCCTCGCTCCTAAAGTAGAGTCTGAGATAGCACCTCTGCACCTGCCATGCAAGCCAGCTGAGGAAAAGCTAAAGGGACAAAGACCTGGCAAGTGAAGCTTCCAGGGATGTGATGTCCTTGCTCAGAGCTCTGAAAGGCTGCCCTGTATGCTGGAAAGCAGGCTTGCTCTGTTGGTCTTCATGGGCTTGGGCCATTAACAGGGGTGATAATTATAAGACGAATTTTGCCTCAATCAAGGGAAGACCTTCGGGCACTTCTGACTCTTAGGATGTAGTCTGGGGCAAACTGGGAGTACTGAACTCCTGGTCACTAAAGTATGCAAGCAGAGCGATTCATGGACTGGGGAAGCTTGCTGCAGAAGACATTTAAGCAACAGAGTGAGACAAAATCCAACCATCTTTATGAGCACTTCATTCCAATCTTGAACTTTGGAGACTTGGGGACAATTACTTCCTGGAGAGTACAGCAAATAAATTTTGAATAGCTCTGCTCTGAAGCATCCATGGACATGCCCCTCATCTAAGCCCTGTTTTATTTTAGGGTGCCACGGGAGACGCTGGATGGGTCTGAAGAGGGAGACAACAGGGTGGGTGGATCTGATGCCCGTGCAGGGAGCTGAGGTGTCCATGGTGATGCGGGCGGTCCTCCAGAAGGAACCCTGCACATCCGCGGCGCCAAGCCTCCCGGCTGTCACCGCGTGCCCCTCCAGCTGGAACATGCATCCGCCAGCTCTGTGCCCAAAAGGGTGCACGTCCCTCTGTGTGTACACAGACACGCACACAAGCTCTTCCCAACACAAATATATATTTAAGATTTACTGTTCTGGAAAACCTAGTGAATAATGTAAATGATGAAAGCCTGCGTCTGGCAGAAAATATTGTTCAGGCTGCCTCATTGAAATTCAGTCTCTCATGCACACTTGGTAATACACACGCCGTATGAATTATGGATTCCGGGCTTTATCTCTCACACGACACATGAATGTTTGATAAAGATTGTTTCCAATATTATATTTTGTCAAAATGCTCATCTAAAATTCAGTCAAAAATGCTTTCCGGTAATTATGCACTGACTTCGCAGGGAGCAGAGAAGGCGAGGTAGAAAGTGCCCCCTTGGTGGGGTCATTGCTGTGTGTGTGTGTGTGTGTGTGTGTGTGTCTTCTTTTACCTGGGTGTTTTGCTAAAGGCAGAAGGGAGACTGACAGTGTTGACGCTGAAATTCTTTATTCCTCCAGCACACCCTCATTACAGAACAACTACAATAAGGTCTACCCTTCGCCTTGCAGACACTTGGTAGTTGCTTTGTGCCTCCGATTATATTTGAACTCACTGCTGGCTCATTGGCAACATGGCCTCAGTCTGGCCTCCCAGCAACTCGTGTTCCCCGGAGCCTCCAGCTAATTTCTCCCCACGTTCATGAGCCCTCCTCCCTCCGCCGCCCCCCCACCAGCCACTCCTCAGCCACACGCTCTTCCTTTCTTCTGTGGCTCTTCCTCTTACTGTAGAGATGGCAAATCCCTAGCACCCAGACTAGCAGCTCTCCTCTTGCAACCCAGCATACCTCACTAGTGTTTGTGTCACTCCTCCAAACTCCACCTCGGAATCCTTCTTAACACACGGTTCTGACAACCGCCATCGATCAGATGATGATGTATTATTTGTCATTGCTATCTTTGTCATCGCTATATTACGAGGTCAAGCTCAGCTTCTGGAGAATGGCTGTTGATGACCTTACCTCTCTTCCAGTGTCATCTCTAGCTCTTCCTGCCCCACTGTCTCTGGGTTCTCAAATCCTGACATTATGCCTCTGTTCCTGCTGTACCATCTGCTCTGAGTGCTCTTCCTCCCCCCATCTCCTTGGCAAACTCCTACTCATGTGTCAAGACCTCTGTAAAGCCTTCTTCCCATCCCCTAGGCAGGGAGAGTGTCCTCTGTGATTTCAGGGCACTCTCTCTATTTATCTCTTTCCAATACCATAGAGTGTGACACCCCCTAGGGACACCCTCCATTACTAATGGAGTAAAGATGCTGTCTAGCCCAGTCACCTGGGGTGAGTCAGCAGGTGCATGGTCAGTCAGAGTGCAAAGGAAGTGTCAGATCTGTGCTCACAAATGGCCCTGACTTTCCTGCAGCTACAACACAGAAGATGGGACATTCATAGCATAGATGCTGGAAAGATTTCCCCTTTACCTGCCCCAGGCTTGAGGAAATCACTACGCATTTAGTAGCTATGGATTTCAGAAAAAAACAAGACAGGGGAACATCAGTGAAGGTATCAGAACTGACCCCATGATTGTCACTGAACTGTTCCTTTTCTCTGTGGGGGCCAGCAACCTCAAGAACCTTGATGCTTCCCTCTCCCTCTGTACTCACCACCCACCAGGAATGGGACATCCACAACTCAGACAGTCTTGGAATCTGTCCACTTCTCGCCTTCCCCGCAGCCCTACTATGCTGCAGGCAGCCAACAGCTGTCCTCAGGAAGTATGGTACAGCCCCCTGTGATCTCCCTACCTCTTTCATGCCTCCCCCAACCCATTCTCCAGCCACAGTCAGCATGCACTTTCTAAACCCAGATCTGATCACTTTGTACCTTTCAAAGAACCATCGATGTCTCTCCATTTTTCTTAGGCTAAAGTCCAAACTTCCTTCTGTGGCTTGAAGGGAAGGATTAGTACTCTTAACGTTGGATGATCAGTAAGGCCTGGGCGTCCCCCCATCAGAGGAGATGCAAGGAAACAGCCACAACACCCCAGCGCTGAGGACTGGCTGAAGATGAGCCAGAGCAGAGAAGGCTCCTGTCCTGCCCAGTTCCTATCCTGACCAGGTTCCGCCCCACCTCTTCCCGGCCCCACCATGCCCGCCGCACTCCCGCCTTCCAGCCTGCTAACTCTCTGTCTACGCCTTTGCTTTGCTATCAGGTTTTCTGTTGTCCTCACCACCCAGCAGAGAGCTGGGCGCAAAGCAGGTGTTTTAAAAAGACGTACTGGATTTCCTGGAAGGCCAGGAAAAGCAGCGGCTCCCGGGGGTCCCAGGAGCGCCTGCAGCGGCAGCAAGCAAGGCTCGAGCATCAGCCAGGCATGTGAGCTGGATCTACCACAAGTCGCATCGGGAATGGGGAAGCCTGTGAGGAGGGGTGTTGACAGCTCCTAAGCCAAGCGCTGAAGAAACGTTGTTCTATAGCCATTGAATATTTCACTCTAACTCTGGTGTAAGAATTACAGCCCCAGAGTTCAGCTATTCCCGGGAGGGCCTGGAGCAGGGAGTGTGCCAACGGGGAAAATCCCTGTGAGAATCCCCGGATGTGCTTGTCGTATAGCTCTTGGGTGTCTACTGCCTTCCTCTCTCTCTACTACAAACAGTGCCCGCCTGCCAGCTCTTTGCGGGGCCCTGCGCTGGGGGCGGGAAGGGGCTGGGGGCTCAGATGGGGACTAGAGGCTGGAATTTTCAAAGCTCTCACCTTCTCGTGGGCAAGCCAGACTAGCAAACAGGTGTATGCCGAGGGGCCGGAGAAGCGGCCAGCAGGGGATAAGAGCCCATGGGTGGAAAACCTAGCTGGGATAAAGCTGATCAGGAGAGCTTCTAGGAGAAGGAGCACTGGGGCTGAGTCCTTACAGGTAGGTAGGAGTTCGCCGAGTAGAGAGGTTGAGGGAAGGGATTGAGAGGAATTTCAGGCATCAAGAGCAACACTGGGGTGTTGAGAAATCAGCAGGAAGTTCAGCAAGGCCAAAGCCAAAGGCCATGTGAAAGGTTTTATGTGTTGAGGTCAGGAATTTAGACATTGCCCTGAGGTTCCAAGAGAGCAGTGTGCACACAGGTCCCAGGGGGAGTCAAAGCCAGAACTGGACCTTGAACTATGTATCTGCTTTGCAACTCTTTCTTGTCTTGTCTCTGAGATGGCAGTTCAGATCCTATCTTCCTTTTTGTGCATATGACGACCCTAAAGAAAGGCAGAATTCCTCTCCTCATTGAATTGGGGTGGCCTGTGGCTTCTCCGACCAATGGAAAGGAGGGCAAGTGAAGTAATGCCAGGCCAAACCTTCAAGAGAACTAGAAGTTTCTGCTTCCTTCTTGGTATATTTGCTCAGAAGGAAGCCAGCCACCCCATAAGAAGTCTGAAGCCCCTAAGATTGCCATGCCAGCCATGTAAAAAGGTCTTGTAGGGAGAGAATAACACCAGGCAGAGCCATAGCTGTCCCAGCTCAGCTCAAGCACAGACATAAAAGCCAAGGAGCCGCCTTGGACATTCGAACCCCAGAAAACCTCACTGAGGCCCCAGACAACTGGCTCTACTCCCCTTGTCACAGCCTCCGCCTGCTGAAGCTCCAGACATGGAGGAAAGACAGGCATTCCTGCCGGGCCCTGGCAGGATCCCTGACCCAAAAGATCATGAAAATAACAGAATGGGTGTGGTTTTATGTCTTAGGTTCTAAGTTTCAGAGTGGTTTGTTATCTGCAGTACATAACTGGATTGCTGACCCTTCCAGGACAATAGGAATGTATTCAGTGGCAAATAACAGAAAACCTGTCTGCAATGGTTTAAATAAACAAATAGGGAGCATTTCCTTTCACACACACACACAAAACAAAAACAAAAAGCAGAGGGTGGCTACCTAAAGTCTCTGTGGAATTAGCCAGCATCTTTAAAATTCTCTTGGCTTTTCCCTCAAGGTGACAGTACAGCTGCTGTAGCTCCAGAGATCATGTTCTAATTCCAAACAGTATGAAGGCAGAAGGGAAAAGGGCTCAGCTAGCTATCATGGCCCTTTTTTTACTGAAAGAGCTAAAGCTTTCCCAGAACATCACCAATAGACTTCAGCTCAGGGCTCTTTGGTCATATGGCCTCTCCCAGCTGCAAAAGAGGCAGAGAGAGAGAGTGCGTGTGTGTGTGAGTGTGTAATGGGACCATTCTGAGTGGCATAGACACTGATCCATTTACACTATCTCCCCAAACAAAATTGGGGCCCCATTAAGCTAAAAGAAGGGAGAACAAATATTGGATAGGCAGGCAGCCAAGCTTGTATTATCAGGGACTTCTTTTTCTTTAACTGCTTTATTGAGGTTTAATTGACATACAATAAACTATATGCCATATTTAAGGTGTGTGATTTGATAAGCTCTGACAGATGTTTAGCTCATGAAGCTATTACCACAATCAAGACAGCAAACGTATCCATCATCCCCAAAGTTTTCCCGTGCCCCTTTTCCATTCCTCCCTCATGTCCCTTGACTCCGTCCCTAGGAAACCAATGATGTGTTCTCTATCACTGCACATTAGTTTCCCTCGCCTATAGCTCACACAACTGGGTCACACAGCATGTGCTCTTTTGTCTGGCTTCTTTCACTCAGCAGAATTATTCGGAGATTCCCCTGTGATTTTGTGCGCATCAATCGTTCGTTCCTTTTTACTGATGAGTAGTATTTCATTGTATGGTTATGCCACACACTCACCATTCACTGATTGATGGATATTTGCATTGGGGGTTATTACAAAGAACCCTGCTATGAAAGCTGTCATATACAAGGCTGTGTATGGATATACACTTTCCTTTCTTTTTGGGTTGATATCTAGAAGTGGACTGGATGGATCATATGACAGATGTACACTTCCATTTTTTTTTTAAGGCCAGACCATTTTCCAAAATGGTTGTGCCATTTTACAACCCTACACTGTATTCCCAAATCATGGAAGACCTTAGCTCCTTTCATCGGTGTCTTCATTCCCCTAAGGGCTTTGGTCCAGGCCATGTTTGAAGATATCCTTTGCTGTCCTCGTGCCATAAAAACACCAAGGAAAGGAAAAGAAACAAATGCATTTCACAAAATTAATGTCCACGTTCAAAGCACTTTCATGTACATTATCTCATTTAATCCTAGAACCAATGCGTGATGGTTATTCCTTCTGTCCCCACCTTACAAATGAGGAACGGGCTCTGAGAGGCCTGGGGTTGTGCCTCTAGGTCTGTACCATTCAAAATCCCTTTCTTCTCTCCTTGTCCTTCTGGGGCTTGGACACACTCCATCTCCGAAGACGACTTCCTTCTAGAAGGCGAAAGGGAGGTGGCCGTCAGAGTACGGCAAATAGAAAGAGAGCAGGATTTGGGATAGGAGGCTCCTCCCAAATGAGCATCAAAAGCAGACCAGAATGGAGGTTGGGAATGACTTCCCAAAGCATGTGAATGTTAAGCCAACTTCTCAGAAAGCAGGAAGCAAAGGTGAGAAAGCAAATTCAAGAAGTAGAAATCATATGGCAAATCCCCAGAGGCACGAACCATCACTATACGTTCAAGGAAACCCAAGTAATCAGAGGACTAAGAGCAAAGGTACGCATGGGCCGGTCAAGAGGTGATGATGAAGAGGCTGGCAAGACCCGGGCATGAGGACCATGGGAGAAGCCAAGATAGTTGACCTTGATCCTAAAGTCCCAGGAAGCCACTGGAGGTGCTAGGCAGAGGAATGAAACAATAGGCCTGTAATTTAGAACATTCCCTGGAGAGGAAATATTGGAAAAACTTCTCTTAGAACAGGAAGACTATGGAGTGGGACACTTCAAATGCCAAGGGTTGAACGGAGAACGATAACATCCAGAATGACAGCGTCTGTGGGACTGCCAAGAGGACACATCTAGAAAGCAGGAACGGAGGTCTGCCCTGGGCTGCAGGTACAGTGGGGGTGGGGCAGGGGGATGGGATGCAGTCCTCAACATGTAAGTGGTCACTTATGCCACATTTGTGGGCAAGGTCACCAAGAACCTTGCCTCAAACTGCGTGTATTAAGTAAGCAGAGGAAGAGACATCTGCAGTCACTGGGAAGAAATGGTCAGAGAAATAGGAGGCAGCACCAAAGAGGGTGTGTCAGGGAAAGAGAGGGCAGAATGAGGGTCAAGAAGAAAGGATTGGTCAGCACTGGCCAAAGTTACAGTCAGAAGAGTTCAGAACAGGCAAGTGCCCATGGCCTTGGCTCTCAGGAAGGTCATAGAGGGCCTCAACGGGGCAGTTTAAGTGTGAGAGTCAGATGTGGGCCCTGAGGAGCAATGCTATGGTCTGGACTTAGGAAATGCACTCCCAGGAAGCCTTGGAAAATAAAGAAATCATTCATCTGCTAGAGATGGGTGTTGGGCAAGGAGGCCTCAAGACGGAAGAAACTGGAGAATGGGTATAGGCTGTTAGGAAAGAAAAATGAGCAAAAGTTGTTGGAGAAAACAGGATGCAGGGAGGATATGGCTCAGAGCCTGGTTCTGGAGTCTGGAGAACGAGGGGAGGGGCCGGCCCAAGGCAGAGGTAGCAGGATCGAGGTGAATGGGAGAGAGAAGGCAGCAGATTTTGATGGAAGTCTGTGCGCACAGGGTTGGGCAAAGGGTAAAGAAATTAAGTAGCTAAACCATTAGCTAACCCAATCAAGAAAAAAAGCACAACGACTCATAATTAGAAATAAGGATGAAGAAATAACCACATACAGAGGACATTAAAAGAATTATAACAGATTACTCAGTCTGATGCTTTGAAAATAAATGTGAACATATGGACAAAATGGGTGATTTTCTAGAAACATAAATGATGAAAACTAACCTCAGAAAAGATAGGAAATCTAAACAGTCCGATTACCAGACAAGAAATTGAGACTGTTGTCAAAGAACCACTATCCATTAAAGTACTAGAGCTAGACAGTTTCCCAGGTAAGATCGATCACTAGTACCGTACAAGCTGCTCCTGCACATTACGAGGAGAGGAGGAGGACTTTGAAATGAATCTAAGAATTCAGTGTGACAGTGAAAACAAAATCCTCCCAAAACAGAACAACGACAACAACAACAAAACACAGTCCTACCTTGAAGGCAATATAAATGCAAAATCCTAACTAAAAGACTAGCAAATAGAACACAGATGCGTTTTAGAAGAATCATGGGCCAGCACCACGTGGAGTTTATTCTAGTAAAGGCAAGGGTGGTTCTTTACGAAGAAATCAATTAATACATTTCATCATATCAAAATATCAATAGAAAACCGTACTATTTTTTATGTATCCTAGAAGATAGTTGGTAAAAATTCAATTCTGATTCTTGATGGAAAACTCTTAAGAAAATAGGACATACAGAATTTCCTTGAATATGAATTGATAGACATAGCTCATAAGTGAAATCGAAATCAGATGATCTCTGATGTCATACCGCTAGAACCCTTCCCGTGAGAATCAAGAACAAGCAAAGAAGGATGTTGCGATTCATAGCACTGGGCAAATATTCACCCCTCCCTGTATCCATGTCACTCACCATATGGTTTTGCAGGTTCTTTTAAAGACAAGGGTCTTTCTCACCCCTCCGATGTTTAGTTTGACCGTGGGATTTGTTTTGGCTCATGGAAAGTGGGCAGAAGTGACAGAGTGTCAGTTCTGAGCATGGACTTGAGACCCACCATGTATTTGTACGGACCACTCTGCCATTTCCATCACTACCATAAGAGAGGATGCCACGGTTTGTTAGCTGGTCAGGGAGGGTGGGAAACACACGGAGCAGACCTGGAGCCAGCCAGCAGCCTGTGGTCAGCCAGTCAAGGCCAGCCTGGAGCTGACCTGCCGCTGACCTGCAGAAACATGAACTAGGAAAATGATTGTTTTCAACCCCTGAGCTTTGAGAGGTTTGTTATGCAGAATTATTGTAACAAGACTTACCTGACAACCCACCATTAGACTCTTGTTATATGTTGTTGTTGACCTAGTAGCCAATGCAACTAAATAAGAGAAAGAATTAGGAAGTAGAGTTTGAAAAGAGGATGCAAAATTATCATTTTATCCATCATCTGATTATATACATTTGAAACACAAGAGAAAGACCCAGCTTCTTTTAAAGCTGCTAAAAACACTAAAAGACCTTAGTAAGAATTAACATATACAAAAGTCAACAGCTTTCCTGTATAAAATAACCAATTAGGAAATTAAGTGGGAAAAAAAAAGATCCCATTTACAGTAGCAATAAAAAGATAAAATACCTAGAAAAATACTCAACACAAAATGTGCCTAATCCAAAGGGGAAAAAAAAAAAGTTCAAACTCTACTGGAGAACATAAAGGAAGACTTCAAGAAATGAAAATACACCCCGTTCTTGGATTGGAAGAGTCCTGTTGTAAGGATTCCAATTCTCACTAAATGAATCTATATTAGTGTGATCCCAAAATACCAACAGCTAGCACACAGGCACGTGACCCAGGCTCTGCCAACCAGATACCCCCATGTGAGGCTGGGGTTAGGAGAGCCCAATGGGAAAGCAGGAGCTGCAGGTGGCATGAGATGATGGGGGAGACAGTGGAGACCCCAGGCTTTCTATTTGCGCCCAGCAGCGGCAGCCCCCAGGGAGGCAGGTGCAGTCTTCCTGGCTACACGGTCACCAGGTCAATTCCCTGGCCGTCCTGGAGAGCCACCCAGTAGCTTTAATAAACTCATTTTCTGCTCCAATTGGCACAGTAGTTTTCCTTGTTTGCAACTTCACATCCTGGCTGATATACAGGCTACGTGAACAGAATATAAGTTCCAGAAACAGACCCTGTACCTCCAGAGGAAGTATCAGTAATGATAGTGAGCATTTGTTGAGCACCTACTCTGTGCCAGGTACTGTTCTACGTACTTGTAGTTATCTCATTAGCCCACACAACAACACTGAGTTATTATGCTCACTTTACAAATCTGGTAACCAAGGTGCGTAGACGTTTCTGCAACTCATATATAATAAAGTTGACACATTAGTTCATTAGGAGAAAGAAGCATCACTCAATAAATAATTTGAGGCTAGCTAGCCATCTGGAAAAATAATGTAGGCCTCTACTCCTTACACTAAAATTAACTCCACATAAATCAAAGGAGAAAGAAAAAAATGAGCAATAAAAGAAAATATAAGAAAATGTTTTAAAATGTTGGAGAAGAGAGGACTTTTCTAAGCAAGGCACAAAATTCAGAAGCCATTAAAATACTGATAAAGATTTTACATTTACACCAAACATTTCATCCTGGCAAGGGAAGGAGTGGAGACAAACCCAGATTACAATAATTGCAACCAAGATGACAATGGGCTAATATGTATAAAGAAATCTTATAAATCAGGAAGAAAGACAACAAACAATCGAATGTAGAGAAAGGACAAGGGTATTGACATTTCACAGCAAAAAAATATATACAAATGACTTATAATCCCTCATTCTTTTACATATGGAGAATAAAATAACAATGTGCCAAAGGTGTCCCTTATCAAACTGATAAAGACTGAAAAGCTTGATAATGTGTATTGCTGAAGAGTGTATGAAGAAATGGGCGTGTCCCACTATTATGGAGTAATTGACATGTGAGGAAATTTTTCCAATGTTTTAAAATTTTCATGCCTTTACAACCAGCAATTTACTTGTAGAAATTCATCCTGCAGATACACAAGCACATTGACATAAATACATTTATATGTAAAGATGGCGGGAACATCGTCTTTAACAGCCAAATCCCAGAAAACAACTAAATGTCCATCAGTGGTTAAACAACTAACAGAGAATAGTATACAGTCATGATAAGGAATTAGGTAGAGGCATTGCCTTTAAATAGCTTTTTAAATATCCAGGTGCCCAGCACTGTATCACCTAGATGCTGTCTATCCAGTAGAACTTTCTGTGATGATGGAAGTGCTCTAGATCGGTGCCATCTAGTATGGGAACCACCAGCCATGGGCAGCTAACCATGCTTGATACGTGACAGTGTGACTGAGGAACTGCATTTCTAATCTTAATTTTTATTAATATCAATTTAAATTGAAATAAGCACATGTGACTCTGGCACCAGGTAATAGAGGCTAGAACATGCTCACATGTATGCATATGGATAATTAGTATTTCTGATAAGTCTATAGGACCTGGTAATAGTCATTACCTGATCAATAGATCAGGTGTCTCTGCGGACAAGAAAAGTCCTCTGTCCATTCATATTTTTAATATTTGACTTGTTTATCATGTATGTAATGACATAATCAGTATTGCATTAACTAGTGAAAATTCAAACAGGAAAGTGGAGGAAGTGCTTAAGTGAGCCTTGGAGTTTTTCCTGGAAATGGAAGTAGGAGTCACCCAAGAGGGAGCCTGCAGGGCTCAGGGACCATGGAGCTCCTGCAGAGACTCAGATGTGTGGGTGAGAGGTTGAAGGGCAGGGAAGGGGCTGAGTAACCACAAAGGAAGGAGTCCTAGGCACAGCTGGAGGCCAGCACTCATGAGGGACAGAAGCCATACAGCTGAATGATTTTTAACCATGGTTCGAGTGCCGACACTAAGTCAAATAATTAGATTACTCCCAAGACACATGTAAATAAAGGAGCTGAAGAGGAAAGGATGGATAGGATTTGGAAATATGAAAAAGGTAGAATCGACAAAATCTGGCAACTAGTCAGATATGGGGACTGAGTGACAGGGGCAAGTTTAGGACAGCTCCCGACTCTTGGTCTCATATGACTCAACCGATATGGGGGCCACTGGAGAAATAAGGTTTACAGGAGGAGCAGGCTTGGGAGGAAAGGTTCATTAAGTTCAGTGTTGGCAAGTTGATGCAGGTGGAAGTTTCTAGAAGCCGCCAGATCGTTATGTCTGAAGCTCAGCGGGGAGAAGTAGGCTAGAGAAATCCATTTGAGAGACAGCAAGACATGAGTGATCACTGAAGCCAAGAGAACTGGCAGACACACCTGGAGAGGAGGTGTAGGGAGAGACAGAGCCCAGAGAGCCCAGCGGCTAAAGCAAAGGGAAGAGGAGCCGGCTAAGGACACTGAGAATGAGCACAGAGGGAGGGAGGCAGGAGGGAGAACGGGGGGGGGGGGGGGGGGGGGGAAGGGCCGGGGAGGAGGCAGTTTCACGAAGCAGGAAATGGTCTACAAGGTCAGATGCCACGGAGAGGTCAGGGAACGTGGGGCCCTGAAAAGCCCATTGCATTTGGCAATTAGGAGGTCATTTGGTGGCCGCGGTGAGAGCAATTTCAAGGAAGTACTAATGAGAGGGAACACATGATTCCAGAGGGTTGATGGGTTAATGGGAGGGGAGAGTGGAGACGGTGAGGGGAGGCTCTTGTCCCGTCGGGACACTTGGCTGTGAAAGGGAGCAGACAAAGGAGCCGTATCTAGAGGGCAGGCTGAGTGGAGGACTGGAGTTCTTATGTTTGTTTTGGCGCTTGAAGAGGAGAGAGAGCAGGATTACAGACAGTGGCACAGGGTCTCTAAAGAAACCGGATGTAATGAATGAAGCAAGGTCCCTTAGGGAGGCGGGGAAGGTGGTCTCTGTGATGCCCTAGAGGCCGTGACCCAATCTGGAGGCCGCTGGGAAGGACAAGTAGGGGGTTCCGACCCACAAACCAGGGGTGGGTCAAGAGGATGGAAACCAGGTGGGTATTTTTGCTTGGTGGCCTGTTTTCTCAGTGACATCAGAGGTGTGGTCATGGGGATACGGGAGGGGAAAGGGTGGTCTTGGGCAGAGTAGGGTGGGGCTGAGCCCAAGAAAGATGCCTGACTTTGCTGCCGGTTCAGCTCAGATGGGAGCGATGAGCTTGCAGAGGTGGAAAGCATGGCCTTCCCCATCCATTCACAGGCTCCCATTCCTGCCGGCATGGACTTCCGCCTGGCAGGGGTGGGTAGAGGGTGTGAGCCCACCATGTCCAGAGGAGCAGGGGAGCATACCAGCTAATGGTGTAGGTTTAGAGTCAGACACATTGAGTCCACTCACGACTATGCAACTTGGGGCAAGTTCCTCTACCTCTCTGAGCCCCGGCACAGAAACGGGATTGATGTGTTCCCCTTCATCGGGAAAGTCCTTAGCCTAGACCTCCATACCCAGAATGTTCTCACGAAATGTCGGCTATGCCACAGTTAAAAGTATGAGGGTAGAGATGCTGAGGGGCCTAGAGAGAGGGGGGGTGGAAGCAATACTCCATGGGTTCTAGATGAGATAGGAAAGGGGAGGCAAGAGGAGTGGGGGACCAGGACTTTGGCTTGAGCCAAATCCACCCCACTGTCTGCTCTTGTAAATAAAGTTTTGTTAATCACAACCACACCCCTTCTTTATGCATCATCTCTGGATGCTTTTGTGTCACAAGGACAGAGTCGAGTAATTACAACAGTGGCTGCATATCCTGCAAAGCCTAAAATATTTACTCTCTGGCCCTTTAACAATAAGTGTGCAACCCTGTGCTAGGGGAGAGGAGGGCTAGATGGATTCAAACAAACTAACTAATTAATAAAAAATAGAACCATGGGCACGTGGGTGGCTCAGTGGGTTAACCTCTGCCTTTGGCTCAGGGTCCTGGGATCTTAGGGTCCTGGGATCGAGCCCTGCATCAGGCTCTCTGCTCCGCAGGGAGCCTGCTTCCCCTCTCTCTCTCTGCCTGCCTCTCTGCCTACTTGTGATCTCTCTGTGGCATATAAACAAATAAGATTTTTTTAAAAAATACAGGAGGAGAACATGGGAGGTTGAAGCTAAAGAATGAGACTAGAGAGAGGGTTCACGAGGTGGTGGGGGGGTAGAAAAATGGCCAAGGGAAGTGGGTGTCTGTGGCACTGTCTGGGTGAGGACTCCTGGAACTCTGACCAATGCAGGAATTCTCAGGCTCTCGTGACAAATCGATGGATCAAAGTTTGGTGGATCAACAGATTGACTTACCCACTGGGAATATGGGCAAGATCAAGAATTCAGACTTTCAAGAATAGAGACTTCCAGACCCAAAACCCAGTGCCCAGGAAGTTGCCAGAAAAGGAGTCTCCAAAATCATCCTCCCCTTCTTTGCTATCAAAACGTAGATTTTAGGGCACCTGTGTGTTTCAGTTGATTAAATGTCCAACTCTTGATTTCAGCTCAGATCATGATCTCAGGGTGGTGGGATTGAGTCCCATGTTGGGCTCCAAGCTGGGTGTGGAATCTGCTTGGGATTCTCTCTCCCTCTCCCCTCCCCACTTTCTCTCTCTCCATCTCTCTCTTCTAAAAAAAAAAATAAAAAACAAACAAACAAACAAACAAACAATAACAACAACAGTAACACTTCAATTTTGTTCAGTGACAATGTACCCTACCCTTAGGGATGCTTTGTTTAAGACCATCAAGTGATCATATTCCCTTTTCACTGACCTTTACTTTTCCAGACTGCCTTATAGCTAGAAGCAGGCCCATGATGAGTTCTGGCCAATAAGACATCTCAGAAAGTCAGGCCAGGGCTTCCTGGAAAGCTTCTGCTTTTCTGATGAGAGATAGATTTACTGGTGCTGACCTCCTCCCTTTCTTGCCTTAACACAGAGCTAATGCTTGAGGCTGTGGCAGCCATTTTGTGACCATGAGGCAATAAACACGATGGCATACATGAAGTATGCTGAGTATGTTGGAACAGAAAGAACGACCCTGACAACATCATTAAACCCTTGTCTACCATCAGACTTTTTAAGTGTCTTCATTGCAGAAAACATTTTTTTTTATTCAAAAGCACTTTGAATTAAAAAAAGCATTATTTTTTTTTCTTTTACTCAAAAGCACTTTTAATTGAAAGAAGGAAGAGACAGAAGTTCAGAGGGAGCAGTTGGGAGCTGGGAGAATGGCATGCCATGGCGTGAGGGGGAGGAAGAGGAAGCAGATGGGGGCTGCTATCAGCAGAGGGATGTGTGAGTGCGGATGAGACTGGGAAATGGGGGATTAAGAACAGACAGGAGGAGGCTTTGGAGGCTGGGTTGAGGGCTTTAGGTTTTTTGTTGTTATTATTTTTTTTTTCCTGCAGGCTATGAAAAAACCTTACTAAAATGTCTTTGAAATCCTATAGATCATAAGCTTGGTGTAATTAATATTTGCTAAACTCTGTACCTTCCAATGTTCTTAAGACATTTACTTTGCTGTATTTTCTTTACAAGGAAAAAATGGCAGTGCATTTGCATTATTTTTATGGCTTATCTTTTTTCTAATTATAAAAGCAAAGTCTCTTTAGACAATTTAGAAAGCAGATAAGCAGATAAGAGAAGCTATTTTGGGTCTTTGACCAGAAGACTATTTCAGAGAATGAAGCAGATGCGGAATGGGTTCATGGAGCTTGAGACAGGAAACAAAAGGACTCATTGTTAACTCGCCTTCACTGGATCTCAGTTTTCCCATCTGTAAAATGAGCAGGTAGGACTGCAGCTAGGGAAGTCTCCATCTAGCCTGGTAGCTCAGGGGTTCTTGAGTAAGCCGCTTCCCTGGGCTATTAGCACACACCCTGTAGACGCCCTGGGTCACAGTGAAAGCCATGGTCAATATGCACCAAACTTGTCCATCCGTCTCCTCCAGGTTCACACAGGGTGGCTGTTGTTTCCTCACTTTACAGAGGCGAATGATGACCGCAGCCCTTGGCTATCACATCTCAGAGGTCAGAATCCACGTCCCATGCTCACTTCTGCTCTCCCAGAGCCAGGACTCTGTCCCTGCAATCCAGACCTCACTTCCTCCAGTTGCTTGGTAATCTGTTCCCTGTAAGCTCAGAAAGGGTGGTGGGCAGGAATGAGGGTGACTTTGGAGATCTGACACCACAGTCCCCAGGACCACTGCAGAGACCGCCACAGTCCCTCCACCCAACGGTGCCCAGGTCCTTCCCACCTGGTTTGGTTGTGTGTAAGTCTGATGACTGAAGTGGCTCTCTTTCTCCACCAGGGCACCGCTGGGGACCAAAAGATTTAGGGAATAGCTCTGTGTTTATGTGCCTCCTGTTGAAAATCAATGGTTTCCCTCCTCGGGAGACACCCTCCCGGGCAAAATAGAGTGATTCGCTTATTAGCCACGTGCGCACTGGTGGGTGATGCCGCAGCTGGTAAACTAGTCATAGGTCGTAATGAAGCTCCCTGCTCCGGCGTCCCCGTGCCAGGAGCGTCCACCCCACACCAGCAGCAGCCGGGCACCATTTACCCCCGCGGGGCTGGGCTGTCACTCACCCCGAATTACCAGGAGCAGCCTTGACATGGAGGCTGCCTGGGGCTTCTCCAAGAGGGAGGAATTCAGAAATGCAAGTGTGAACTTCCCAGTGTCCTCCAGAGGTGGGTATGGGGCTTAGTGGCTGTGCCTGGCTGGGTGGGACCATTGCTAAACGCCCAGGAAACGAGCTACTACTCATCATTCTCCGGTTCCCCGGGGCACAGTGCCCTTGCTCATCCATTCCAGGCCACTTTGTCTGCCCCCCTTCCATAAAACATTCCACCCCTATCCATAGAACCAGAGAATGCCAGAAGGGGTAGAAATGAGTGCAGGAGACAAAACTGTTTGATGGTTTAGTACTCACTGCTGGAACATCCTCAACACTTTTTATGTACTGACTTTCTGATGCTCCCAGAAACCTCCTGACAGAGACACTGTTAGAGCGCCGTGGTAAAGACAAGGAAACTGAGGCACAGGGTAGTAGGTAGAGGAGGAGATTAAGCCATTTACATACTTAAGTGGCAACACTGGGGTTTGAACTCAAGCCTTAGCTCCCATCTGGAGCTCTTAATTACTCAAGTGCTCCCACCCACTCCCATGGTCCCTTCACCTTTGCTTCATCTTGCAGATGGGAAACTGAGGCCCCAGAGTCAGTCTAAGGTCCCCCAGCCACACAGTCCCGGATGAGGCCCAGGTCCCAGGCCATCATCCAAGGCTCCTTCCGTTGCTCCCATGATGTCGCTTGCTTTTCTCAGGCTCTCTTCTTAGAACAGCCGAACCAAGCAGATGTAGAGTTTGAGTCCCAGGCCTCCAAACCTCCATGAGTCTCCTAGGAACGGACATCCTGGGACCTCCTGCTTCACAAAATGTCGGTGACAACAAGCATGCACATACTTCACAGTTTACAAAGCCCTCAAATCACCGTATAATGCTCAGTCCTCGTGGCAACCCTGTAAAGTAAGCCTGACCATGCTCTCCCTGTTAAAGCCAAGGAAACAGAGATCCTCTCTGTGGAATAAAAACCGGTAAGTCCCCACCACGGACCAAAGGCAGGCCACGTGCCATCCCACACACCTTCTGCCAGCAACACTGTCCCTAGCCAAGCTGGAGAAATTGTCAACCTTCAACCTTATAACCCTGCCAAGATTTCTTAGAGCCCAGATGCTCCTCAGCCTCAAGCAAGAGGAGGACGAGACCCAAGTCATTGTCCCAACCCAGCAGAGCTTGCTCAGTGCACCACCCCCTGCTCACCCTTCCCAAATCCTGGGAGTTTCGGGATAGTTCCTGAGCTCAGAGATCAGGTCTCATAGGTATTACTATCCCCCAGAGCATTTCTCTTAGGGTTTGCTAACTAACACAAAGAGAAAGGAAAAAATGGAGGAAAGAAGGGAGAGGTCTTCCACTGAACATTCACTGGTTTAGACGAGCTGCACAAGCTGGTATGCACTGATGGAATTTTTATTTGCAATTATAATGCTGCCAAGTAGCAGTGTGACCTCCTACTGGTGTATTACATTCTCTGGGCCTCAGTGTCTCCATCCATAAAAAAAGGTAGCTCGATGGGCTCTCAGATAGTCAGATAGACATTGTGTGGTGTGTGCCTACCGCCCCCCCCCACTCCCCACAGGGCTACAGATCTCATGAATCAATCCCAGCTTGTTTCCCACATGTTGGGGGGGGGGGTGTTCTCAGAATCTGAACCAGACAAATGTACTTTTTCTTTTCAGTTCCCAGCATCCCGAAACACTTCTTATTGAAAGAATCCCAAAGCATATGGAGTGCAGGGTCTTAAATCCCTCATCTTATCCTTTGGGTGGAAATTTCTTTTCCCAGATTCTAGGACAGGAGAATGGGATTTAGAATGGACCCACAGGATGTTCCCATTCCAGACTCTGAGTATGACACAGGTGACATGAGGACATAGGCAGAGTTGGAGATTTCTCAAGGTAGTGCAGCAGAGCTGTCGAAGACCCAGAGACAGTGGTGACAAGTGACCAACAGTGGCCAGATCAGTGGCAGCCCTTTCTGTGGTGTGAGCTGTTGCCAGCCTCCAGCTGCCTGCGGTCCAATTTGCAGTTATCAAGGGGAGGAATGTGACCCAATGGTTAGGGCTATGCCTTTGAAGTCAGATAGATATCCATCTGAATTTCGTTGGTGCCAATTACAGGCAACATGCCTGTAGGTAAATTACATTCCCTCGCAGAGTATTGTCCTCTCCTCCAGAAAGCAGAAACAACAGTAAGTGCTTCGTAAGGGCTGCTGTGGGGCACACACAAGGTACTATGAGTGGCGTTTCTAGCCTGACACCTAGGAGCAGCTGAATAAATGGAAGCCACGTGAATGCGGAGGGAGGAAGAGATGGTTCCAGAATGGGTGGCTGAATCCAGGGCCAATACGCCCAGCTGGAAGCATCCAGAACAGCTGTCCTGCTGTACAGCAGCTGGGGAGGGCCCATCACAGAGGGTGTGCTCCCCCCAGGGAACTGACCTTCTCAGGAAGAACTGACCTTTCTCTCCCCGGGGCTGCCTCACCACTGAGTTTTTGCCCTTGCAGGAAGCTCCGAGGTGTAACAGGCCGATGCCTGCGGGAGAGCAGACAGGCGTGGGGCGCCGTCTGCAGCCCTCGGTGTGTTAGCAGACTGGCCTCAGCTGACGCTGATTCCCCCAGATGGAGACTTCTGGTCTCAGGGCGCGCCAGGCTGGGGCAGCAGGCGTGCCAGGAGCCTGTTCCTGCGAGGGGTGTGCCAGCTCCAGGGGCCAGATGCTCCCTCCAAAACCTTCCATCAGCGATGGCATCTGCTCTTCTCCCAGGCTGGTCCAGCTGCCACCCGGGCACGAGGCTCATCGCCCAACCCAGACCCTTCTTTCAGCCCACCCCCACCCCACGCATTTCCTTGGGGGTCACAGATCGTTGTCTTTCCTCGGGCATCTGTGGCCTCTCGCTATGGTGCCCCCTCTGGCTGCCTCTGGTTCTGACTGGAATTTAATTGGGAGCTTGAAAAACCCTGATTGTTTGATAATTATAAGGCAGAGAAATTACCAGGGCATCAAAGGTTGCTCCCAATTGCTATATTAATTGTCCTTCGTTGTCTCTCGATATAAAAGACCACTTTACGGAGACAAAAGCCAGCCAGCTTTTAGTTCACGGCCGCCTGACAAGAGGAAGAGGGGTCGTCGCTGGCTCCCATCCATGTCTTCCCAGACAGAAACCTTTGCTGCACCGGGCCCAGCACAGCCCCCCGCGGAGACCCACAGCCAGGCCCAGCAGCTTCCAGCCAGGACCAGCCCAAGCCCCTCCCTGATCATCTCCTGACTCAGTGGCTCACGGGGAGGGGGGGGAGCCCCAGTTCTTAGCTGCGGGCTTAGATGTACTTTTCCTCGAGGACTGATGAGTAAGTGCTAGTGGGGACCCTGGGGATGAACAGGCAGCGTTTATGGAGGATATCCTGTGTGCCAGGTGCCATGTCAAGTGGTTGACCTGCTTCTCTTTACAACAAGTGATGCCTGTGATTTTTTTTTCCCCCATTTTGCAGCTGGGGCTCAAAGAGGTGAAGGAACTTGCCCAGGATCACCCAGCCATGACACGCTGGCACCAAGAGCAAACCCTGGGCTCCTGCACAGAGCTCTTAGCCACCCTGTGGTCCCACGCTCTGAGTCTGTGTATGTGCAAGATGTGTGTGTGAGACTATGCATGTGCATGAGTGTCCGTGAATGTGATGGGGGTACACAGAAAGGACAGTATCTAAGCAGTGAGCCCGGTAGAAAAAGGACTAAGCAAAAGGCATGAATGAGACCATTGTCGCAGAGTAACCATATATTTGATGTGTTTATTTGTAAAGGATCCAGCCGTGCCTTGATTAAAACCACTGGGGACTGGAGGTAAATGAACCTGTGTTTGAATGTTCCCATCCCTTGAGCCCCTATTTGTGTCAGGCCTTGTGCTGTGTGCGGCTAGTGGCCTGGAGAGAGTCAGCCGCGGTGTCTGTCCAGCAGGCTCCCTGCCTGGTTCGAAGCCACAGACACAGGGCAGGGCTGGCGTTGTCCCCTCCAACACCATCATCATCCTGCCTGGACAGCCTCAGCCTCAGCCTCAGCCTCTGTTCTACCGGGGAGGACGTGGGAAGGCTGGGTCGAGCTGCCTTAAGGCCATTAATTTTTTATAGCCGTTTGCTGGCATGCTCGCACATCAGTGCCTGGCCAAGAGCTAGGCTTAACCAACAATTGATTATCCTTGGAATCAACAAGGCTCTGTATCACTAATTCATAACTTGGCTTTTGTTCTGCAACCAAGGCTACATTCACTAATAAAAAGAGGAACCATGTGTGGAGCCCTTCTCTGGCCGGGCCCAAGGGGGCCCATCCTGGTCTCCAGAAAGAGATCCTGATCCCATGTTGTGGATGAGGAGACTGGCCCAAGATGGGAACTCATGATCTGTCCCCATCACACAGCCTGTCAAGGGTGAGGCGTGGAGGGGGCCCGGCTCTGCAATGGGACATCATCGGATCCTCCACCTTTACCAACAACATATGTGGATTAGCTGCAAGTCTTGAGCTTCAAATGAGAGATTCCAAAGGAAGCAAACACCAGTGCTGGAGCCAGAGTCCGTCCAGCCACTAGGGATTGTCACCGGGCCGCTTGCCAGCCCCCGACCTGGGCACGGGCCTCGGGAGGTAAAGCAGTGGGTGCATTTCAGCACCGGCTGTTTCAAACCTACAGGTAAAAGTGCAATTTACAGCAAAGTCTATTCCCATCCCTCCAGCTGTGTTCCAAAGGAGCCTTTTAGATGTAGCCTGTCTTGGCCAGTGGCCAAGGACCATCAGGGTGTCTCAGGAGCATCAGAAGTACCGGGAAAGGAAGGGACAGGGCATCCAAGCCTTCCATGATAAGTGTTTTTCCAAGTTTAGGACAGAGTTACCTTCGGTTGTTAAAATTTAGCTTAGTACTTATTTCAGATATACTTTTATACTTAAACTCTCTTTTATATATACACTTATATACATAAAATACATAATACATAATATATAGAAATACATAATAGTGCATTATATACATATAATATACATTACATATATAATCTATGTATTGTATATATATGATATAAGTAAGGCCCTCATTCTGGTCCTCGAGTCTACCAATCATCCTCAGTCCCCATCTCCGCACGGCTGCTTCCTCCTCTAGAAATGCTCTCCTTCCAGAACTTTGCGTGGCTGGTTCTAGCTTATCATCCAAGTCTCAGCTTAAATATCCCTTCCTCAAAGAAGTTCTTAACCCCTCCAACTAAACCAGTCTGTGGTAGCTCTACTTGTCCTATTTTCTATCCTAGCTTTGATATCTCCTGTCCAGAAATAAATACTGTTTTATTTGTGTAATGTGTCATGTCCTCCGCGAGAGTATAAGCTCTGTGAGGGCACGCAGGAGAAGGCCTGCTCATCCGTGTGTGCCCAGCACCTGTCAGGAGTCCAGGGTTGTTTTGGTGAGTGAATGTATCAATGAACGAAAACCTCCCGGGGACCCAAGGAGCCTTGCCATGGAACTCTGCACCCCCAGGCATAGTGACTTAAAGGCAGGGACGGTGATCCTTCTAATTTTACAAGCCATATATTCAGATCTGCATCTTGGTATCATGAGCTTAGTCCAAACTACTCCGCTCTGACCCAAGCAGCGCTGATGAGAACAACTTTCGGGATGTCCACTGGGGGGTCCAGGGACAGCTCAGATCATCGGCTTCAGGCAGGGCCAGCTCTGAGGAAGCAGCACTCTGCTGGGAGAATGGGTCCGGCCCAGTACAGTGGTGCTGGTGTGGCCTGGAGCCCCCGGGGTCGGCTGGGTGAGCAGCTATAGAGAGCAATCCCTACGGGCTGTATCTAAAACTGCAGGAAGGAACCACACCCTCAGCCAATCCCAAAACACCAAGGAAGAGAAGTTTTCAAAACTCCAAATTCCCCATGGTGAGAAGGACTTGGAGCAGGTGGCGTGTGCTCTGCTCAGGAAAGAACCAGTACCTGGACTGTAGGCCACTCGGGGTCAGGCTCGACACTGAGGCCCCCACAGGCCCCGGGGGAAAGCGTTCTCGGACACATTGTGGATGGGGTTACCATGAGCTTCCAGGCGGAGATGGAGTTCCGAAGCCAAACGTGAGCCAAGCCAGGGCGCACGGGGCACAAGGACTTGAGGGAGGAGTCCGAGCCTGGCCCGACGCCAGGTCGAATCAAAGGAAACAGCAAACCAAGGTGAGAGCCCACTCAGGAATCAGGGTCATGGAAAGTCTAAATGCACTCAGGGAAGGAGGCCAAGGGCCCAACCCTAACCCTAACCCTAACCCTAGGGCTGCAAGGCAGTCTGGGCTGTTCCCTGACGGAGGTGGTCAGAGCTTCCTCAGAAGGGCCTCCAGGGGCCGTGGCCTCCAGCAGCCGTCCCTGGTGGACATCTGACAGGCCGACTGCGGCAGTAGGCATGGGCGGGAGCCCGTTTGAACTTCCTCGGCCCTGTATCTGAGGCGGGAATTAAACCGTTCTGTTCTACTAGGGCGTTTCATTGACTTCTGGCAAAACACGATGTCCTGCTTCAAAGGAAAGGAAACACACAGGCTTAGGAGGCTCGTTGGACATCAAAGCGCTATTAGAGAACAGCATTCTGATGAGCTAATTGCAAATGCACCCTGGGCAGACGGAGCACGTTTGCCCAGGAACATATGGGCTCACACATCCAGGCAGAGGGTGCCGGGGACAAGATGTGTGCAGGGCTTTGGTGAACCCAACGTGTTTGCAAAATAATTCAAGACATTGCCTCAGCCTGGCCTGCTCTCCCCTCCCACATTCCATCAGGCTGTGGGGGTGGAGAGCAAGATTCTCGGTGCCGCTAAAGAAAAAGCCCCCAGGGGGCAAATAAGGAAGCCTGGGCCCAAACAAACCAGAGCATTCTCCCCCCAAAACCAGAGGGACCTATCTGTGGAGACAGCTCTTTCTTGACTCCCAGAGGTCCCTCCGGACTGCGCGATCCTTAATGAGAAGTGGGGTGCCAGTGGGCAGGGGAGTGGGCCATTCCCCTCCTTTCTATCCTCCCTAGCCTCACCTATCCTGTCCAGGCAGGAGACCTTACCCTTTTCAGTCCTGAAACAGTTACAGTCTCTTCTGACACCAGCATTAATTACAACAAGCCCAGGAACCTGGGGACCCCCCAGCCCGGGTCATCTAACCCAGGGCTCCCCCGGGGGTCAGACCAGTTGAGTGGGTGGTCCCCTTATCCTCATCCAGCAGAAAAAGTTCGGTGACTCCAATTCTATCCTGTTTATATAACAGCATCAGGCATAAGATTTTCCTCAAAAAAGAGGGAGCTCCAGACTGTTAATAAAACTACTTCTCTGGAATAACAGCTTCATCTTACCAGTTGGGGAAACTGAGGCCGTGATGGCATGATGGCCCCGGGCACACAGTGAGTCAAGGACGGGGCCAAGTTTAGAGCCCAGGAGCCCAGCTTCAGGCCAGTGGTCTGGCCACCCCAGCAGGCTGCCACAACTGGTCAGGTTCAAGGGACTGGCCCCTCAGTGCTAGGCTGCCTGGACTCTTGAACACCTAAGCTCCCCTCAGCCCCTTAGGGGACCTTCCTCAGCAGGACATGAGTCTCAGCAATCAGGAGGGCCCTTCACTGTCACACTCCTGCCCTCCAGGCTGGGCTGATGAAGTGCAGAGGCAGCCAAGAGACAGGAGAGAGCTTCCCAAGAAGAGGGTAGGGAGGCGAGTGGGAGAAACGGCCATGGGAAATTGCTGTTAGTTCTCCTGTGTCTCCTCAAGAAACAGGCTAAGCAGGGAGGGAGGAAGGAAGCTGGAGGAAAGGAAACAGGGAATTACAAAGGGCCTTGGAGGTGGCCTTGTCCTGCCTGTTCATTGGACAGATGGGAAATCTGAGATAAAGGGGGTGGGGGAGCCCAAGCCAAGGTTCCCGGCAAATCTGTGGCTGTCCTACCCTGCATGAGGCAATCCACAGGTTTTGGGCATGTGGGATAAGATCCTAATTTGGGTGTGTGGCTGAGTCCACACAGTGTGGGCTTCCAGCCTCCTCTGCTTCCCTCCCCGCTCCCTCCTGGCTCCTAGTTAAAGCCTCTCAGCTTCTCGCTTCACTGTTCTTAGCACGGTCTTAAGTGAGAAACTTATTTGTATGACTCTTTCATTCATTCGTATCTCCCCCTGCCCTAGACCATCAGCTTCTTAGAGGCAGGAGTTGGTACACTTTGCTCACTATAGAGTCCTCAGTGCTCAGTATATATCAGATGGATGGATGGATGGATGGATGGACGGACGGACGGACGGATGGATGGATGGATAAATGAGTGTATTAGGGCTCTTTCTGAACTGAAAGCTTGTCATGGCTCTTCCCCAGCCCCATGATCTCTCTGGGAGGTCTTTCCCCAGTACTGAAGCCTTTCATAATCTGACCCCAGTTCTTCCTGCTCTCATTTCCTGCCACGAGTCTCTCCATCTCTGTCACATGCTACACACCATTCTGGTTTGTAGGTGCTATCACAGGCCTCGGTAGCTTATGGTCTAAAATAGCTCCCTCCCCTTTATCTAGATGGCAGCACCCTATTGATTCTTCTATACCCAGCTCAAATGTCCCTCTTCCCTCCCTGGGGAGCCAGGCCATAAGCAGCACAGATGATGGCTCCCTCCTTGAAAACAGTGTGGCAGCCAGGGCAGTGCACGGGTATAGAAGATAAAGATTTGTTTCCATATTTGAGTCTGCTATAAGAGACGAGGCCTGTTGTGGGATAGGATGTATGACTTGCTAACACTGTGTACCAAAATTTGGGGTTTGACCAGTGGGAGGGCTCAGACCCCTTGGCTCCTGTCCAGTCAGTGTCCCTTCCACCACACATGGATCAACTTCAAATATTCCATCCCTTCCAACATTCTCTCTCTCTCTGTGTGTCTCCAAACCTACCATATCTGCCATATCTGGTACCTTCTCTTGGCCTCCCTCTTGCCTACCATCCCTCTGGTCTTCTCACCCCTGAGCAAGGAGGGCCCAGCAGCAAAGTTCAGCTGATGTCCAGATAGGTAGGCTGGTGCTTTTGGGCTTGGGCCAGTCATACTCAGAGTCCCCTCCTCCCAGGAGATCTTGGTGATAGATCTCAACAAGGACCTTGTACATCAAAGTTTTAAAAGCATTGCACAAATCTGTCTGGTCTATGCAGTGTTCTTCTTCAAAATTAGTATAAAGATTTCCAGTTTCTCCTGAAAAATTAAAGATCAAGCCTTTCTGGGGGCACCTTCTAACAAGGCACCAATTGGGGGGAACTTTAGACTGAGCCTGTGGGCTCCAGCCTCCCGCAGACCCCATCACCCCTCCTGGCTTCACTAATGACCAAACCCGGCCTGGCTCCCTTGGGTATTCAGGTTTGTGTCCTGGAGAAAGTCTTGGGAGACTTTCTTTGCTCCTAACTCAGATCACTTCTTGCCTCTCATTTGCCCCTAGACACATACACACACGTGCACACACACAAACACACACAGAACAACTCTGAACTGGGATACGGTGGAACCCAAGGACATAAGAAGGGGAACCTCCAGGAAAGGAAGGGGAAAAGAGTATAAAGATGGGTTTGGAGACAAGAATGAGAATGCAGGGCAGGAACACACCCATGCACAGGAAGTCAAGAATGCAGTGGGAGGTGAAGTCTGTGCTCCCGTTGAACTTGAACAACAGGCCAGTCCACTAGGACCTACCATCCTCCCCTTCATTGAAGACAAAGACTGAGTCTCTGCAGGGCGGTAACAGCAGGAGAACATCAGAGCTCCAACCCACAGAGTATCTACCATCACCGAAAATGCCAACCATAACTGTGGTTAGAATGTCTGCTGCTGCCATTCACTGAGGGCTTTCCAGCCACTGGGGACGGTGTGAAATTCAGTTTGCAAACATGATTACATTACATTTCATCCTAAGGATGAGCATCCCTGTGGCAGGAAAGCGAAGAGTTGAAGAGCGAAGAAGCCTGCCCAAGGTCCCACAGCCAGCGAAGGGCCAGATCCAGGCAGCCCTGGTCTGGGTCAGCTTTGCTCCCCAAGGGCGGCCACACCCCCTACATGCTCAGTAGAAGGGGGCTGGCCTCATCACAATACCCTCTGCCTCTCCTTCATTCAGCAACCTCCCCCAGTTAGATGGGTTTGAAAATGAGCCCTTCCCTGACTGTCCCAGCCTCTGAAGGCTGAGGCCAATCTGAAGGGAGTTTGAAACATTTTAATAAAAATCCTAAGTCCATACGGTAGTTAAGAGTGTGGATTCTGGATGCAGGCTCTGCCACTTCCTAGCTGAGTGACCCTGGGCAGGTCACTCAACGCCTCTGCCTCTCAACTTTCTCCCTGATACGGTGGGGGTAATAATAAGAAGAGCAGTGATCAGAAGCATGCCGTCCTCATGGGGTGTCAACAGTGGGGAGCCGCGTTCGGAGTAGCCAGTGCCTTGACTGGACCAGCACTTCTTACAGCAGTTCTACTTTCCTCCTTCTCATTCATCCCCACTTGCTTTTCTCTCTCCTTTCAAACAAGGTGGGGAGGAGAACCCCCTTCCTAAAGCCCTGTCCCTAAATGGTGAGAGCTTGGCTTCCTGGTGTCTCCCTGTTCTGCCCCCGGGAGCCCCAGCGGCCACTCCTGGCCAAATGAGGTGGGACCCTCGGGATGCCATGTAGCAGCCACCCCTGAGCTGGCCTCTCAGGCACGGTCCCTGGAACCTCCCAGACTTGGCCCCCTCAAAAGCCACGGAGGCTGCCAGTTCGATGGGAGGCCATAGAAGAGGCAGTAATGGCCAGAGCTCACAGGCTCAAAGACCTATAGAAGGTGGGGGGTTCTGAGTGATGGGCAAGTTCAAACCCCTCCCTCCCTGCACCTCTCTGGAACCTGAAGGTCAGAAAGGGCAGAAGGGTCCAAGGTCATACAACAGGGAAGTGGCAGCAAGAGAGTGTTTCTAGGAGGGAGGAACCTGCCATTGCATGGATCTTTGGCTGAGAGGACCCAGAAGTGTCCTCTAAAAACCTCTGACCTGGGCTTGTAAACACAGAGGCTGACAGGGCTGCGCAGGTAATGTGAGTGGAGGGAAAGCCAGGCAGGGACTTTGAGGAGCCAAAAGCCCTTGTTCATCTAAAGGAAAATGCCCCTTCCAAGGTCCAGACACTATTTCTTTAAAGTAGTTTGGTTGAGGCGTAATTCCATATAACACCATAGAACTTCAGAAAACATACCGTAGAACTCACCCGTTTAAAGTGATCCAGTTCTTGTTTTTTCATATAGTCACAGAACTGCATGGCCATCGCCACGATCTAACACAAGAGCACTTTTGTCACCCCAGGGGAAATCCCATGCCCATTGGCAGTCGCCCTCCCTTTCCACCCCCCTCCACCCCCGCCCACAGCCACCAGCCCTGTGTAAGCACTAAGCTCATTGGAGTTCTTTCAATTTGCCTATTCCTGCCATTTCATATCAATGAAACCATATGGTCCACGGCAACCATCTTTATGACTTCCTATGTTCTTAATGAAGCCTACGTCAGGGTTGCATTCCTTCTCATTGTCAAATACTGTTCCACTGTATGGATGTCCTACACTGTGCTCACACACTCCCCAGTTGAGGGACACTGGTGTTGTCTCTCCTTTCCTGGCTCTTACGAAAAATGCTGCTTTGCTCACTCAAGCACAAGGTTTTGTGTCAGGTTTTCATTTCTCTCCTCTGCGTACCTAGGAGTGGATGTAACCGCTGGGCCACGCCAGAACTCTACAATTCACATTTGGATGAATTGCCAAATCACTTTCCGGAGTGTCTGCTCTATTCTACACTCCCAGTAGCATGGTAGCCGGGTTCCAGTTTCCCCACATCCTCCACGCCCATCTTTTTGGTTGTAGCCGTCCTGGGTTGCTTTGGATTTGGTTGCTATGCTTTGGATTTGCGTTTTCCTAATGACAAAGGTGTTAAACATCTTTCCGTAGGCGTATTGGCTACTTGTGTATCTTCTTTGGAAAAAATCTCCATTTAGACACATTGCCCATTTTTTAATTAAGTTCTGCTTTTATTATTGAACTGAAAACCTTGCTTATTATATATTCTGAATAGAAGTCCTTTATCTGTCTACGATTTGCAAATATGTTCCCCATTCTGGGAGTTGTCTTTTCACCTCCTCAATGGTGCCATTTGCAGCACAGAGGCTTTTAAATGTAATGCAAATCCAATTTATCTAATTTGGGAGAAGCACTTGTACTTTTGGTATTACCTAAGAAACCACTGACAAATGCAAGGTCAAAAACGTTTATGTCTTTTCTTCTAAGAGTTTTATCATTTCAGCTCTTGCATTTAGGTCTTTGATCAATTTTTTTATTATTAATTTTTAGATGTGGTGTGAGGTAGAGGTCCAAATTCATTCTTTTGTATGTGGATATCCAGGTGCCCCAACACCATCTGTTGAAAAGCCTACTCTTTCCCCATCCTATTGTCTGGACACTCTGGGCAAAAACAATTCCCTTGACTACAAACCTGCGGGTTTATTTCTAAGCCATCAGTTCTATTCCATGGATCTACATGTCTACCCTTTTGCCAATACCACACTGTCTTTTTTTTTTTTTTTAAGATTTTATTTATTTATTTATTTATCAGATAGAGATCACAAGTAGGCAGAGAGGCAGGCAGAGAGAGGGGAAGCAGGCTCCCTGCTAAGCAGAGAGCTCGATGCTGGGCTCAATCCCAGGACCCTGAGATTATGACCTGAGCCGAAGGCAGAGGCTTTAACCCACTGAGCCACCCAAGTGCCCCAATACCACAATATCTTGATTAATGTAGATTTGTAGTAACTTCTGAGGACTGGAAGTGTGTGTATTTTTTACCTTTTCCTCCTTCAAGATTGGGTTAGCCATTTTAAGTCTCTTGACTCGGATGGACTAAAAGATTGGCTTGTCAATGTCTAGGGGCAGCCATTTTTGCCACATGACAAAATAAACCCTTTTTTCTAAGTCTTCTGATTTTTTAAGAGAAGTAAACAGTTTGGATTTTTTTTTTTTTTAATATAAAATTTCCAGGTTTAAAAGCACCATTCAGTCCAAACAAAACAACTTTTGCAGGTTAAATCTCAGGACCACTAATCTGCAACGCCAGCTTGAATCCAAAGTTCCAATTTTCCAAATGGGGATCTGGGACCCAGAGAGGGAAAGGACATTTCTTCTGGTCATAGAGCAAGTTGTGGAGGTGGGATTAGGACTTGGAACTCTGGTTTCAACACAGGCGCTTCCAGAACCCTTCCTCTCTGCAGGTCCTCTCCAAGCAATGTCTCCGGAAGGGCACCCCACACCCAGCCCAGGTGCCTTGGGTCAGGAGCATTCCTCAGTCCCATCCAGTCTAATGACGGTGACCTCCCAAGATGCTGGTGGCTCCTTTGGTCCCCAAATTGAGGTCCAAATCCTGCCATTGTCTATGACCCCTGAACACGCAGACTGTACCATGTGTTTCACAAGCTCAAGGACCAGAAAGACAGAGGCCCCACTCCAGACCTCTCCTGCCACCTCGGGAGGACACTGAGAATGAGCTGTCCTTCTCCCTCCTGCGACCTCTTTGGGCTTCCACGGCCCCACTTTAGGAAGGAAGAAAAAAGAAAAAAGAAAAAGAAAATCAGTAGTAGCCAGGAAGCCTGCAGCCTCCACAAAGTAATTTGGAGCAGGTAGAATAGAGAAAAGAATTCGTCAGATTAAGAGCCAGGCGCATTCTGTGGGCCAGAGCATGGGGGCTCCAGGGAGACAACTGGCTGCAGCCTTGCTCCTGCAATTAAGATGATAGCATCGAGGCCGCCATAATCCTCGGGGTCGTAAAATGTGTCACAAGGCACTTCCTTGACAGGGTGAATCCAGCAGGCAGCTGGTCATAATTTTTCTCTCTCTTTTTTTCTTCTTTTTCTTCTTCTTCTTCTTTTTTTTTTTTTTTTTTTTTTGGTTAAGACAGCGATGCCAGCTCTAATTTTACTGCAAGGTGGCAGATTTTCATTTCATACTCTCTGCGAAGATTGATTCACTGGAGTGTAAAAAAGGGGAAAAAAAAAAGAACACACACACACACACACCACCTTGAGGCATCCCACATTCTTCCTTCCTGATCATTTCTGAGAAATCAAATTGTACAGCATAGTGATTTTCACGGATTTTTTTTTCTTTAAATAGTTTTTTTTTTTTAAGTCATTGGTATTAGGGTTCATAGAATCCTGAAAAGGACCAGCAAGAAGAGTCCTTGAAGCTTTTGGCACCCAGCGTGCCTCCCCCATCCCCGGCCCCACAACTTTAAAGCAGAGGGCTCTAAAAGCCAAAGAAGCAGGGACTTTCCTGACATCCCACTGTTTGTGGCTGAGCGGCCGAGAATGCAGGCCGTAATGTGTGCAGAACGTGCTAAACCTTTAGATACCATCGACCACAGAGTGTTTCATTTTATAGCACAGGGCTGAGGCCCCGACAGGGGATGGGACATGCCAGGTCCTCCGGGGAGTAAGGGGGCAGCTCTCACTGTAACAGGGGTCGTGAACCACCCTGCTTGACTCGGGGGGAGCCTGTGGCCTCAGGAGATGAGGGGTGGGTGGGAAAAGGAGAAGCCCATTTGGGGTGACCAGGAAGAGCAGTGTGAGAAGCAGAGAGATGGGGATAGCCCAGGGGCTCTTCTTCTCTGTGCCCTTCCTTTGTCCCCTCGCATTGCCCCCTCCCTCAGACTCACCCCTTGAGAATGGGCCAGAGTATCTATTCCAAGGCCAATATGTACCCCGTCTCCACAGAGGTGATCGGCTCCCCATGATGGTCGGTACTCACAGAAGGTAGCGGCTGGCTCTGGGAGAGAGGAGAAAGTCAACAGAACCCAAAGAGTTCCTGAAAGGTATTGTCAGACTTTCCCCATACTTTATTCTAGAAAGGTCAGGAAGAGATAAGTTCTATGGCCACAAAGTTGGGCCCAATTGATTATCTAATAACCTGGGAAACTCCTAAACACTGCTGAACATGGGTTCACACCAGCCCAGAAGGAAATACCTAGTAGAGTGCCATAGGCTCTGTTCTCTACCCTTGTCCTCTAACAGCTTTCATTAGGTTTATAAATGAGCTCATAGGTCTATGCTGTTCTAAACAGGTGGCTAGAAAAACAAGTGTGGGGGATGACAGTTTTGGGATCCCAGCTGGGTTTCAACAAGCATTCATTAAGCACCTACTGTGTGCAAAACTCTTCCATCCCTTGGATTTACGAAGGCTCTTTTACCATGCAGTGGGGACACTGAGGCAAGGCCAGGCCCCTAGGGCTACACCTGGAGTCCAAGGGATTTTGGGAGTAGACAGCCTGATAAGACCCCCAAAGGCTCCACACTCTTGGCCGGGCTCCTTGAGTGAGGACCTGGTGCAGGGCAAGGGCAGCAAGACTTCAGTTGCTGAGCGATAATCCTGGAGCCAGAGCCAGCAGAAGAGGGGGCGGAACCGCCACAGCCAGCCTTGCCCCTCACTTTGCATGCAGACAGAAAGCACATGGGCCCTTGCGAGCCCATGGGACAAGGGCACCCAGATGGCATCCCCACAGCGGCCCATTCTGGGCACTGGGAGGGCTCTCAGCTAGCTGGCCAAGGAGCTCTTGTGTCACCCTCTCAGTGCCAGACCCCTCTTTCCAACTTACCAGTAGTCCCAAACACCACCACCCACCCCCAACATTCAGCTCCGTCTGGCTCTCTCAAGAAGCCTGTAGGAACCCAAACTGGGCTCTCCCAGGACTCAGGGCTCCCTGATTCATTGGGCACAGGTCTTTCCTATGCCTGACGAGCGCTCTCCACGGTCCCAGCCATCTCCACATGGGATTCATGACTCCCTCACCTTAAGCCTCTGGGTCCCATCCCCTCCATCCACCGCCACAGTGTGAGCCACAGTCTCTTGTCCAGATTGGACCTCTGATTTGTTTTTTCGGTGATAAACTGTAGGCCAGGTCCTGAGCTGGGTGTTGGAGTGCCCCAGGGAATGAGATGCCAGCCCTGACCTTGGAAATTTACTGTCCAGTGGGGGATGGAGACCAACAAATGAGCAGTCATCGTCCAGGGGTCTTGTGGTGGGAAGCACCCCTCCCCGGGGGTGGGCTGTTATAGCACCCACAAGGGAGGCACCTTACTTAAATCAGGGGCATCTGGGAAGGATTCCCAGAGGAGGTGATGTGTACACTGAGACCTAAAGGATTGGCAGGAATTAGCCAGGTGAAGAGAAGGAGTGTGTTTTGCCAACATGCAACACCTGTTTTTTTGAAAGTCTACTTTGCAGCACACACCAAGGATCAGCAGTGAATAAGGCAAACATGCTCTTGCCTTGGTGGAACTTAGAGCTTGGTATGGAGGTTGATAGGACACAAGGAATCACATCAAATTACAACTGTGTAAGAAGGAAAGGTTCGGGGCATTCAGAACATAGAACAGGAAGGCTTGGATGGAGACAGAAGTCCCTGGAAAAGTGAATTTAGGTGGAAGCTTAAGGAAAGATGGAAGGCCCACCAGGCAAAGGGCAGGGGAGGAGGGAGGGCACAGCAGGAAGGAAGTGAACAATCAAGCAATCTGTGCAAATGCCCTGAGGCAACAAGGAATTTGCTGTTTTAATAAACCTGAAAATACCAAGTAATACGGAGAGTTTGGAGCCTCCTGGCAATGTGGTAGTTACCCTTTGTTATTATTATGAGCATCATGTAATGATTTCCAAGGTTCTTAGGCTATCACCTTGCCTTCCCACCATAATCATCACAGATGATGGTGGAACATTCTCTCCACTTCATAGATGAGGAGCTTGAGGCTCTGAGAGGCAAAGCCTGGTGCCCAAGATCGTGGAGGCAGGAAGTGCACCCCTTCCTTCCCCCACGGCCCCAGTGTGTGTCCAGCACCACTTCCTAGCTTGTCATAGGTGGGGGGTTGTAGGGCTCCAACCCAGGGCCCTGGCCTGCAGCCTCCGCAGTCTGAGGAGGTGTCTAGGGCCCCCCTCCCCACCTGCACCCAGGAGCATGCTGACTGTGCCTGGGATTTAAATGTGAATTGCCCATAAAGTTTTTCATTTCAACAGATCCCAGCTGTGACCCAGAGGGAAGGGGGGCTTGAGAGAGGAGGTTGTTAAAATGTGGAATTTGGAAATGGCCATCTCCTTGAAAAACAAAAGCGTGTTTTTGCTACAGGCATCTCAAGGGCCTCTTGTCTCCTCGGTCACCCGCCAGAGTACGTGTTGCATGTCAAGTGATTCCATCTTAATCGACAATTCAATTGGCCCAAATTACATTATGTATGTAAATTTCCATCTGCAAATCAGCACGGCTTGGACCTCACTCCCAACGGCCAGTCCCTGCCCTGGTCTCGGACTCCCAGGGCCCACCCTCTGCTCCCCCCCTACCTACCAAGGGAGGGGCCCTGGGGGGACTAGGAGATGGAACAGAGAGCTGAGCATGGCCTCACAGAGTAGAACTGTACCCAGGCAGAGAGTGGGGCGATGCACCCGGCTCTGGGTGCAAACTGGGTTTCCACTATCCATTTCCAACGAGAGCTGGGAAAACAGCTGCCAAGGAGCCGCCCGTCTCTGGTTTTAAGCCCAGGCAGCATCAGGTGACACTAAACAAGGACACTGTCTACCAGGGGGCAGTTATAGGGAGCAGCTAAGAGTGTGGACTCCGGGGCCAGACTGCCTGGGTCCGAATCCCAGCTCTGGGGCGCTTCTGCGGTGAGATGTCGAGCAGCTCACTTGAGCTCTCCCGGCCTTGCTTTTCTCTTCTGTAGAATAGAGACAAAAGTTAGTCGTCATCCTCATCCTCAGTAGCAGTGGTACTACCATGGCTTTGCTGCAGAGCGTGCTGGAGGCTGCAGAGTGAATCTGCGAAACCCAGGAGTGCGCAAGCTGGGAATGACCTTCGTCTTCTTCCTCACCGAGGACCAGGAGAAGGGTGAGCCCAAGGGAGGCACTGGCCTGGGGAGCAAAATTTAAGATAGTATCAAAAATCCCAGGAATACCAAATAAATCATATTTTAAAGCACTGTTTTAAAAAAGTCAGAATCAAAAAAGGCCAAAACAAACAAACAAACAAACAAACAAAAAACCCACCACATCCACAATGTACAAAGTACCAAAATGTAAAACCCGCTAGATGGCTGTGATTCTTTCCCTGAGCTGAATGAAATCTCAACAGGTTAGTAGCATACATTTTTTTCTATTACTCTCCAGTAATAAATTCCATAAGTAACCAAGAGTCTTATTTTGCGAACTAGAATGTCCAGTCCAGTTAAGACCATAGTCTCATGCCATTTCCAGCCAGCCTCCTCCATCAGCTGGGGCTGGAATGCCACTGGCCTTGAAGGAGAGAGTCAACCTACCTCCCCTTTCTCCCAACCTCTGCTCTCCTCCTTTAGTGCATGACCTTGGATTCTGATCCCTGAGGGTGAGGCCCAGCAGCCATCAAGGGGCCGGATGTCCGGACTCTTCTGCATCAGGGCATCTGGGACCTGGTGTTGTCCTCCATGGAGCTGGTAGATAAAATCCAGCTCTTTCTCATGTGGGGCTGTCATGCGTTCTTGGATGAGTCCCTTGCTGAGAATACCATCATCTCAGCTATGGCTGATCACTTCCAGATGCTTCCTTAGCTGCCGGGCCTCTGAGGAGCCTTTTGAGGCCCCACGGCCCCTCTGGGCCTGCTTCTTTGGAGGAGCTGCTCAGTCGGATGCTGGAACACAGGTGCTCCCCTGTGTGTTCACTGGCAAGAGGGCAGCTGACCTAAACGCGTGCTTCATTGTTCTTTCTGCTGCCCCAGACCCTGCCACCCACAGTAGCTTTCTGTCAGACATCTTGGGCATGGAGCCTAACATCGTATTTCCCAAACTTCGGGGTCCTTTGCCAAGCTCTCTGTTATGGCTAATATTATTTGTCAACTTGACTGGGTTAAAGGATACCCAGGTCACAGTTAAACATGATGTCTGGCTGTGTCTGTGAGGGTCTTTCCAGAAGATACTAACATCTGAATTTGAGTAGAAAAGACTCATGCTCACTAATGGGGACAGGCATCATCCAATCCCTTGAGGTCTAGAACAAAACAACAGAGGAAGGGCAGATTTTCCCTCTCTCTTGAATAGCAATATCCGCCTTCTCCTGCCCTTGGACATCAGAGCTCCTGCTTCTTAGTCTTTGGACATCAGAGTTCCTGCTTCTTAGTCTTTGGACTCCAAGGCTTAGACCAGCAATATCTTATTGGTTCTGTTTCTTGGAGAACTCTGGCATACCCTCCTAAAAGCCTCTCATTAGGCTGGAGGTGAGGGAGAGGACACACGCCCCAGCACCCTTCCCCTAACCCCCAAGAGAACTCTTCTGAGGGCCTCTTCCTTATCCCTTACGGTGAGGAGGGTGGCGCTACGCTCATAAAAACTGCTATTACTCATCTACCTCGAACCCCAGCCTGTTCATCTGGCATCTTCTTTGGAATCAAAGGGTACCCACAGTAGTTCTCAGCCTTGGGCAACTTAGCCAAAAATGAGGCCCAGAAGATGGCCCCTGAGTTTCCTTGAACCCTCACTATACCCTGAAGGCCGTGTCTGATTATTCTGTCCATAAATGAGGCATCTGAGGACCCAGAGATAAAGCCCTGCAACCCATCCATGGCAGTGCTGAGACAGATGCCCTGGGCCTCCTGCCTTCTCCATCAGCCAGGCCAACTCTTTAGCGGCCATCTAGGAAAGACACTGGTTAGAATGGACAAGGGAATTACCAGCTTTCAAGAGGGAAAGGCAGGTGGCTATGCATGGAGACTGACAACCTTCCAGGAGACACGACCTTAGCCACATAGCCATAAAGCCACACGTGCTTAGTTAAGCACCTGCTGTGTGTCCAGGCTCCACCCCTGACTTCAGCGAGTGTGAGGCCAGATGACCAAGAATGACCCCTGTGCAGCGCACAAGGAAGAGCAGCATAAATCAGATCCCACCTGTGATTCGGGCCTTGAGGATCAGGGAAGCTACAAGTGTTGGAGCAGCCCAGGCAGCTCCCCGTGGGAACAACACCAAGGCTGGGGCAAGTCCACAGGACTCCAGGTGGAGACAGTTTTAGTATCTGGAATGTGTCGTGGGGGCAGGAGGACCTTCTGTCCTCTTCAGCTGGACACAGGACCCTCCTTAACCAGACACACAGGCTAAGCCATCTGTCTTAAGGACAAAGCCTGGGCTGTGTGAACTTGGATCCATGTGTTGGCCTCTCTGAGCCACTGAGTTTTCACTTCCTCCTCTTTGTAAAATGAGGATGATAATGGCACAATCAAATCCTAAGGCCATGGCAAGAATAAAATGTAATGATGCATACCCGAGGCCAAGCACTATCTGGGGTAGATTCCGAAGTACTTTAAGGCGAGCAAAACAGGGTCTCTTGTTATTTGCCAGGGCTCTGGGCCACCTGAAGGGTGGAAGTAGGGGACAAAGAGCAGGACCAAGTCCTTCAGTGCCCCATCTGCACTTTCCAAGCAGAAGAGAGGAAGGACGTCCCAAGGCCTGCCAGGTCAGACATTCACTCAACAAACACCCGCCAGGCACATGGCCTTGGATGCCATGGATGCACAGAGCCCCTAAGCACAGTGACTGAGAACAGCGGAATAAAGCTGGCCCAAGAGGAAGCCCAACTGGGAGGAGGCTACCGGAGGACTCGCCCTATGAGGTGCTATTTGAGCCAGACCTTGGAGAGGGAATGGGAACTGGTGGGAGGGCAAGAAAAGGGGAGGAAGGAGGAGCCCACACAGAGTGGAGGACTCAGAAAGTTCCCTAGGGCGCCCCCGCCAGGGCAGCCACAGCTTCCCTGGCCATGGAGGACCACAGGGCTCTGCCTCCCCCTAGTACTATGCACTCCCTGGGGGCAGGACCCGATCGGTCCCAGCCACGGGAGAGGCCCTAGCCCCTGCCTACTGCTGCCTCATGGTAGATGCCCAGGAAGTGTTTGTCCAACTGCTCCTAGGCCTCTGGAGACCGGGCATGGGCTCCGCCTGGGACTCCAAACCCTCCACTCATTTACACAGTCCTTGCTAGGTGCCGGGCACCTCTGCGGGTGATGAGACAAAGTGCCGGGCACACATGGGCCTGGAGTCACCAGGAAGCTAACTTCCGCAACCCTGGGAACTGGGGCCTGCTCTGCCCTCCCAGTACCAGTGAGCAGGGGCACCCCAGGATTGGTCCAGGTGGGGGACAGGGACTTGTGTCTGGCTGTGCGGACTGCTGAGGTGTGGCTGAGAATCGAACCCAGCCTTCCACCGCAGGCTTCCAGAAGCATCATCGAGGCCCTCCACTGGCCGACCTTCTTCCAGATGCTGCTCCTGCTCTGGCCAGGTCTCAGGGAATCAAGCTCCTGGGGAAGCTTCAGGCCACCTCCCTAACTGTTCACGCCCTGCTGCCATTCATCCTCAGCGGCTCCGGCTTTTCCAGAATCTCTTCTCAGGCCACTCCAGCCTCCCCGGCCATCCTCTCTGCCTTGGTCACTTCATCTGCATGAACTCTGCTTCCCCACTCCAGTCAGGGGCCTTTCCCGCTCGGCCAGAACCTTCCCTCCAGGGAGATATTCCAGATCTCCTGTAAGGTTGCCCATTACAGTCGGCCTTTCTCCACGGTAGCTCAGACATTCCCCAGCCTCAGCCGTGGAACGAACCACCCGCCCCAACCGGGGCCCAGGTCTCCAGTATCTGCAGACCACTGAGTATCCATTGTCCCAGCCAGCCCAACAGGTGTGCAAGGGCAGGTGAACAAGCAGGTGAACAAGCCAGGGGCAGAAAAGAAAAGAGGCTCAGGAGGCTTCTGGAGCTTAAAGGGCCAAGCTGGGATGTATCTCCTTTTCCCCAGCAATTCAAGGCAGGACCTCCCCACAGATCCATACAACCCTGTCTACAGTCTAAAGCACAGGGGGCAGGGTGGGGAAAGTGGCAAATCTGTAACCCAAACCTGGGTGTTGTAACGGGCTAACAAGAGCATGTGAGCCGTGTTGCATTCCAGTGCCGCCGGTGGGTTATGCTCACTCCAGGCCTCCGTGGCCCCACCACTCCTGCCACCCTCATTAATGTCTTCTGTCTGCCTGGCTTCTGAAGGCATCAGAGTTTGTCACCCCAAGTGTGACCCCCGCAAGCTGTCCTTTGTGTCTCTGCCCCTCTACTCTGCTGGTGCTGACTACACTCCCTTCCTACCCCGCTCGCCTGGGCTCTCAGCACCAACACTAAGCTCCCAGGCTTGCCTGCTCCCACCCATCTGAGCTATTCCATGCACCTGCTCTACCCCCTCCTCTTTCTTACCTGGAAAACCCTCATTCATTCATTCATTCGTTGGTTCATCTGCTGAACATGCACCAAATACATAATCCTGTGGGCCAGGCACTGTTCTGGGTGGTGAGAATCCAAGGGTAGCAAAGACAGGGTCCCTTCTTTACGGGGTCCCAGCCTTCCTGGGGACACAAACACATACACGGATAAACTTAGTACAACTTTTAAGTGTAGTGCTGGAACAACTTTTAAGTGCAGTGCTGGAGAAGAGCACAGAATAATCTGGGCCTTGCTCGAATATCACCTCCTTCAGGATGCTTTCCTGCCACCCAGCAGTCAGGGACTCCTCCTGTGTGCCCCCAGGACCCCTTAAATGGGCCTCAAATAGGGCTTTTTATTATCTTGCATTATGGATAATTTAAAGCTGGGGTCAGAGACAAGATATATGAATTTTAGTAGAGCACATGTCCTGGTTACTGTCAGGACTGGGTGAATGAATGAATGAATGAATGAATGCCATTACCGACTTGTTCTCCTGGGGTATTTATATTTGCACACACACTACTGTTAGTATATGCATTTCTGTTAAGCTACCCATCCCGGTGGACACACTTAACCACTCACTGGCTCTATGTGGGCCTCTTGCTGGGTGCTGGGCCCAGTGGACAAACGGGATGTGGCCCTTGGCAGACGACACAGACAGCAGGGGAGACGGGCCCGTAAACACCCTGCCGTATCCAGCAGCTCGCCGTCCCGACCCGGTGCGCATGCGTGCAGCTCCACTCGGCGTCCCATGAATGATAATTGGAAACGTGTCTGGTGAGTCCATTGGACCCAGTCATCTGGGAGTGATTTCCATGATATGACGATCTGTCCCTGGGCAAAAAAAAAAAAAAAAAAGAAAAAAAGAAATGAAGAGAAAAAAGGAACTTTTGTCCATGAACCTGGAAGCTCAAATATGGCCCAGGGAAGCAGGGACAGTGGCTAGAAAGGGGTGAGGACAGAAGATGGAAACGGGCCTTGGCATCGGCCCCAACCAAGCAGCGTCTGGAACATGGGAGGGACCCGGACAGTGGATGGGAAATTGGAGTAAATTGGAAAATAAGAGGTGCCTGCAACAAGCAGAGTGGGAAAAGTAGCTCTGGGGTAGTTCGGGCTCGCAAGCCCGTGAGCACCCTGGCGGCGCGCCCCCTCCCGGGCCCTCCTCTGCCTTGGCCAGCTGATGTCACCTCTCGGAAATACAAAGGCTAAAAGTCTTTTTCTCCCCGCAGGCAGCATGTGGACAGGAAGTGGCATTTGGTGGAGCCCTGATCAGGGGTGAGAACACCACCGCTTCCCCAAATTGGTTTTCCGACAGTAAATTATAATTGCTCTAAGTGTTCTAGAACTCGGGGACGGAGATTAATTACGGCTCTGTATCCTATGGCGCTCTGAACTTTAAGCACAGCGTGGTGCGCAGGTTGTTAATAAGAAGGGAGATCTGGGAGGACTTTTCAGATGAGCAAATAAAAAAAGAAAAACAATTTAAATTGGCTTCTGCACCTGCCAAGGGGGACCCTTTGGGCCTGAAAGGATGCTTTCCGTCTTTCCAACCTGGCCGCAGATTGTGTTAATGATGACCAAAGCAAAGTGGCTGCTGGAGCCTGGGGACACGCGGCAGGCCTCTATCCACCTGGCCCTGAATGGATCCAATCACTAGACCAGTCGGCCCTTTACAGGAATAACAAGACCAACAGTGACAAACTGGGATGTCAGGAGAATCAGGAGGGTAAAGAAAGCAAGTGGAGCTGCCAGGGAAAGGGGAACACAAGGGAGTGGTGGAGACTGGGGACCTGGGGAGCCCCTTCCCTCACAGGCCACCTCAGCTTGGCTCTGGCCAACCACTGTCACATCCCGGGAATGCAGCCTGTACTGCTACGTCTTTAAGAGCAGAATCCCAGGTTTCTATTAAAAAAAATATATTTTCATAGTTGGAAGCTTATTACAATTTTAACATATATTATGGAACCAAGCAAAATCTATCCATGCTGGAATCTGGCCCATGGACCACCATCTTGAAACCTCTATATCAGAGATGCATTTCTTTCCTTGGGTGAATGGTCGGCTTAGCTCTCCCCTCCCATGGAGAGGAGAGCCTCCTTCCTTCCTTCCCACTCCCTTTCTCACTGCAGTGCTCACCACAGGTGCCATCCTCATCTCTTCTGTGTCCCCGTTATGGGACACCTGGGTGGCTCAGTTGGTTAAGCAGCTGCCTTCGGCTCAAGTCACGATCCCAGGGCCCTGGGATCAAGTACCACATCGGGCTTCTTGCTTGGCAGGGAGCCTGCTTCTCCCTCTGCCTTTGCCTGCCTCTTTGTCTGCCTGTGCTCGCTCGCTCTCTCTCCCTCTGTCTCTGACAAATTAATTAATTAATTAATTAATTAAACTTCAGGTCCCTCGACAGGTGTGGATTAGACACCCCTGTTCCCAAACAACTAAGAAAAGGGCCCACAAAGTAGGGGCTCAGACAGTGTTTGTCCAATGAGAGAATAAACAATATTCAAACCTCTCTGCTTTTCTCATTCTCTATCTCGTCAGTCCCTAATCCAAAACCTGACACATGCCTCCAGTCCAAGCCAATGTCCCCTCCAATCCCTTCGCCATGTTTCCAGGCTCTGAAACTGAGACCAGAGCCAAGAAGGATTAGAAGCAGAAGGGATGTAGAGCCCATGGTCCAGATGAGGGAACCAAAGTCTGGCAGGAAGAAGGGATTTGCATAAGGTCGAATCATGAGTTGGCAGCTGAACTGAACCTTGAGTCTGGAGTAGGGCAGTGTGACGTGGAAGCCCCTCACATCTCCCCCCCCCCCTTCCTAGGCCTTCTCTCCTTCCGTCTCTCTCAGAGCACTGCCCACACTCAGGGGTCCAGACCTCCCACCCACCCCCCATCCTGGGCAGACGTCTGTAGAAGACCTAAAAGCCATGACCACCCCAACGTGCACTCAGCTCAAAATGTACTGGGAAAGCCGTTCCTATAATATAAAACAGAAATCACTATTTATAATGTGAAATTCATTTATTTTATTAAAATTTGTTTTGGAGCCAGGCCCTATGGCTGCTGCTGGGCCCTGAGGGCAGGGCCTACTCTGGGAATATTGACCCTTGCAGCCCAGTGCCTGGCTATGGTATGGTTATGACCAACCCCATCCCAGGTCAGCTGCTTGCCAAGATGGCGAGTTATTATCTGGACACAAGAAGGAGATTGGAAGGAACAGTATATTCATGCTGGGAGCTAGCTGGCTTCCTTTCCACCCTTCTTTTCCCAGCTGGAAACTCAGAGAAGGAACCACTCAGTGGGAAAGGGAGGCAGGCAAGTATAGACTTCAAAAATGTGGACTTCAGAGTAAGACATCTGGATTTGAGTTCAAGTTCCAATGTTTACTAATATGTGACCTTGAACTAACCCTTCATATCCCTCTCTGCTTTAGCTTCCATCTCTACAAAATGGGGCAGGTGAGAAGAATAAAACCAGTATATTTCCAAGTAGGAAAAGTGCTACAGATGATTTAATCCTCATAGCAGTCCTATGGGACATATACTATTACCATCAGCTTCAGTTTACAGACATGGCAACTGAGGCACAGAGAGGGAAATTGGATTGTACAAAGTGACACAGCTGGTAAATACTAGAACCGGGATTCCAATGTAATTACCCCTCTGTTAAGTAAGTCTAGAACCCACATTCCTCTTCTCTTAATTTTTAAGAAACTTAAGAAAACATAAACATGATTCAAAATCCATAAAGCATCAAAGATAGTGCAAAGCCTCTTCTTCATCATTACTCTGTATCTTCAACCACCCTCCTCTCAATAACTATTCTTCTATGTCTCTTAAATTAACTTGCAGTTTCTTTAAGAGTGTACAAGCAAACATGAACATAAATTCCGTCCCTCCCCTTTTGCAGGAAAGGTTAGATATTATACGCATTGCTCGGCACCTTGTTATTTTTATTTTTAAATAATTTCAGACTCATGTAGAAGTTGCAAGATAGTAGAGAATTCCCAAATGCCCTCCAGCCAGCCTCCCTCAGTGACAACATCTTCTGTAGGTATAGTACAGCTATCAGACCAGGAAACGGACAATAGCACAATCCAATTACACTTCCTCCCATTTTACCAGGTTTAGGTACACTAATTTTTTACCTTTCTGATAAATAGCTCTATGAAGCTTTATCGCATGTGCGGACTTGTGTAAGCACCACGTTGGTCAGAATCCAGAACTGCTCCCTTACCACAAAGAACGTTCCACATGCTACTCCTTTAGAACTACGCTGTTCTCCCAGCCTTAACCCCTGGCAACCACGGAGCTATTCTCCATCACTGTGTTCTGTCACTCCAAGAACAATAAATGATAAATAGAAGCCACAGCACACGACCTTTGCCATGGTCTTCTTCGCTCAACCTAAGGTCCTTGAAATCCACCCAGCATTTGCAAGTACCACTAGCCCATTCTTTTGCCTTGCTGAGTAGCATTCCTCTGCTGAAAAATCTTTGGGTTGTTTCCATTTTTTAGCTCTTGCTGTGGAGTTATTCACACATGTATGAGTATGTTTCTGCATGAATGTAAGTTTTCGTATTTCCTGGGCAAATACCCAGGAGTGGAATGGCCCGATCACCTGTTCCTGTGTGTTTAACTTTGTAAGAAATTGCCAGACCATGCCAAACAGAGTGGCTGTTTCATTTTGCCTTCCCACCAGCAAAGCATGACAGCCCCACATTTTCACCGGCACTTGATATTGTCAACATTTTTTATTTCAGCCAGTTTAAGATCTGTGGAGTCGTACCTCAAAGCACACCTCACATTTTAAGCTTAGTACGATTTGGAGCTCTTTCTATATCCGAATAGAACTCTACTCATTTTTTTTCCCCTGCAGCTGCATTGTATCTCTTTGCACACCAATATTTACTTAACTGAACTGTTTTTTGTTTGGTGTTTGGATATTTCCCATCTTCGCTCTTTCAATGATTTGACCCCTAACTCTCAATCACCACATTTAACTGCCTTTGTATATATCAAAGGGTTGTGAGTGTATATCCTGTCTCTTTCAACCAAGGATAATGCTTTTAGTGATTTTTAAAAGTATCAGGGAGAGAAACCTAACTTGAACCAGCTTGAGTTAAAGAAGAAGTGTTTGAGTCATAGCTGGAGGAATTGAATAGCCAAGCCCTAGGAATGGGGGGTAGAGGGCAGGAGACCCAGAACCAGGGCCCCAGAGGGCACCTCCCTTGTCTCTCTGTGCTGGGTCTCTAGTCTGGGTCTTCCCCCTTCCTCCACAGCACAGCAACAGTGACGATGGGCAGCGCCCGTTGTTACCTGACAGCCCCCCATACCATCATGGGGTGTGGGGACCGCCTTTCTTTGCCAGACCTGAATCGAAGGTATCACAGAAGTCCAGCTCAGTGGAAGAAGTGGGGACAGTTTTAATGCCATCCCCACCATCCCAGGAATGTAAGCTCGTTCCTGAGATGGCTGTACATGCAGAGGAGGGGTTAGAAAATGAACCCAAAGATGCAAAGATTTCTCTACTCTTGGGGCTGACAGTATCAGAAGCATTCCCTCATCTCCCAGCACAAGCAGTCAGGCTCAGCACATATTAGATGCTATCGGCATGCAGCTGGTGCTGAACAAGATATGTGTCAATCAATCAAGCATTCTACTAAATGGCCTCCTATTTCTTCGCATGCTGGGGGAACCCACCATTTAAAATAATGCCGTTAAATTCCTCTGCGAAGCAGGCTTTCTTCACAGCAGGATTTGCTTAAAGTGGGGCATGCCTGCAGTCTCAGTTCCTGGGGGAAACCTTTGATTTTCCTGACAACCCACTGAGCTAGGCGAGGATGTTAGGAGGGCAAACGGTTAATGGATGTGAAAGCTTTCCGTGACCTGTAAGTGGCATAGAAATGTAGGACCTCACCATGACTATTATGATTACCCTTATTTCATCTCGTCTTTGAAGAGCTTTACACTGTAATTTTGGAAGTGGAATTGGAGACACCTCTCTAACAGTTCAACCTCATACTTCTCCTCCAAGGCTCAGTCCGGGGTCTCAGAGCACCGTTTCCCAGCGGCCCTGTTGCTGCTATTCAATGCAACATAAAGAGATTTCCACAGCCAGAGGCCTTCTTGGATGGGAATAAAGGGATGCACTGAGGCAGGGGCTTCCAGAGGCACACCAAACTACCCCATGACAGAAAAGCCCTTTCTATTCCAAATTTAGGGATTTGATTTAAGGTCGGAGTGCCTAACAGTATGCTGGAGGCTAGACCTCCAGGAAGCCCATGGTTTGCAGGAGGCGGTGTACTCAACTAACTGCACTTCCAGACGGGGAAGGGAGATTCAGAGGTCCTCAGGACAGGGGATTGGGAGGTGCTACAGGAGGGGCCCCAGGTCTGACATTGACAGAGAAGAGATGAACATTTGAATGACCCTGCTGACCTTAGGAACCCCAAGTCTTCCTCAGCTGCCCCTCAAATCCCAAGGCCCTTGCATTCCACAGGGGTCCTTGTGGATTTCCCCCAGACTATTTCTGTCCTCTACATTTTTTCTCCCTTTCTCTAGATTTCTTCTCCTTTTTTCCTAGGACTCCTCTGCCCTGCCCTCCTTCCCCAGAGCCCACCTCCATTCCTACCTCTCTCCCATGCTTGGTTCTACAGAGAATCCCATGACCCTCCCCTTCCCTCACTTGCTCTGCTGGGCCACAATGAAATGTATTTAGCTCCTAGAGTCTTTGTCATAAATCAGCCTCTCCAGAGGCTCAATCATTTTTATTGCTCTTCTGTGAACATCCTGTCATTCCTCTCTCTGTCTCAGATATTGGCAAGCCTGGAACTCACAGCACTTTCCCTGGACACGTCTCATTAGAGAGCTGCCCATGGCTTTCTGCCTTTGTACTGTGAGGCTTCCCCAGCCAATTATCTTGACCCCATCACGACTTTTGGCAGACACCCCAAAAAAGCAGTTAGGGGTGAATCTACATTATTAATGGGGAGTCTCCCAGGACCTCACCACTCCTGTCCCTTCTCATTCTCATGGAACAGCCCAGACATCATAGTTGAGTCTGGACAATGGTGCTACTGGCCACTGTGAGCCCCTCACCCCAAAAAAGGCTAAGGGACTCTAAAAGGAGCAAACATTGCACTGGAGTCATGACGCTCTGCAGTGTTTGTGGTGCCGAAATGTTGGTGATTGAGCAACAGTGATCACAAGGAAATGAATTATACTAAAAAGGTCATATATCATGATAATTAATAAACACAGAAGTCAGTGAACTTGATGGAAAATACACAGGTCACTAGAACCTTGTGGATGTACAGACAAAACAAGGAGGGGAATCACTGCAGACTGTTTGCATTCTTGCCACCTCAATGTGAGGGGAGCAGAGAACCCACTGGAATTTGACCAAATGAAGCAGGGATTCTAACAGAGGCTGGTCTGAAAACGAATCTCTCCCCATTTTAGAATAGAATATCAGAATAAGAAAGCAACACATAAATGCAGTTATTAGATATTGAATATGGACCAACACATGTTCTCATTAGTCTACCTAAAGAGTTTGGGAAAGTTGGTGCTATGGACAAAGAAGGAAATAAAGGAGACAGGATTTAAGAGCTATGTTCAGCTTAAATAGGATCTTTGCACTGGAGAGACCATGTTTTTCTCCCACTGACTTGGGTTGAGATCAATGTCAGTCATATAATGTGGTCGTACATCCAAAGGGTCATACCTGCACTATTGACTGGCACTGCCGCCTAAAAGAACTGTGGTCTAGGGGACCCCTGTCTATAAGCTTAGTTGTAGAGCATCTGTGCCAGTGTGATGCTCAGATACTTAACCTACTCTATTGCCCAAGAGAATTGGGCCCTCCTAGAAGGGAGCAGTTGGAATAAAACCAGGAGCCAAAAAGTGGAATTCACTTTTTCCCTCAAATCCTAGTTATTGAGACTATATTATGTGTCAAGCATTTTTATAAGATAGGAATACAACAGTTAACAAAGTTGATGAAAGAAAGAAAGAAAGAAAGAAAGAAAGAAAGAAAGAAAGAAAGAAAGAAAAGGGTCCCTGACTTCATGGTGTTTATAGCCTAGTTCCCTGAATATTTTCTAAAATTTCAAAGACCTTGTGGATAAAACTGAAAGTTTTTTCTTCCTTCAATCTGTACTCCTCCACTTTCACCCCAATAACAGAAGAGGTAACTCAGTAAAACACCCTTATACTACTTAAAATGTAGTGTAAAGAGAAGGATAACTATGTCTCACATGGGAACACAGTTAAGCACATCCACTCACTATTTGGTAGTCAAGAACTGAATAGCAGTCTCTATGTTAGGAATAAACAAGATTAAAATAATCAGTGTGACAGCCATGCAAACATTATTCAGGAAAAAAAAGTAGAAAAAGTAAGAACCAGATAAAGAACCCATTCTGGAAAAAAAGTAATTCCAAATAACAGAAGAACACTTCCCCATGGTAATAAAATCTAATTAAAAAAATAAATGTCATTGGGGTGCCTGCGTGGCTCAGTGGGTTAAAGCCTCTGCCTTCAGCTCCAGTCATGATCCTAGGGTCCTGGGATCGAGCCCTACATTGGGTTCTCTGCTCAACAGGGAGCCTGCTTCCCCTTTTCTCTCTGCCTCCCTCTCTGCCTACTTGTGATCTCTGTCAAATAAATAAAATCTTTTTTTTAAAAAAGTCATCAAAATAAGAACCTAAAGAATAGGTGATAAAATAATATGAAGATAAAGAAACCGGCACCAGATCTACCCTATCACCTGAAACAACAAAGAAAACAGAACAACCTGAAACAACTGTTGCAAGACACCAAACAAGAAATGAAACCGCCCCAGCGTACTGCCTGGAGGGCCTCCAGGCATCCACACATGCAGCTGCTCATATGGGGGGCAGAGAAGGTGGAATTGTTCCTGTCCCCACCAGGTTGCTTCCACAGGCTTTAAGTAAGGTACTTCAAAAGATTTTGCTTCAAGGTGGAGGGTCAAAATTAGTCTAAGACTAAATGCTGCTCTGGTCATGCCTAACAAAGCTTAAAATAAGACATTGATAGCATTGAGTTTTTAAGAAACTTAGGTACATCCCAGAACAAGACTCAATAACATATGTAGGACTATAAAATTATCCAGTGCCACATAAGACCAAATTCAAAATGTCTGACATCCAATAAAAAATTATCAGAGAAGATAACTCATAGTAAAGAAAAAATGTAATCAATCAAAACTGACTAAGAATGACACAGAGCTTATAATTAACACACAAAAACATTAAAATGGTTATTATAACTGCATTCCATATGTTCAAGAATATGAAGGAAAGAGATTTGGAGACTGGTGATATAAAAACCAAAATTGAAATCCTGGAAACGTAAACCTCAAAGTCTAGTATGGAGGGAAAAAAAAACACTAGGTGGAATTAACAGCAGATAAACAATTGCAGAAAAACAAGATTTGTACGCTTTAAATAAAGTGATAGAAACTATCCAAAATTCAACAGTGAATAAATAAAATTTAAAAATAGATGGACAAAGCATGATTGAGATGTAAAACAAACTCTAGTGCCCTCATAGATGGGTAACTGGACTCTGATAAGGAAATCAGGGAAGACATCTGAAAACACAATCACTAAAACTTTTATACATTTGAGAAAAACATAAACATAAGAGATCTGAGAAACTCAACAAACCTCAAGCCCAAAAAACGTGAAGAACAGTTCAGCAAGCCATGTGATTTTTAAAAATTGCTTAAAATCAATGATAAGGAGAAATTCTAACAGGAGCCAGAGGTGGGCTAAAGGTGCTGTAGAGAGAGAGGAAGAAGGAGAACAACAGATGTCTCATCAGAACTAGCAAGCCAGAAGAGATGGAAGACCATATTTAAAGGGCCAAAGGACAAGGCTGGCCAACCTGTAATTCTATACCCAGCAAAATGATTCTTCTAAAATGAAGGCAAAATAAAGACTTTTTCAGACAAACAGAAGCTGGAGGAATTCATCACAACTAGGCTTCTCATACAAGAAATGGAAAAGAAAACCATTCAAGCAGAAAGGAAATGATGCCTTAAGGAAATGGAGATCCCTTCAAAGAAACAAAAGAGCCCTGGAACTGGTAAGCATGTTAGTAAACATGGAATATTTTTTTTTCTTATTTAAAGTGATTTAAAAGCTAATTGACTGTTTGGGACAGAAATAATCACAAGCTATTGTAGGGCTTATCACATATGGAGGTAAAATGTGTAACCATATAGCTTCAAGGCCTGGAGAGTGGGAGAAAAGTATCTTGTAAGGATCTTACACCAAACACCGAAAGGGAAATAACAATAAGTTGAAAGCATATACTACAAACTCCAGAAGACTAAAACAGCGGAATAACTGAATAAAACTTCGAGAAAGTAAGCCAACAAAGAGACAAAGAAATTACCGAGGGGTGCAAGGAAACTTTGGGAAGTGATGGAGACGTTCATTATGTTGATTTGTGTTATTGGTTTCATGGCGTACTCATACGTCAAAACGTATCAAGCTGTCACTTTAATTATGTACAGCTTGTTTTATGTCAATTACATCTCTGTAAAACTGTTTAAGAAAGCAATAGAACAATATAGAAAGGAAACCACAGAGCCCATGGAACAGAGCAAGAACCATCATAATACCTTAATAGAATGAAAAAGAAATCATACAAAATTAAGAACAGAATCGATACAGATGAGAAATGAATTCCTGATATCAAGTAAAGCATTTTAAATGGGCTGCCAAGTTGTATAGCTCCAGGGAGTTCATATCTGTTAGACCGTGATGTGAACAGGGGCCCTTGTGGCTCTGCACTCATAGCCCTTGTGGCCCTCAGCTTGAGGTGATCACAGTGAATGCAGAGGAAGAACACAAGAAGGTCAAAGTAATACAGTGAGATTTTGATGGATCTGGAGGACAAAGTTGACTTTCTGTTAGAAACCAGAAAGCATGGCAAATGAAATAGAAATATAGTAAGAGAAATATTTAAATCCCTGAATTGAAAAATAATGGAATTTGCTGATTAAAAATACCACTGGTCCCAAGGGTCTTGGATAGGAGGTGGGGAGATAATACAGAAGAAGCAACATCAAGACATAGTCAGGCAATATTTCTGGACTTTAACAGTAAAGAGAAAGTTCTTTAGGCATCCAGGTAGAAAAGTTAGTCACCCACAAGCTGCAATGAAGCAGGCCTCAGGATCTTTGTGTAACAGTACACATTGTCCAGGAGACATGGAGGAATATATTCAAAATTCTGATGGAAAGAAAATGTAAGCCAAGATTATTATATCTACCCAAGATGTCACTCAGGAATAAAGGCCACAGGAAGACATGTCCAACTAGGAAAGAATAGAAAGAATTATGCTTACTCTTGATCCCATGTTAAAAGGCTATTTGATGATATAATCCAGCTAGTCAAAATCCAGAAAACCTCCTACTATCTCCTTTTCCTGCTTCTCTGGTCATAAGAATCTTGACATTTCTGCAGGCACATTGCCACCCACCTGTAAGACTACATAACCTTGCCTCCCTTATAGCTAGCTAATGGTCAAGTCCTAAACTTCTAGTGAATATTATATAAGCAGACATGGTGTGTGCAACTTCCAGGAAGTCTAATTAAAGGGAAGGAGGATACATTCTTTAGCCTTCATCCATTATGCTGCCTGAAGGACAGATGTGATGGGTGGAGCCCTAGCAGCCACCTCAAACCACAAAGACAAAGACTAAAGCCTAATGATGATAGAGAAGTCACCTAGGAGTTTACCTGCTTAATAAATTTGTGTACTTGCCTCACCTCCTCTGGACTTCTTCTTCAGGATTACCTCATACAAAAAAGAAGCAGACTTTTATTTTGCTTAACCCATCAGTTTTTTTGTTGTTGCTGTTTTATGCAGTGGAACCAAATTCTGATCAATACACCAGTCAACTAACAGATATGTCTAAATCAAGGGCTGAGATATGGAGAAGCTATGATTTTTATACTCAGAGTTCATGAAACTCCATTCATGATGTCATTAAAAACTGACATAATTATTATTATGGGGTGGCATAGAAATGTTATATAATGTAAAAGATAAAAATAATATCAGTAATAATATCAAAGAGTGGGAAGAGGGAGGCGGGGAAGTGTAAGTGCTGATCTCCTCAGCTCTCTGAGCAGGAAGTCAATCAATACTGTGCAAATTTAAAATATGTCGTTTTAAAATAGGCTCCAACCTCCTAGTGTTTTCTGTAATCCCTAAGAGGGAATCTATTAGAAAATAATATCTCTTGTGCTGAAGAAATATTTATCTAAATGGAGCAATTCCTTCCATTTCATTTTAGTTTCTTGTTCCTTTAAACTAACATAAAATTTAATGGAATACTTTTTTATTAAAATGTTGCCTCTATGTTATGGCCCCACCATTATACTCCTGTCTGTGTAGACTCTCAAGATCTCTGCATATTTTTATTTCTGGGGATTACACTTTGTGAGGACTTTTTACTATCCTTTTTCTTGGTGGTATTCTTACTGTCCTGACTTTTTTTTATAATGACGTATAAAACTTTTTTTTAACATTAGTGGGTTTCTAGTACACATTCTAGTGTACAGTACTCATAATAATTACCAGGGTCCTCCCTCCAAGTCACTGATTAATGCTCTATAGCATGGATTTTTTTTAATTTAAACACCTTTATATAAAATTCCAGGTTTTTTCAACATCTCACCTCCCCTTCTTCCTTGAGTATTTTGATAGCCAAGATTTCCAAAAATGGGGCTTCTGATCAAAATGACATACTTATTTCAAACCTTCATAGTGAAATGATTGTGTCCAATTTACACTTTAAACCACTAAGTATGAGGGTACCCGTTTTCCCTCTTCAGTAATGGATACTAGGAACATTTTTTACTTGTGCTAATGTGGTTTAAAAACCGGTACCTGGGTGGCACAGTCGGTAAAGCATGTGCCTCATGGTTTCAGCTCAGGTCACCATCTCAGGGCTGTGGAATCAAGGGTTGTGGAGTCTCTGTGCTCAGCAGGGAGTCTGCTTGTGATTCTCTCTCTCCCTCTCCCTCTGCCCATCCCCCCACTCAGGTGGGCTCGAGCTCTCTCTCATTCAAATAAGTAAATAAGATCTTAAAAAAAAAAAACCCTGGTATTTCATTGTTATTTTAATTGTATTTCCGTGATTCTTTGTTAGGGAGGGACTCTTTTTTCCCCACGTTATTGGTTATTTGTGGCTTTTTCTTGTCCATTTATCTATCAAGTTATTTGTCTTTTTCTTATTGACTTGTAAAAAGCTCCCTTGAGATAAAGGCTATCAATTTTTTGTAATACATGCTATAAGTCTTTTCTCCCAACATTTATCAAATATCTTCTGATTTTGTTTATGGTATCTATATAGAGACATAAATGCTTAATTTTTATGTGGTATTTATCATTTTTACCCTAACAGTGAGGTCAAGTTTTTTTTTTTTTAAATGCTGAAAACTAAACATAACTGAAAGCAATGCTCTTACCCCATTACATCACTCCTACCCCGACCCTCATCTTTGAAGTCCAAGCTCCCCAATGCGGCTTTCAAATTCCTCCATGGGAGTCCTACACACTGGTCCAACAAGGCTGCTCCCTCCTCCCCCAGAAGACCGGATCCTTCACAGGGACAAAATGCCAGTCTGTCCTCTTATGCATGTCAGGGGCCTCCTGCCTCTGAGCTGAGCCTCAGCTCTTCCCTGCTTTAGCCAAAGCCCACTTTCATCTAAGATCCTGTCCTTCGCTAAGGAAGCTTCCCTGAAGCCAGGCTCAAGAGCTCTCTTGCGGGACCCCTGAGCTCAGCGGGTGTCCAGTCAGTCTAGACACCCTCCTGTTGCCCACTCACCAGCCACCATGCAGTCTGGTCAGGGTCTGCCCCTTATTTCCTATGACCTAAGCACCTCTCCATTTCCCTTATTAAAATACACTTTAGGGGCACCTGGGTGGCTCAGTAGATTGAAGCCTCTGCCTTCCACTCGGGTCATGATCCCAGGGTCCTGCGATCAAGCCCTGCATCAGACTCTCTGCTCAGCGGGAGCCTGCTTCTCTCTCTCTCTTTCTCTGCCTACTTGTGATCTCTGTCTGCCAAATAATAAATAAAATATTTAAAAAAAAAAAAAGAAAACAATTTAAAATAAAATACACTTTAATTATCCATTTATCGTCATCATCCTCTGGACTAGCAGCTTCGCAAAGTCAAAGTTCTGTCTTCTTCCTATTTGCATATCTCTGACTCCTGCTTCTCTTCTTTCTAGCAACACCTATGTTCTTGGCAATTGCTATTTTCCATTCCAGTCTCAAATCTAACACATCCATGGAGAGTCCCTGATGACCACAGTGAAGGGATAATACAGCCATTTTACAGGATAGAACACTGGGCTTAGGAAAAGCCAAGTAGGTGTCTTGAATTTTGACATTGGGCATAATAAACTGTAGGCTCGGCTGCTGGAAGAAACTCCAAGCTATGTTCTTGCCCAACACTGTGACTTTCGGTTGATGGTCTCGAAGGACCATCTCATAATAGCTTACCCATTTTCTAGTTTGATAGTTCAAGTACCTCGAGATACGAGATGCCAGCAGTCAGGCCTGTTCTAGTAATGGCCAGCAAATAGTTCTATCTACAAACTTCCAACAGTTTGCCAAGTGCCTCCTAATCTGGCCACCTTAATATAAATTGCTCTAAAATATTATTTTATGAATATACAGTATCCAATAACAAATAGTATCTTTTTGTGAAATTAATTTCAATTTAGCCTTAACTAATACTAAATTGCTATGGAATTACATATTACATACACATTACTACAGAAAGAAGTTCATCATGATTAATGTTATTACAGTGAACACCAAAGGAATTAATAATGATTTGCAGTTACTATAAAGTGGTACTGGTGTAGGAAAAAAGGTTAAGTCTAATTAAATTCTGGCAACCACTTAGGGCCATGCAGCAGTGAGGATGCTGGGTTTTATATTAATTAATTCTATATGAAATGTTGCTGAAGTGTTTTAATAGTGTCCAAAGAGCCACATTTTGACTACCGATGTCTATTTTGACTTCTTTTCCCCACGGTGACATGGCATGGGAAAAGTGTCGAATCCTTGGGATTCATCAGGAATTAGAAAGCCGTGGAGGTTTCTGATTCTGATCTCAGAGGAGTCACGCTTGGTGGTGAGACCAAGTGTCTCCAGTTCCCCGCAATGACCCAGGCTGGAAAGTGGATGACTTTTCTTTAGAAATGGGTCTTGTCTGTCCTGAGTTGTCTTCTGGATTAGACATAACTCCACCATCGTCTGTTCACATGGGTGGATTGGGCAGCCTGGACATCCCAGAAGGGTTCCAGCTTCCCCAAAAGAGGACTCGGGTAACACAGAGCCCGATCTTCCACTAGGAGATCGTCCAGCTCGCGGATGAGCTTGGGACTTGGGAGAATCTGAAGATTCAGATTTCGTTATGGTTCTTTAGCTCATTTCCTTTGTAACTTGGGGCAAGTCATTTAAATTCTGAGTCTGCATTTCCCCAGACTTCACAGTATTGTTTTCAGGATTAAATCAGAAAATGGATAAGAGAGAGAGATGGGAAGTTCTAGGAGCTAAATAATAAATTCGCATTCTTATTCATGACCCTCCCCTGGGCATGACGTCCCACTGTTCTCAGGGTTCATTCTTATACCCAGCCTCAAAATCACCTCAAAGCAAAGGAAGGGCCAGACCTTTTAAATATGATTCCTGCTTCACGCCACACAGAAATATTTAATTTAATATCGCAGATAGTGAACCTGTTTCCATTAAAGCAGATGCTCACCCACTTGACTTTTTTTAAATTAATCAAAGCACACAACTTAACATCTCGGGCTGTCTGGCATTGTAAGCCAAGGGCATGGCTGGAAGCTTGGCTAGAATAAAGTTCAAATAACTTAACTTTAATTCAAATAGATGACTTTTAGTTGGAAGAAAGAATGGATGGTGGGGTGCATGGGTGGATGGGTGGTCATCCCGATTCCTTTGACCCAGTACCAGAAATAGCATTTGTGATAACCCAACCAAGACAGAATCTGAATCCTGATCCCAGCCTCAGTGGTCACCATTCCAGTTTTGTGGGCACTGGTGGGAACAGGTCAGGCTTTGTCAAATTCACCTGCAACATTCCCACTCCTGAGCACGGCTCATGGCAAATAAATGCCTCGCAAGCACCCAGCAGCTACCCCTGTAGCCTTCCCCGAGCATATACTGTCACCCACAATGATCTCTCACTATGCTGGGCCTATAGAAAGGGTATGTCTCACCCAGAAGGTCTCAAACTGCAGGGGTAAGAGAATGGTCTAGAGGGCTTATTAGAATACAGAGCTTTGTGCCCCACCTGCAGAATTTCTGATTCAGTGGGTACGGGACAGAGCTGAGAATTTGTATTTTAACAAGTTCCCAAGTGATGCTGTGACTATTGGTCTGGGGACCACACTTTGAGAACTTGAGTTCTAGCCCAGCGGTCCCTATAGAACTTACCAGAGTAGTAACTTAGAAGAGCAGTCTCTTGAGTAGGGAGTTTCTCGAACACCAATATAGCATCTCCTTGTTGCCTTGCAGCAATGTTCTAAAGATGGTGCCATTACTACCCTTTGCTTTCAGAAAGGGAAACTGGATTGTGGAGGGAGGCAACACCACCAAGGTCATGGGAGGCCGGATCTTCTCTCATTACCCTGTGCTGACAGTCTGGCTGGAAAGGCAATTGCTGCATGAAAACACAGCATGTCTCCCAGGAGCCGTAGCTAATACAATGAAACACATGATGTGTGAGCTCCACAATGTTTCACAAGCAGTAGGTGGGCAATGACAGACTCATTGACTAAGGGTCAACTGTGCCAAGGATCCTGGGAAGGACAGTCTAGCCCAGTTCACCTGACCAGCTGTGTGACTTTTGGCAGGTCAACTAACCTTTCTGGGCCTCCTAAATCCTGCCCAAAGCACTCGTGCTCCTTCTGCCTCTGACTTCTGTGTCCGTACAGGTCTGCATCAGCTTTGCCAGGATCATCTGAGAACCTAGCAAAGTGGGCTTTCTTCTGAGGCTTCATGCTTCCCACACAACCCAGAACAAGGCACAGGGACCAGGGACACCTCTTCGGCCCCTTTCCATCCCACAGCACCAGAGGCATCGAACTAATAAGACCCCTATGGCCTTTGGAGGGCTGGGGAGGAAGTTACCAGAAGCCAGAAATGCAGACAACTAATTCCTGATGAAAAGGAAACCTATTTTGTGTAAGTTAACATAAAACAAAACCAAACCCAAACGCAACATAAAACAAAACCCACCGTGGTTCCTCCGCGCATTCACATTTCAGGGCTGTGTCATCAGCCCTGAATCCATTCTGAATCCATTAGCAGCCCGATTGCGAGCACAGAGGCCCCCAGACTCTTTGGAACCTTGAGAGTGAGTCTCTGGGGAGCTGACTCAGCCCTTTGTCTTCACAGAGCAAGAGAAATTGGATTCTAAGGCACAGAGGACAGCAAGTCTGCATCCAGAAGCCTGGAGAGACAAAGGACTCAAGGAGGGGAACAGCCCAAAGTTCTGGACCAGAGCGAAGGTGGGGCCTACGGAAGGGAAAAAGGAGAGGAGGGGGGGAGAGAGGCAGAGAGGAGAAAGGATTGATTTATTGTCCACAACTTCGTGGTGGACCCTGCGCGTAGTATCATTACTTCTAACAATGACAAACTTTCAAAATAGACATTATTATCCCCATTTTATAGTTGCCACAATTGAGGCTCATACCTCGAAGTGACTTAGGGAGCTCATAGCTTCATGTAGACTCAGGCAAGGGAGACAGGATCAATTCAGATATGTCTAATCTTAAAGTTCCCGAATATTTCTTCTTTCCTCACCCCACGCAGTGCCTTGGGGTCAGTGACCAAGAAGGCTCCATAAGAAGAGAGGAGAGAGGGTGCCATGGTGAGGGGCCCTGGACCATTACCTGGGCTCACCTGAGTGATGCCTCCCAGATGCCCTGCCTGGGCCCGCCAGCTCCTGAGCGCAGGAACACTTAGCCTCTGCAGAGACATGGAAACACCAGTCCTTCAGGAGACCTCTCAGGCTGCTGGGGGGTGGGGGACAGATGTGCTGCAGGGACATTGGTGCTCACTGCTCAGCCACTGACAATAATGTTACCCGAAGCTCAGAAGTGAGGACCCCACACTCATGGGCACTGATGGGCCAGTCTTGTCCTTAAAGCAAACCCAAATGTAGACCGTTCTCTAGCTGAAAATTCCCTGCTCTCTGGGCAGTTTTCTCCAGCTTCCCAGGCTGACCCCCACCCTCCAGAGAGCTCCATGTGTGTGCCTCATGTCTAGCACCTGGACCCATCCTCAAACAGCTAGAATGGCTGTGATGTCTCCCCCACCTGACTGTGAGCATCTCAGCTCCTCCTCCTCCCTCCATGCCCATCAGCACAGGTGCAACAGAGAAGGACTAGGCCACAGGTGTCCAGTGGAGCTTTGGGCACGGTCCAATGCAGTAGCCACTAGTGGCATGTGGCGCTCAGGAATCTGAAATGTGGCTCATGCAAATGAAGAACTGACTCTTTTGTGTATTTTATTTCAATGTGTTTCCGTTTAAATAGCTACCGCTTCATGAATACCTGTTGCCTCTGAAAGAGAAGGACAAGAGAAAGGAAAGGGAAGGGAGTCAAGCTGATGAGGGCGAGAATAAGGAAAATCCCATCAGTAAGGAGGGAGGGAGGGAGGAAGTATTAGACAACTGGTATTAGACAACAGACAACCTGCAAGTTGGTGTCTGGCTAATGTTCATTTGTGGGCCCTCCTGTGCGGCCTTGGAGTGACAGAGAGGCACAGAGCAGCCCAGGACCCCCCACAGCCTCCTTAGCTCTTGGTGAGCGTAGCTCCCGGGAGAGCCCAAGTCCAAGCATCCTCTAGAACATCACGTGCTTACCACCCTCTGAAGGCTCCAGACTTAGCAGCAGAGACCCAAGAGTGTCAGACAGAACGGCCCCCCGGCTGGCCCTCCTCCTAGCGGCACAGGCAGGGGGTGAGCTCAGAGGTGGGAGATGGCTGCCTCCCACCCACTCCCGCTCCCATCCCCCTCCTCCCTCCCTCCCTCCCCTCCTCCGTCTCCACATCAGCAATAGATTTCCAGGACACTCTAATGAAGTACATCTTGAGTCTCCTTTTCACGGCTAATGAGGAGACAACAAGAATTTGACTAATACCAGTACAATTACTGGAGCAGTCAAGCGAGGGCCTCTGATTAGACGTGATAATTTGCAAGGCTGGGCTCTTCACATTAAGTTTGCAAACAGTTTAAAAATCACTTCCTCTATTTATCCAGCTAATCCCTGTTTAATGACTCCAGACCCAAGGAAAGAAAGGGGAAATGTCTCTTTAAAAATTAATAAATAAATAAATTAAAACACTAACAACCCCAACCTTATTTGCCCAGACAGGAGAGATGGCAGAAGGACAACCCGACTGTCATATTTTCAGGCAGACTCACTTAAGATTTCCTAGCTGCGAAGGATTTTGTCCTCCCTAAACCATGGCCCTGGTGCTCTCCCCAGCCGCTCAACCAGCCCGGCCACTCCTTCCCTAAGCAGACAGAATGGTTTGTCCACCTCGGTGTTGATGGGTCTGATGGCCCAATCCTGGAAAGGCTGCAGGTGGTCACTGGTCTCAAAGTGTTGTTGAAAGGACAGACCCAAGGGTGAAATTCCAGAGGGTTCTTTATCCTCTTAACCACTCAAAGTATGGTCCAGGGACCAGCAGCCCAGGCATCCGCCCTGGGGCCTGTTACAAATGCAGAATCTAGGGCCCCATGGAGACCTGCCCCTTCAGAATCTGCCGTTTTCCAAGCTCCTGGGTGACACGTCCGCTTGTCAGCGCTGCTTTATGCCATAGCATTTGCCTGACTTTGAGAATGACCTTGAGACATGTGGTTTTGTTGATTTCCATCCGTACTATGCATTCTGTGGATCTGTGCTTGTCTGTACCTCCTCTGTAGAGATTTACAGTGGGGCTTATTCAAAAAGAAGAGCACATCTGGGAAATGCCAGGTCAATTCAAATCAAAATTATTTGTTGAATGCAGGTTTTACAACATCTTTATAATACCAAGCAGCATTTTAACGTCCATGAAGAAAGATACTGTCTGCGGTGTTTCCCAGACTCACTTGAAGCGGGAACCCCTCTTGGTGAGCGTGGAGCGTAGCAGATTCCCAGTGACTCAGCAGCGCCTGTGCAGAGGAGAGCTACTAGGGATGATGGGTGATTCTGCAAGACACACGGAGTTCTCTGTCCCAGCTGTGGTGTCCCGACAGCAAAGGTACATCCAGGAAAGGAAAGCTCGGGGCTCCCGGCTCTGTCCCAGACTTTCCTCTCCAGTCATCTTCCTCTGGCAGTGTCCCAGGCAAGCGGAAGGACCCAGCCCAGGTATCAGGTCCTTAACTAAGACCATCAAATCCAGGCATCTGGTAAAAGAAAGGGATCAGGGGTGGGAGGGGGAGGGTACCAACCTCCTTTTCATCATAAATCACGGTGGAGGTGATGGTAATGCCTTTCTCCTCCAGCTCTGGGTGAACGAAGAACTGCTCACACGCATAAGCGAGGCTCGTGTTGTGCCAAGAGCTTTCTGCACCTTTTCATCCGATCTCTAGAAGAGCCTAGAGGTAGCCAGCCTCACTGGCTGTGTCACAGATGAAGAGAACAGAGGCCACTGAGGTTCAAGTCGACCCAACTAAGTAAGCAGTGGCACTGGGATTCCCACACAAGCAGACCCAACAGGCTCTGCTCTGTGCAAGGTGAACAGGCACTCGGTGGTGATTAAATCCTAGGGAATACATACACATACCCACATGCTCAAATATATGACTCTAGTCCCTAAACGCTCTCAGGCTTATATATGTGGGCATACACATGTATATACAGGACAACGTGCAGTGCAATTTCTTGTCCCTGCAAAATGTGGGAATCCCAGAATTGGAAAAAGCTTGGTAAAATCTCCAATGGCAAATAGCGCATCTCATCCTTGCAATGCCCCTAACAGTAAAACAAACCAGGTGCTCTTACCCCCATTTTATGGAAGGGAAGACGGAGACCAGAGAGAGGAAGTGATTTGTCAAGATCTCAGGCTCACCAACAATGGCCCAGCAAGCATTTAGGGTGGATCTCATTGTCCCCTGGGGCCCGACGCCACACTCAGGCCACCACACTCAGGCAGCTGCCCACCTCAGCCTGTTACCATCACACTCCGAAGGATTTAAAGGCTCCCAGGATATATGGAACTTCAAAACTGTGTGTCTGGGGTAGCACCAAAGATTTGACACGCAGAGGTTAGGGAGCAAAGGCTGTGGGTCTATACATCTGAGCCTTGACTACCACATACACACATAAATAAGACATACACACCCACCCATATGCATACACACGCATACACGTACACGATATACACACATACACAAGACATACACAACCCGCCCATGCGCATACACACACATACATACATGATATACACACATGCACATTCATTTTGTACACACCCACCCATATACACACATATGTATACATGATATAAACACATACACACTCATACACGCCCACCCATCCGCACACCCATACACATGCATACACCCATACACATACACATACACTCATACACAAGATATACACACCCATGGGATGCCTGGGTGGCTCAGTTGGTTAAGCAGCTGCCTTCGGCTCAGGTCATGATCCCAGCGTCCTGGGATCGAGTCCCACATCGGGCTCCTTTCTCCGCGGGGAGCCTGCTTCTCCCTCTGACTCTGCTTTCCACTCTGCCTGCCTGTGCTCGCTCTCGCTCGCTCTCTCTCTGACAAATAAATAAATAAAATCTTTAAAAAAAAAAAAAAAAAAAAGATATACACACCCACCCGTGCACATACACAATATGCACACATACACAAGACATACATACCCACCTACCCATGTGCATACACACTCATACACATACACAATATACACACATACACAAGATATACACACTAATCCATGTGCATACACACACATACACATACATGATATACACACATACACAAGACACACAACCCGCCCATGTGTTTACACACACATATACATGATATACACACATACACATTCATCTCATATACACCCACCCATGTGTACACACACATATGGGTACACGATATAGACACATACACACTCATACACACCCACCCATGTGCACACCAATACATATGCATGATATACACACATACACTCATACACAAGACATACACACCCACCTGTACTGTGTATATAGATACACAGTATACACACATACACTCATATACAAGACATACCTACCCATCCATATGCATACACACGCATCCACATACACAATATGCACACATACACAAGACATGCACACCCACCCATGTGCACAGACATGCATACACACACAAAATACACACGTACACTAATACACAAGACATAAACACCCACCCATGCACATACACACACATACAATACCAATGCACACACTAAATACACAATATACACATATACACACCTACACACAACACATCCACACCTGCACACGTCCACCCATACACATGCGTGATATACACACATACACTCGGGCGCCTGGGTGGCTCAGTGGGTTAAGCCGCTGCCTTCGGCTCAGGTCATGATCTCAGGGTCCTGGGATCAAGTCCCGCATCGGGCTCTCTGCTCAGCAGGGAGCCTGCTTCCTCCTCTCTCTCTCTGCCTGCCTCTCTGCCTACTTGTAACCTCTCTCTGTCAAATAAATAAATAAAAATCTATACACACATACACTCATACACATCCATGATATATAGTACACACATGTGTGCACAGAAATATACAATACATGCGCACATATGTGGACATGCACCTGCAACACACGTGTGCATGTACATATGTACACACATCACACATGCACACATACAACATGCACTCTGATCTACAACACACCTGCACAGAACATGCACACACATATACAACACACACACACACACACACACACACAGCTCTGTGTTTCATGCTGACCAGGGTGGTTTTCAGCTGCTGACTTTGCCAGAATTTCTTGCACAAGCCAGCCCACTCCCCCCTGCTGGCGGAGGCCAGCCTTAGCCAATGAACACTCATAGAAATGGGGCCTGGTCTTTGGGCATGGGCTGAGAGGAGCCTAGAAGTGGTCATCTTGACAGAAGACAGGAATAAGCTTGGAGGAGAGGGGCACTAAGTGAGGACCCTCAGGTGGGGAGGGTGTTGGGTGCAGGCAACCTAGGGCCAATGCCCAGACTACCAGCCAGGAACCCTGGAATCCACCCCAGTCCTGCTACTGGTGCACTCTGTGACCTTTTCCCTTATCTCTCCCCCCTCAGTGTGTCCACCTGTACAACAAATCTGATCCATGGTTTAGTGGACCACTTCTGTGAGTCTGACTTTAAGTCTGGTTTATGGGCAGAAGAGCCATCATGAGCTTGAAGCCCTCTGCCCAGGAGGTCAGGGAAGCAGAGGTGTACTTCTCACAACCCGCCACTCACGTATGAGAGACCTCAGATATCTGGTCTGATTGGCAGAGGCACTAATGCTTCCCCTCGGGGAGCCACTGGGATGCAACTGTGTGACCTGGATGGAGTCTCTTCCCCATCTCATGGGCTCAGGAGCTCCAGCTGGCTCCTGAAGATGCAGCACTGGGTAGCTCTAAGTTCTACAGCAGTGCAACACCATGAAGAGAAGGATTCTGCGCCCAGATTGCTCTGAGTTCAAATCCCAGACTTTACCACCTCCTTGTGATGTCCTCAGGTATGTTTCTTGCTTTCTTCATTCCTCCATTTCCTGCCCTGAACATGAATAGTAACGCTGCCCGCACGCGGGAAGGAAGGAATGAGCATAGTCGACATCAGTAGGGCTAGACAAAAGGAGGAAAGACTTTGGTTGGATTCTTAGGAAACAAGTAGAAAGAGAACCCGGCTGGGGGAATCTGCGCAATATGGGTGGAGGTCTGGGTTCAAACAGTCAAATGCCTGGTTTTGTTATGGCACGACCCCTCCCAACAGAGTCCTGTGCAGACCCCAATGTTACCAGTGTAAAATGATCTCCAGGTAATACTGTCCAATGACAAACAAACAAACAAAAAAAAACCCCAAGGTGCAAAGCTGCACATACAGAGTGTTTCTGCTAGGGTGTGAAGGAGGCCCCAATGCAAATATGTAGCTGCTTATTTTTACAAATAGAAACACTGGATGAATAAACAGAAAGCAGGAGGGGAGCTTTACTCATGGGGGCGCGGGGGCACGGGGAGAAGGAGCAGGGCGGGAGGTGAGTGTACCTTTCCATTTAGTAATCACTTTTGAGTCATATTCCAAAATATTCAAAAATAAAAACAAAAAGAAGCTCAAGCTGCCTTGTGGGAGGCGGACAGCTTGGGAAACCGGCAGGAGCCAGCCGGCTTCTCTAATCCACATGGACAAGCAGACAGACAGATAAACAGCCCCTAGCTGGAGTCCCCAAGGGCGGAGAAGCCGGTCAGCCTGCAGCCAGCGAGGCCCCCTGTCCACCCGACCCTGACCCAGGCCAGCAGGCAGCCCCGAGCCCTCTCACCCACACCCCTGCTGGCAGGGAGCATTCCACTCCCCAATTCTTCCCGGAATGAATGCTTTCTCTAAGCTCATTGCAAAACATCCTGGCTGGAGCTGCAAACGGGAATTCAGAAGCACCCCCTGGAGAGAGGTAACCCCTTCCTGAGGACATTCCGGCCTCCTCCGTGCGAGGGCCTGCGGCAGGAGAGGGCAGAACAGGCCAAACGGCCGTTTCCGGCCAAGCCTGGGGCCCCGCGGGGCAGCCACGCACTGACTGGGTGCCACATCTGGGCTGGACCAGCCACCCGGGTTCAGGCAATGTTGGCTGTTGGGAGGGTTGCCCCACGCTTTGAGGCCTCTAGGAAGACAGGATCAGTTTCCCCAGCTAGGTTCCAAGCCCTTGCCCGAACTCCCTCGCAAGCCGACAGTCACGTTGATAGCACCTGACAATCCTAACAGCCCGGTTACTCCCCCACTAGACGGTGAGCCCCTCGGGTCCACAGCCTGCATTTCTTCCCTCGCTATTGCCGCCAGACCACCCCAACACTGGCCTGGCACAGGGCAGGAGCCTGAAGAAAGTCTGGTAAACAGGGAATGGGTAAGAAAGTTGGCAGGATTGCAGGCAGGGAAATAAGGGGGGATTGTTCCCCAACTGTGCCAATAACAGACCCAGGATTCTTTCTCCAGAGCTCAGCCCAAATCTGAGTCAGTCACTTCTCTAAAGTGAACTTGAGAGGCTGGGATTGGCCCATGGAGGCCATTCCACGGAGAAAAGAAAGTCTCTTATCTCCCTTGGTCCATCCTTGAACACAGCCACGCTCACGACCCTCCGAAGCCATGCCTGGGGAGGGGGCTGCAAGGCAGCAGAGGGCTCATGGCACCCAGAAATCCAAGTCCCAGGGCTGACTCCAACCCCCTGAGTTTCCCACATTTGGTGGCACATCCAGACTGCCAGCATGACGGGTGAATTCATTCACTTGTTCACAGGTACTTGCTGTGCACCTGCTAAGTGCCAGGCTCCATACTAGGAAGAGGAGTTCAACAGGGCTGAGTCAGGCTCATCCTGTTTCTTTGTTTTTGCGTTGGATTTGGCGTTGAAGACCAGGCATCATTTCCACCATCACCTTCATTCATCACCGCCGTCACCCCCTTCAACAGACACTTGCTGTACCCCGTACCTCCATGAATCACTCCTCAGGAGAGGCTGCTCCCTCTTGTTTAAACAGATCCTTGGAGCAGGCAGGCTCCTGTCCCCAGCATCTCGCAAGTCAGAAGACCAGCATTTTGCCCTGGTTCTAGAAAAGACCACCTAGCCGTATGACCCGGGGTAGGAGAAGTGTGGGCTCGTATGTCCTTCTTCCTTCAAAGCCAGAAGGGTAATTGGCTTCTACCACCAAGAGGCCCCAGTCGTTCTAGCCAGAGGTGCTACTAGCTGCCACTCTAGAGGCGGCCTAGGGTCTGGGCAGGGCTGGGTGAGAAGGAGTGGCACCCATCTCCAGCCCTACCCACAGGACTCTGGCCATGGCCCTCGGCAGGGAGGGAAGATCGGGCACTGTGACCTCACCCTTTCCTTGACTTTGCACAGTGTCAACCCGTTGTGGAGTTTTGGTTTGGATTCTTCATCAAATGGGGCCTCCCCCAAACAGTAAAATCTTTGTGTAGGTCCCCTGGTGCCCCAAACCCCACTCTCTGGAGCCTCAGGGTCCAGATAACAGCCATTTAGCTGTCTGGGGTCTGGTCCAGCTCATTCCAATGTGTCACCAAGGGTCTCTGCCTTTCCCTGAACAAATACGGGGAGGAGACACCAAGTCAAGGGGCCCGAGGGACTGGTGGACTGCGCCATGGGCGCAGAAAACAGGAACAGGAAAGACAGGGTAAACTCAACTTTAAAGTAACAATCGCAAGATGGAAAAAGGCTGTGCCTGCCCTCATGCAAAGGGACAGGCTAGGCTGCCTGGGTCCCTGGACTCAGTGTCAGAGTCCTGAGAGAGCACCCATTTTGCCGAGGGAAACTGAGGCTGAGAAAGGAGAACTCGGCTTATGGCCCTCGGCAGATGTGATGCGGGGCCAGGCAAACACCCAGACTCCCACTGTCAGACCCATATCTGAGCAGGCCCATCAGACCCCACCAGGCCCAACCAGGCACCCCCCCACCAACAGGCCCCACCAAGCCCCACCAGACACCCCCATGGCCCCACCAGGCCCCCCGCCGACAGGGCCCACCAGGACCCCCCGCTCCCTGCCACAGGCCCTGCAGGCCCTCCCAGCTCTGGGCAGCCCGCTGCTTCACTGCAGAGTTCAGTGCTCATCCTTGGGCATCTCTGGGGGCAGGATTTGGGGATATCCACTGGCCACAGCGGGCTCAGGGGCACGGCAAGATGTCCTCACCCTGGGTAGCCTCAGGACACCTGGGTCCGTGTACTGAGTGTGCCAGCCAGGAGCAGGGCTAGGGCCAGAGGCTGGGGCGGTGAGCCAGGCTCTCAGTCTGGACCCCCTTTCCTACCTCTGCCCCCTCCCTGCGTCCCTACTCTGTCCCTCTGTCCTCAGGCCCTGACCTCCCTCTGCCACCTCTGCTCATTCACTCGCTCTTCTACCCTCCTTCTCGTCACCTCCTGGTTTCCCAATTCTGCCTGCCTCTCTCCTTGCCAACCCTCGCCTTCCCCCTCAGTGTTTCTCACTCTCTCCATTTCCCCGTGTGTCTACCTCCCTCTGCTTCCATCTCTGTCTGTGCCTCTGTTTCTCTCTGAATGGGTGAGTGGGTGGCACAGTCTCTCCCTGTGTCTGTGTATTGCCCCAGGCTCGCTCTCCTGTTCTCTCTCTCTCTCTCTCTCTCTCTCTCTCTCTCTCTCTCGTTCCCATCCGCCGGGTCTCTTTACCTCTCCCACAGCGATACAGGACATACTCTTGCTTCTTTTGCCTCATTTGCTCTCGACAAGGACTCTGTTTCTCTCTGTGTGCCAGGAAAGGCAGCAGCTCAGAGAGTCTGAGAGACTGTCCAAGGTCACACAGCTGGCAGGGCCGCCTCCCCACGGCAGTGTCAACCGACGCTGATGAGAGGGCTGTGTGCGGTGTGTTCTGGCCTCACACAGCGCTCCACGCTGCTCCCCGCCCCCCGGCTGCGATGACCCGCCGGAGCACTGAGCACTGAACTTTCCGGTGCTCGTTCTGACCCAGGTTCTCCAGATCATCCAGCCTGACTCCCGGGGGACAGCTCCACTATCCCCAGAGGTCCCCAGATGTGCCAGTAACCGGCCGTGTGGTAGTTCCTGAACATGAGTCTCCAGGGAGGTGTCCGGGCTCTGCAGTATGACTCAGACCGCTGGTCTGGCAGGGGCCAAGCAGCCCCCCACCCTCCTCTCAGGCCCTGTGCTAGAGTGGCTGGGTATCCTTTGTGCCGGGCCTGGAGCCTGGCTGGCTGCCAAGCAGTTCGGGAGAGAGCTGCACTCAGAGTCACCGGGAGGGCAGGAAGGACAGAGATGCTTCCCCACCCTGGACCGCTGCCCACTGGGTCACTCCTTGGGGGTCCCACAGGCCCTTCCAACACCCACATCACATCCAAGTTGACGTTCCCTCCTGCCACCACTGCGGCCCAGCTCCTCTTGAACGCCCCCTTGGGGGAAAAAGAACACTACCACCCACCAGTACCCCCTCCAGCAATCCAGGATCATCAGTGGTTCCCCAAAACCCTTTTCCCCGAAGCCAAGCCCATGAAAAATCCAAATAGGCCTCCTACTAGGCTTTGTTTCTCCCCACTCCTGCCACAGAGTTCTGGAGTTCTGTGCTTGCCTGTGACTTGGTCCCCTGCCCCCACCCTGACACTCCTGTCTTATCCATCTGCTGCACGGGAACAGAAGGGAAGCAAAGTCCCGGGCTGGGTTCTGCAGACAGACAGACTGGACTTGAGCTCCTGGGGCACTACCCTTTGTGTGGGACTTGAGGCTAAGTACTTACTCTCTGAACATTGCAACACCAGCGAGCTAACTGTCTTGTCTGTGTCTTCCTGCTTACCAAGCGGCCTTCTGGTTGCCATCTAGAATCATCCACCAGAAGAGAACAAGCCGAGCAGGATGACAAGGCTGTTCTATGCAACATGACCGTTCCAGCTCTCCATGTAAACCCGTTATTTGGTGTTTTCATTTACCAAAGATAAAATAGAATCATGTAGAATAAAATGCCCAAATTGGAGGGAGGAATCTGAGGACGTTCACATAACAACAATCATAAACATGACAAAGACGGAGAAAAGGACAGTGTATGGGACAACACGGCCTTCAAACACCTGTGAGGCAATTAGAGAATAAGGTTTATGTCAGCGGCTGCAGCGTTAGGACTCATGTGGATACGGTTTAAATTGAGGTAAATAATTGCTACCTTACTGAACAACCGGGTAGTGAGGTGCCTGTTGCTGAAGGTATGCAAGCATATGTGTCAACCTTGGCAGGCATGCTACAGAGAGGTGTCATTCTTAAGCCTTCCTTCTTCCTTCCCATTGCTACGATGAAGCACTAAATAACTCTTAAATCTGTCCGACCCCCTCCATGCCACCAACCGGCACCTGGGCCCATCTCCCCTCTCCTCCTGCCTGGATGACCACAGCAGCTCTGACTCTCCCCAGCACCCTCATCACTGTCCACTCAGAAGCCGCAGTGATCTTCCCATGCATGAATAAGCCCGCTCTGTTCACCCACCACACCCTCTCCGCAGCCCTAGTCTCCCTCACCCCCGGGTCTCCACTGCCCTCAGGGTAGAGTCTCAACTCCATAGAGTGGCTACCAAGGCCTCTAGACCTGATCCTGACCAAGCCCCAGTACACTCTCCTCTCACCCACGCCTCATGTGAGATACCCAGACAGACAGAATATTTGTCCATCCTGTCTGAGCCTCCGCCTATCCCCAGAAAGCTGTCCGGGAGGCACCCCCCTACACATCCTGCTTTGGACATTTCCCAGCAAACAGCTCATATTAGCTGCCCCAGAGCTGGCTAGTGCCTCCCCAGGAGGGGGAACCGCAGGGCAAGCAACAGCTCCACCTGTGTCTGCAGCCCTGAATGGGTTCAGGAATGGCTGGTTCAAGGCAGGAAGGAAGGGAAAAAAGGCAGGCTCCATGGAGGGGATGAGGTAAGCCGGGCTGGAGGCTGCCCTTGATGTCCTGCCTAACCTTTCTAGAGTTGTTCTGACCCCAGGAGGGAGGGCTACTCAGATCAGCTTAGAGGTCCTCCAAATATATTTCTGCACTGCCCAGGCAGCATCAGAGAACCACCGGCCAGAGGGTGGCCTGGAAGGAGTGAGAAGAACTCTGTGGGCCTCAGCCCATTTCCTGGGGGTCTTGGGCTCAAGCAGCAGTCCCCAGGCCCAAGGTAGGGTCACGGATGTCCCAGGTGTTCCTGAGCACTGGCCTCTGCACGCTATTTGGAACCCATCACAGCCTGGGATGCATTGGTCGCCGGATCTGGCTAACATGATCTTGGAATTTTCAGGGCCTCACATGTATTCCCCAGCTGGTCCCTGAGAACCGAAGACCCAGAAATGGTCCCTCTCACTCTCCATGTGCCCACCAGAGATGGAAAGGATGGGACAGGCCGGATATGCAGGCCACAGCTCCCCATCTGGACCCCAGGTCCTGGGCCTTGCCGCAGAAGCGGGGAAAAACCCAGAATAATCACCCAGTCCTCCTCTCAGACCCAGAGCACTCCATTACTGTTACAACCACCATGAATCAATGGCTACAATGTGCTGGGAACAGTTTATGCATGTTACACATAGAAATTTATTTAAACCTTTCAATAATCCAGAGTCCTATCGCTGTATGTGTCCACAGCCAGGATTTCAACGCAGGCAGCCAGGCAGGCTAGACTCAGATTCTACTGCTTCTGGATTATTCTGTGAGCACAGCAGCCAAAATTAAAGGACACACCCAATGTTGGGTCACTCAGATTCTGGCAAAGAGTTGCATGGATGCCAGAGCTGTGAACCATTTTCTCCACAGGCCCACAGGTGATCATCATGGTCCAAGGTAGTAAGAACTAAGAACATAAGGGTTGTGGACATAAGGGTTGAAAAGAAGCGCACAGTCCACCAGATGCCAGTGGACTCCATTCTGGGGCCCTCCCATTGCAGCAGGGGGAAACTGAACACAGGATCATGAGGATGTCCCAAGAATGACAAGGAGAGAAGGCAGACCTGGTCCCAGCCTTGGCTCTGTCTCCTGCTGCTTCTCAGCCCAGCACTGCTCATTTCTCCCCACGGAGCCTCAGATTTTTTTCCCCTTATAAAATGGGACGATAAATGATGAAAAAGGGAGCACATGAGTAAGAAGGACCGTGGCCTTGGGCCCAGTGCAGAGGAGGCCCCTGAGGAACATGCCGACACCTGGATCGGAAGGCACAGGGCAGGAGGCCTGAGCCGTCCATACAGAGAATTGGTGGCTTCAGAGCCGACTAGGAGAGTGGTCCGTGGGGAAGGAGAGACACCCCTTGAGAAATAAAGGCCCATAGGTCCCCTCTTGACTTTAAGCCACCTTCGAAGAGTCAAACCAGAGCCCAGTCTGTCGGGCAGTTTTCCCTTGGGACAGCCAAGGAAAGGGGTTCCTGCTCCACTCCTAATTCACAAACAAAATATAGTTTCTCTGGATTGTCCATCAGGTGATGATGACCAGGGAAGGGGGAGGCCTGAACCGCAATTTCCAAGGAAGTGTTTACTAAGCCCACAGGGGGCAAGTCTGTCTCTGCAGCCACCGACAGCCCGCCGGCACTCAGGAGGAGAGGGAGGCCATCGGAAGCCCAGCAGCTGTTACAAAGTGGCCCCAGCCTCAGCAGGGAGCACACAAGGGAAGTGGGAACCCAAGAAGGAGAAGAACCCAGCCAGCGCCCCTGGGTGATGTGTGGGGCGATCTGGGCCTCTGGGTCCAAAGCTCCCTCTTCTCACCTGGGCTGGGTACAAATAAACCCAATGGGGAGGACTCTGCTTTGGAGCCTCAGAAACAAGCCTATGCATGGCGGGAATCCCAGGGGTCCCCTCCGCAGAGCTAGGAGCTCTGAGGACCGACGGAACGGAGACTGGTCAGTGAGGAACACATGAAGGGTCGGCCAGGCCGCCTCATTCAAATCTTGCTTCCTCCTCCTCCACCAGGGATACGGGGAGTCAGAGCTTCATCTGGCAAGGGTCGGGCGGCCGGTGCGATCTTTGCTTCTGCAAGCCCCTGGGACGACTCACAGGGAAAAGTTGCACCAAAACCCCTCCCGTGCCCAGCACCCAACGGGTCCCCAGCTGGTGCCTGTCAAGGACAACCGATCCTGAGTCCACGGTTCCCAAATGTCTTGTGGGGACCAGAGCGCGACACTGAGTGCTCAGTTATCTGGGCCTGGCATCTGCAGATTCTACTCAGCCAAGACCCGACTCCATAGCTTCCCATCTGATCTCCAACCCCTGTCTGTCTCTCTTCCCTCCGCATCTTAGAGCTAATTCTACCATCCTCACATCCAGACAAAGGCCAGGCACTCCTGGGTACCCCACCGCATGGACCCCTCCCAATTGAACAACTCACCTAGGGTAGGTGTGCTGGAGTTCTCATCAGCCTTCCCTCCCCAGAACCCCCTAATCCCTCCTCAGGGCCTCTCAGCATGGCGGCTAGACTGGGAATTCTTTGAGAGATGAGCAGCTTCTCACCCAACACCTTACCCCCAAAGCCCAGAACATCAGAACCCAGTGGGAGCTTAATAAATGTTTCTTGAGTAGAGGGACGGATTAGAAAGACTTCCCAATGGTGGAGACATTTGAGGAGTCGGGAAGCGTGTGTAGAATTAGTCCTACGGACACAGAAGGAAGAAGTGTTGAAACGACACCACGTGGCAGATCCTCAAAGGGGTAATAGGATGACGGCGTGGTGAGCTCCAAGGAACGGGCGGGATAGGCAGTGCCCACACCCTAAAGGGGCCTTGAATGCTGCACTACGGAATGCAGTATGAGGAGGGCTGACTGTATTTACTTTTCTTTTACATTTATCTTTTAAGCAAAGACCACTCTGACAGCCTTGAGGAAGACAAATTGTGAGACCAGACCAACACTTGGCTCTGCCTTCCCCGGGCCTCTCATGAGATCAGGTTTCCCTGCCTTGGCCAAAGTCTTTAAAGCACTCTGGCATTGGGTGAAAGATTGCTGGGGCCCAAGGGCCGGTGCGGGCAGCTTGGATGGTGCTCAGGGTCCCGCTGGTGCTCACGCTGCTGCCGCTCCTGTACCCTATCCTTGTGGCTCCTCCAAGGCAAGGAAATGGGGCAGACATGGCTGGGCTGGGCATAAGGGGTGCGATGGGATCCGGGGTTCGACCCTCCCGAGGACATCCGTTGTTGCCACTGTGGATGCCTCTGTGGGTCCATTCTTGAGCAGCCTCTGCAAAGCACCCCCAACTAGAACAGCCTTCGGGTGCCCCCACGGTCGCCTCCAGAATGTTTCAGCGGTCCCCACCCATCCTGCCTCCTGGGGCACCAGCCTCCTCCTGGATGCGCAGTAGCCACGAGTGGTGTCAGATGGGAGCTCAAGGAGAAGCGATGGGACATCTGGGCCACTTGAGTGACGCCAGCATCACTTCTCCTCCCCCTCCCTCCCATGCCACCCCAGGGGTTCCTTGCTGGCAGTATGCATCTCGCATGGGCCTCCCCTGCCGTCCTGGTCCCTGCAGTCCTGGTCTACACCGACACCCCTCCACCACCCCACCCCTGACCTCTCCCAAAGCACCAGGACTCTGCCTTCAAACACAGAAGCACACCACCGGCTGTGCCCTCCCCACACTGAGGTTCTTGAAGCTGCGCCTCCCTCCTTTGGGTGCCCGGAGACTGGGGCCAGCCAGGTGTAGAGTAAGGTTCCCTGCACCTGACAACAGGAGCCCCGAATACAAGAGGGGGTGGCGGCAGGGGGAGGGGGCCGCACTCTGGAGGGAAGGAGTGACAGCCAGGGCCTGGGTAGAGAAGGAAGTGGAAATGGCCGTCTGGGTCACTGGTACTCCCCCTTGCCTGGGCTTCAGAACCCACAGGGGATCTTTAAAACCCAGACCCACTCCTGAGCTTCTGACTCAGCAGGTCCGGGCAAGGCCCAGAAACTGGCATTTCTAACAGGCCCCAGGTGATGCTGATGCTGCTGGTCCCGGGACCCAGCTTTCTGGGGTGACGTAAAGAGAAGAGGATGAAGAACCCAAAGGAGGAGGTGGGCTGCCCGTCATTCCATGGTGGCCCAGGGGAGACTCAGCCGTGAACAAGGACAGGGGGACAAGAGGAAGGAAACAAGAGAAGCCTGGTGCCCAGAGGCCTGGAGGCAGGCACCATGGCCCTGGGTCCCCCTCTGCCCCTGACTCTCTGTGTGGTATCAGCCAGCTCCTCCCAGGGGGCCTGAGTCCCCTCCCCTGTGAAAGGCACACAATCCCCCTGTCCTGCCCACCTCCTCAAGGGGCAGGTGTGCCTTGCAGGGAGAACGGCCATAAGAGGGTTTTGCAAACTGGAAGGCCCTCAGCAGATGTGAAAGTGATTATTATAATCCCCCTCCCCCAGATGGCACGATTGGGGTTGCCCCCTCCTCGCCTGCCAGGCCCCTCTCGGCGGTCCCCAGGGACGTGAAGGGCCCCGGCTGGTCCCTGGCTGCCTCAGGGGGCCCCCAGCCTGGGCTCAGCATGGGCCAGCCTCCAGCTCATGGGGTCTTTCTTCAGGTGCAAGGACCCAAGTAGCTGTCAGCGGGTGGCTCCTCGGCGGGGCACCTCAGGCGGGCAGGGGGCGGGGGAGGGGGGGGCGGCTCAGCGCAGCCGGGAAACAAAGGCCGCTGGGAGCTGGCAGGGCGCCATCAGGGTTCAATGCACAATGGCCCGGGGGGCTGGCGGCTTCGCTCCTGGCCGGCATTTGCATAATGTCTGGGGCAGGAACAGGTGCCCGGTCAATAGGCAATTGTGAGGCTGTTCTGTCAAAAGAGAAGGGGCCTGTATTGAAGGCTAGGCTTGCCTATTGCAATGCAAATAGCATTCAAAGCAGACCAGCCCAGCTCGGGCTCCCGGGAGCTCAAGATTCATGAAAGCCACCGAGCCGGCCCAGGCCCCAGGGCTACCTCTGCTGGTGCCCGCTTTGTCTGAGGCCAAAGGGTGGCATCAGCAGCAGGGGCTGGGAGCCCTCAGCAGGGAGGGTGAGCAGACCAGCCCACTTATCCAGGAGGGCTTCCTGGAGGAGGAGGTGATATCATCGAACTTCAGCCAAATACGAGAATGAAGCTCTGCAGCTTTTTTGACAAGACCCCCAGAGTAAAGGCACTACCCCAGCTGGGTGTGCCATGGAGAAATCAGAAAGGGCCCCCCCATGCCAAGTCACCCCTCACTTCTCTTTGCCTGGGGTCAAGCCTGCAGATTCAGGATTCTGTCTTAACTAGGACCTAATGAAGGCTTCCTGCGAACTAGAACTGTTGTAGTTACTTCCTATAGATTAACTCATTTGATCTCTCAGCAACCATGCGGGGTAGAGGAGAGTATTACTCTCATTTGACTGATGAAGAAACTGAGGCACAGAGAAGTTCAAGGTTACACAACTAATATGTGGCAAAATTGAGGAAAGAACCCAAGCAGGCTGGCTCTGGAAATTGTGTTAACCACAGTGCAAGGGCTGCAAATAGGGTCCCATCACGGTTTCACGAAGGGACATCGGTCCGGAGAGGAGGCAGAACTGCTCGCTAGCTAGACCAGAACCCATTCTCCCAGCTTCTCGCACTGCCCGTTTCTTACATCTCCAGCTGTAAGCATGGCAAAGAGGCAAAGGACTCCCGTCCAACTCAGGGGAGACCCGTGGTGCGTAACACTCCGATGATGCTTTTCTTGACGTCAGCAATGAGGAAACACTTCCCCCTTCACTCCTGGAAACAGTCCAGTTTATGGAGACTTTCACTCGGCACGTTGTGTGGTTTCCCCCAGAAAAGTGGGGGTGGGGGGCTTCAGAAGCTGGTCAGGGTCCCTGCTTCATCACTTACAAGCCAGGTGACCTTGGACAACCGGCTTCTTTCCTGTTCTCTGGGTCTGAATTCCCTCCTTTGTAACATGGGGGAGGATAATAATCCCCGCTGCAAGGAAGTGAGGAACACACAGCGCCTGTCCAGAGCTGGTCCCCACTACTGTCGGCAATCTTCCCCACGCTTCATGTTCTCTGGAAGCTTGAGCTTCAAAAATATTTTACCCCACCCAGTTTCATGTTGAGATGAAGAGGGAGCACAGGCATGTGTGTGGGTGTGAATTTATTAAGTCACTCGCTTGCATTCCATTGACTTTGCAAGATTCATTTTTTTTTTAATTTCTTGGAAATTATTAGGGAACTCCCCAATGGAAGCCATTAGCTGCCGCATCATGCTTAAGATGCTTGAACCAGATAAGAGGAAACTCCCTTTAGGGCTGGGACTGCTTGAGGGAGTCTCCAAGCTTTTCTCCAGGGCCTGAACCCTGGGTCCCTCCTGCCCAAGATGTCAGAGATGCCATCACCATTAGTGATCCCTGAGTGAGGTCTGGCACCAGCGCTGGACGAAGTAAGGGCAGCGCACACTTGTTGTCTCTGATCTAGTGGCTACGTGGGGAAATCAGACCCCGAGAAGAGAAATGGCTTCCCCCGGATCACCCGGTGACAATGTCAAAGGTGGAAACCTTGATTATTTTTCTTTAAAACTTTTCCCTGAACGTTTTACAGTGACCCTGTATTATTGGTAGAATTAGAAAAATAATAAAGTATTTTCAGTTGAAAAGTTAAATAAAATCAAGATGATTCTATTAATATCATAGGAAAGGAAGGCAGAGGGTGGTCACGGTCCGGCTGGGGTGGTGAAGGTGCATTGACGGCGGGAGGCTCGTGTTAGCCTCAGCGCTGCTACACGCATTTACCCAGTGATTTACGATTCCTATGCAGTCTCATCTGCTTATGCAGTTCGTTCACCCCAGAATGCTGGGCCAAGAGCAAGAGTAAGGACGACTTACTCCCATTTTGCATATGAGAAAATCAAGGCTGCCAGGACTTACCCAAAGTCAGAGATGGTGTAAGTGGACAACCTGAGACGGGAACCCTGGGGTTAGGCTTTGGGGAAAGTCAGAAGGGAGCCCCAGGGAGCCTGGAGAGAGCCTGGAGACCTTCCGTCCGTGGCCCAGGAGGGTCCCCATCCGAGGAAGCAGGCATCTAGAGGCGGGTCCCACTGCTGTGCATCCCCAACAGCTTCCTGCGCAGACCTGCTCCGGCTGGGGTCCTGCGCCATCCCGGAGGAGGTGGGCAAGTGTCCTCCCATTCCCAGGCCCCTCCCAGCCCTCCTCGGCTGACCTCATCAGCTCCCTGGACACAATGCACCCTTCTTCTTCCCAGAGCACTCCTCCCCCAGCTCTTAATTAAACTAGCCAGTGGTGGTCTTCGCAGCAGAGGCCCAGCGGTGCCTTTTTCTTGAGCTGCCCATTGTTTCACCCCAGCTCCTGGGTCCAGCCTCCAGTGGGCACCCATCCGGCCCCGGGGCTCAACGTCTGATAGACCTGACCCCTGGACACAAACAAATAGTGAAAATACCAGCTTTGCAACAGGGAGGACTAGGATTTCTCCTTCCTGAATGTCTGTCAAAGAAATCACAAACCATTTATGGGTTTGTTGCAGGAGAAATCAAATAAACCCATATTAATAGAAAAAGAAGCATCCTGTGGGAGAAAGATCTGGAATCTCAAGACGAGAGTTTAAGACCTGATGCTACCATTGAAAAACCAGATGGCCTCAGATGAGTTGTTGCCTCTCTGAGTCTCGGTGTTCACATTTATAAAAATGGGAGTCACAGGAAAACGCAGGCAAAGAAATGGCAGGAAAACGCAAATCAAATGATTAGGAAATCTAGAAGGCTCGGCTTTACTGGAGCCGAATGCCTCTCCCCCAGACCTCACTGAATGGAAACCTCCTTCTACCCTTTTCTGTGGCCACCTATGAGAAGTCTGCCTCTGGCCTCTGCCCAGGTTCTTACAAGAGGAAAGCAAGCCATAAAGAAATTGGCTTCTTCTCTTTCTAGTGGATAAGATCAGAGACAAACGCAGCCTGTGAGTCCGGTCCAGTGGGAGAGGCACCCTTAGCTGCTGAGAGCTTGCTGGGAAGATTTTGCAGTTGCTGCCGTTGACTTAATTGGTCACATACATGAAGCTCAAGGACCTGACCCTGGCCACAGCAGTCATGATTCTCGCAGACCCACAAGCAGCAGAGCACACAGAGCTGTGCGCCAATCTCAGATTCCAGAGACACGTAGTCCCGAGTTCAAGTCCCGATTCTAAGCTGTGAGGCCTTAGCCTAGTGACTCAACTATCCTGGAGCCTCAGTTTCCCCATGTGCAACAGAATGAATTCCACCTGCCTGTTAGCATTCCTTTAGACGGAATAGAAAATGCTGAGAGGCAGGGTGGGGGCTCAGGCACACAAACTCCCCAGGCCACTCTCCATACGGTCTCCAGAAGGGCCTTTCCCAAGTACAAAGTGACCGTGTCCTGCCCCTGTTTAAGAACCTCGAGAGCCCCTCATTGCAACCAAATCCAAGCTCTTTAACTTGACAGGGCATTCCGACTCCAACCATCCCCTGTGCGTCTCATCATGGCCCTCTTACCGAGACTCCCCAGAACTATGTCCCACTCACGTCTAGCTGCATGATCCCCAGACTGTGCCGTGATTTCTCCAGACACCTGCCCCTGCAGGTCCTTCAAACACTCCTCACCTTACCTATTCTCAGACCTCAACCTGGGCTAACAGAGTCAGGGAAGACTCCTTTATCTCTGTTTAAAAACGCTAATGGAAGTTATTTTCTTTTGAATAGGAAATGCATTCACGGTATTGAAACTCCAAAAGACACAAAGACTATGTAGGGAAAAGGCTCCCTCCTCCCGAAGTCCCCAGCCTCCCAGTTCTTGGCTCTGCTCCCCAGAAGCAGCCACTGTTCACGGGTCTTTGACCTCACCCAGAAAGAAGTACAGAAGACGATGATGTATAGAAGAGAGATGTACAGAAGCGCGCATGTGTCCAACATGCGCGGCGTTACAAAGACCATACTGAATGTAATTCGAATCACGCTACCGTTTGTATAAAAGTGAAGACGTATATACATTCTTTTTCTTCACTTTTATACAAATAGCAACATAATTTGCATTAAATCCCATTGAATGCCTTGCCCCATTCGCTTAAATATGTATCTTGGAGCTCAGTTTATATGAGCTCAGAAAAGTCCTCCCTACTACCTTTTTGTAAATGAGTGCAGAGTATTCGCTTGTGCAAATCTGCCAAAAATTGTTTAGCCAACTCCCTGGTGAGGGGCATTTCAGTTGTTTCCAATCTTTGATGACACAGAAAGCACTTCAGTAAACCACCCTGCCTCAGTAGAGGGGAACTAGACTTTCAGGAGCAGATTCCCTCAGTAGGGGCAGTATTCAGGTACTACCACG